>NC_083238.1:29287447-29595628 GCF_032191835.1 Heteronotia binoei
CCAACCGTTTGTGGACATTGTAATTGAGCACTTTCCCCCCCTCTTGCTGTGGCCCCTTGAATTTTTGTTCCTCGCTGGATTTTCAGGAATGGCAGAGAAGAATTGGCTAAAATGATAGATAACTCACTGAAAGTGTCAAGACAGTGTGCGTTTGCAATAAAAAAGGCCAATGCCATGCTGGGAATTATTAGGAAGGGAATTGAAAACAAATCAGCCAGTATCATAATGCCCCTGTATAAATCGATGGTGCGGTCTCATTTGGAGTACTGTGTGCAGTTCTGGTCGCCGCACCTCAAAAAGGATATTATAGCTTTAGAGAAGGTGCAGAGAAGGGCAACTAGAATGATTAAAGGGCTGGAGCACTTTCCCTATGAAGAAAGGTTGAAACGCTTGGGACTCTTTAGCTTGGAGAAACGTCGACTGCGGGGTGACATGATAGAGGTCTACAAGATAATGCATGGAATGGAGAAAGTAGAGAAAGAAGTACTTTTCTCCCTTTCTCACAATACAAGAACTCGTGGGCATTCGATGAAATTGCTGAGCAGACAGGTTAAAACGGATAAAGGGAAGTACTTCTTCACCCAAAGGGTGATTAACATGTGGAATTCACTGCCACAGGAGGTGGTGGCGGCCACAAGTATAGCCACCTTCAAGAGGGGTTTAGATAAAAATATGGAGCAGAGGTCCATCAGTGGCTATTAGCCACAGTGTATGTGTGTATATAACATTTTTTGCCACTGTGTGACACAGAGTGTTGGACTTGATGGGCCGTTGGCCTGATCCAACATGGCTTCTCTTATGTTTCTTATGTTTCTTATGTTTCTAATCACCCTCCCCCCCTCACAAAGTGAAAATACCGTTCAGTTGGAGGAACAGTGTGGCTGAATCCACCCTGCTGTCCTGAAGGACCATCCCCCCATCTACCCCAGTCATGTGAAGTTTGGTAGCTGACAGAGGGCCATGGAACCCATAACATTTAGTCAGTAGCAACATCTAACATTTGGACACTGGTGTGGATCCTTGCTTTTTAGTTTAGCCACAGATATGGAGATCTAAGAGGTGTCTGCAGAAAATTCTTTACTGTCAAAGCATTCACTGCTTGGTCAATGGTGGTCTGTTTGCATCCAGCCTCTTTCCCTTCCACTGGTATTTTACGATCTTTTGATTCTGAAATGAAACCTTCTGTGGCCAAATGTAGCAGCAACATTTCTCTGGTATTGTATGCCTTATCCCCTGAGCCAAATTCTGCTCATCTTCCAGAGCAATATACCTGTCTGCTTCTGCAACACCAAGACTGGCAGCTAAGCAATTTAACCGAGTTAATGTTGCAAAACACACTTAATGGAGATATTTAGCAATTCATTGTGTGTTCTTTTCACACACACACACACCCCATGAGCCTTCCTACTGAGATGGTCACACCTGACACAGAGGAAGTTATTATGCTATTTGTTCTGTCAATGTCTGTCGAGTGCCATTCATTTCTTTTTTGCAATGGGCAACATTTAAATTCATACAAAAGGTTATGAGAAGACAGAAGTAGGCGTCTTAATTTGCTTGACTTCATTTCAGGGCTGTTGCTAAGGTGGAATGGGGCCAGGGTGTACACTGCAACCCAGAGCACTAATTCTGCCCATCAGTGAACTGGCATGACTGTTAGTGGCATCTCTCCCCCCTCAAAATGTAAGCTTACATCTGGAGCCTTCCAAAGTGTGGTGATATGGATTCTGCCCGCCCTGAACAGTCCACCTCTTCACTACCATTTTCATCTGCCACTGAGAAATTGAACTTTGGCAGCTTGTAGTATGTGCCAAAGCAGATGTTTCTGGGGGATCCTGGGAAAGACAGAGTGCCTGCCCTATGATGTAGACTCCCTGTAGACCACATTTCCCAGAGTACCTCAGGAGTGGAATGGATGCTGCCAGAATAGCCTTCAAGGCACTGAGGAGGCGGCCACAGAAGGAGAGGAAAACCAGGAGAGAAAACAAAGAGAGAGACTGTATCTTCCCAGCTACCCAGTTGCAGCCACTGTTAAAATTGCAGTGGTTGAGAATTTTGCTGAGACTTGTGCTGGTCTATGACAGTATTAAAAAAGACTTTGACCTTAATGGGTGTATGTGTATCTAGATGTTCCCCTGGAGAAAATGGAAGTATATGTGTGTGTGTATGGAAGTATTAAGACAAACTCAAAGTGAATGTAGACTTAAAAAAAAAATGTTTAAGGTAGGTATATCCTAGCTGTGTTTATCTAATGGAGGATGCAAAAATAATGGAGGCAGAAAAGGGAGTGACATTTGGGAAAGAGTATTAATGGATTTACAGAGAAGAGAGTGTGGTAACAGGTGATAATAGAGACAGCAGGAGATTCTGTGAGGTGAAATGAAAGAGGAGGCAATCGAAGTGGGATTCAGAGAGACCTATGGAGATTTACAGTGGTGCATTGAGTACAGAAAACAGGGATCTGTGGTAGAGGAAAGATGACAGTCATACTGGGTAAAGAGAATAGAGTAAAGTAGTCTGCACAGATGTCTCAGTGTTAACATCTTTGTGACTTTTATAGTTATGTAAGATGCATGCATCTTTCTTCTGAATTAATGTTGCTGTATTTCACACGTGTATGGTCTGCACAACTTCCTATGTGAATATCTCCTTCCTCTACAAAGCATCTTGTTTTTTTAAGGCAGTTCATCATAAGCAGGTAGAAGATAATTAAAACCCTGAAGTGACTGTCCTTATCCATCTCATTGCTGACTGTGACATCTTTTGTGAATGTTCAGCACCAGAGTTTACGAGATGTTGGGGATGTGTGATTAGATCCTTTGCTGTGTAAATGCAAGCTCAGAAAAAAAAAATGAAAAAGCTAGGGAGGGGGAAATCTGGATCAGGGCTTCAGTTGCTGAAATGGAACAGGGGCTAATTTCCCACCTGTGTTTGCCCAAGAGAATTTGTCCACCCCCACCCCCAGCTTCAAGGGAAAAGGAATGTCTTTTTTCCTTTTCAGATCTAATAACTGGCTTTGGAAGAAGGGTAATGGCACAGGAGGAAAAGGTTAACCCCAATGGCACAGACTTGATTAAAATCTTTCACCTACAAATACACACATTCAGAAGCATTAGCTTTAGTAAAGGTTTGGGGAGACCCTCTCTGGTTGTAACTTAAAATACGCATCTCAAAGTACCACATAAGTACTTAGACTTTGCTTTTTATTAATTGAGAATGAGTTTATGTATTTAGCTTTAACTCATATATTTAGCTTTATATATTTTCTTTAACTCAGTCAACTGTGCTTAATAACAACTAATTTAATTGTTCTAACTGTTTCATTTGTTTACCGATTTGTACTGGTTATTGTTATTAGTAAGCTTGTCATGTACATATACAGGCAAAGATCTGAAATTATGAGATGTAAGTGGTTTAAAATTCCATTTCATAGCTTTGGATGTAACTTGAATATTAAAGCTTAATAAAGTTTATTTTGAAAATTAAAAAAAAAATACACATCTGTACTTGAACATTGCAGAAGAAGTTTCTGTCTTTTACAAGGCTATGACACAGAAGCCCACCTGGAGATGAGGCATCCTTACCTCACAAGGATGGCTGGCTATGGCAGCTCTTCTGTTGGGGCTCAAATGAGTACTAATTCATTCTTGTGTTGTATTGGGGCTGATAATCTACTTTCTGTTCTGATGCAAATAATCTTGGGATGAAATAACATTACAGCTCTGAAATTCCTCTGAGAGATTTCATCACAGTACATATAAAGCTAATGACATCTGCTTTTCTTTTCTGCAGGTGGCGACTTACATTTTACCTGTATATATTCATTTATGGAGTCCGGCAGCTGAAGCAGGTTAGAGACTTTATTTTGTCTACAATTAATTGTTCATGCCATTGGTAGTAGTATGAATGTCTGCAAGGTAAAAATGTTCCTAATCTTTTTTTCTGCCTTTTTTGTGTGTACCCTTTTAGTGTGGGAACCAGTAGTTGCACATGTTTTCAGTAAATGCTCCCTTGGGTTGAGTCACCACAGGTGAAGTCCATGAGGCAAGATTAGTTGTAGTGTTGCTTCATGGTTTCTTACAATGTTCATCCTAAGTGAACTTCCCAGCTTCCCTTGTCTGTGTTAGTTTTCCTGATTTATCCTATTTCCCTTCCGTTACATGTACCACATCTCCTACTCATGCAGCTCCCTCATTTAGTGTGACCCTGTGGCCACTGTCCTATTCATTGTGGACATAGAAGTGCCTGTGTGTGACACTGGTTTACACGAGTGTTTATGAGCAGCTTTCTGGCATTCTTGATGGTGGGAAATGTGGGGTATAAATATTTTAATTTTAAAAAATATGAATCCCTGCGTCAGGCTAAATAAGTGGTTCTTAGCTAGTGTGTTGAAATCTTAAAAGCTGATTTTTAGATCAAACAAAAACCCATAGAAGGGTGAGTGTTGCTATACTGCTTCTTGACTGCTTTATCGGAAAGAAGTTAAAAGCAGTGGTTAGAGATGATTTCATATAGAGACTAGGGGATTTTTTTGGGGGGGTGGGGGGGGAGAGATGGTATCAACAATAAATTATTCTTATAACAGAAAAGGAAGAAGACTGCAGATTTATACCCCACTCTTCTCTCTGAATCAGAGACACAGAGCGGCTTACAATCTCCTATACCTTCTCCCCCCACAACAGACACCCTGTGAGGTGGGTGGGACTGAGAGGGCCTTTCAAGGACAACTCCTGCAATAGCTATGGCTAACCCAAGGCCATTCCAGCAGGTGCAAGTGGAGGAGTGGGGAGACGAGTATGCCTAAAAGTATAATCTGAGCGTAAAACCAGAGAATAATGCTGTGTGTGTAGATGACACGACTCACTTTTCTTATAATGGGGAGGAGGAACTCCTCTTGATTGAGCATCACTCCATTTGAGCTTTTTTTGTCTGCAAGAATGTGGATGACAGACTGGTGTTTCAAAAAAAAAGGGTAGCACAGCCACTGATAGCCCTCAAAAACCATGAAATGTAGCCAGAAGTCGTTGCCTTTAGAAAACAAAAACCATGTCGCTTTTTTTCAAGTATTTAGGCCTTGCTGTTTTAATGTATTTATGTAATGCTTGAAATGTTGCCCAGCCCAACATGCTTTGGGGCAGCGGCCCCCAGCCTTTTGGATCCTGCAGGAACCACTGGAATTCCAACACAGCGTGTTGAGCACAACCTCAAAATGGTTGCCACAGGCGGCAGGATGCAACCACAGAACGTCAGGGATTGAGTTCATGCATTACCCTGTTTATTAGTAACTCTTTAGCATTTCTGGCAGAAGCTCTGCTTGACAGGATGACTTTGAAAATGAACATATAGTTTAAAAATGTTTCCTTGCATACACGCAGCTTGCCTTCACTCTTGTGGAGAATATTCTAGTGTTATGGTGGCAGCTGGTGCTGGAGCAACTTTTAATAATCTGAACAGCCAATCAGAAGACTTGCTGAGCAAATGACCCACCTGGCCCCTCCTACATTCCCAAAAAACCTTGGAGGGCACCAGGAATGGTCATCAGGGGCAATGGCACTCATGGGGCAACACACTAGGGATCCCCATTTTATAGTATTGTATTAAGTATATGTTTTTCATACTCAGCTATGGCTTTCAGTATGCCTATAGAACTTAATGTGAGCCAGCCCAGACATGTCTTTTGCCTGTTATCACCGTAGGCCATCCTGTCAGCATGATCACATATTAAAACATGGCAGAAATGTTTCGCTTTCCATATGTGTGGGAGCCAAAAGCACCCTTGGAAAACACCACATTGCTTGAAAGGGCAACCTTTGTTTTGTGCATTGCCTGCGACAAACGTATAACAGTTGTCAAATAAGAATTAAGTAAGCATTGCAGCTTCCATTTGCAAAATGAATTTTGAAGTCTGACATAAGTAGCAAACTGATGAATGGAAGTTATCCCCTCCACCCCACCTTCTACACTTATGAAACTCAACAGGGGAGAATGGATGTCGGTGTGCTGTGCAACAGCTCTGTTTGGGTTTCTTGTCGCTATTGCAGCAAGTTGCGTAGTGTCAGAGATTTCTCAAGCAGATGTTCCTTTGAAGAAACAGTCCTGCCCTGCATCACCTATCAGATTGCTGTTTCACAATATTAATTGTTAAGCTGAGTTTTGCATGCCTGTGCAGTTTTCACAGTCTCCTAGTCTTTAAATAGAAAAAAGGCTTAATTTCTCTAGAAGGAGTCCCATTCGTTCTGCATGCAATTTGTCTGTTTAATGAACTAGAGAGCTTCTACAAGGGAAGAAGGGCTTGGACCCCAATCATGTAAAGAATTTTCCTGAAGCATCCACAATGTCCAACCCTCCACACTTGATTCAGAATATCTCATATAAAAAGTCAGTTCCCCAGGTTGGGGGATTAAAATTTATGGGGGTGGAGGCAGTTTTAGCACAGGATCCAGCATTAGTCAGGCATCAGGAAAGGGATTCCGTTGGGAAAAGAAGATACTGTGACACAGAGCACTTTCCGCCTTGATTTCCTTTTTTGCTGCTGGCTCAACCACAGTTTTATAGAATCGTAAGAGTTGGAAGGGGCCATGCAGGCCATCTAGTCTGGCCAGCCACAACACGCCAGCCTGACTATATGTTGAGATTAGTGTCAACAAGGCAGTGTGAAAGGCCTCTGCAAGATGTGTTCCTGAAAGAAGACATGAGGCAGTGCCTGTCCTCCCCTTCCTTCCCCAAAATCTATCAAGGCAGGATCTAGAGCAGCAGTTCTCAACTGCTGGTACATGTACCACTGGTGGGACACAGATATAGGGTGCTTTCACATGACAACTGTTTGCAAGTGGATTTTGCCACTCTTGCACCATAAAAATCTTGTTGCAAGGGTGTTATTTTGTGTGTTTGAACGCACCCATAGTCTAGATGGGACACAGGATTTTCACAACAGTTATTGAGAACTCTTTCTCTCATTC
The DNA here is from genome assembly GCF_032191835.1 of Heteronotia binoei. NCBI lineage: Eukaryota > Metazoa > Chordata > Lepidosauria > Squamata > Gekkonidae > Heteronotia > Heteronotia binoei. The sequence goes on from NC_083238.1 coordinate 29,294,407, forward strand.
CCCATGTCTACTCGCCAGTGTGATGCACAGTTTCCAGTCGACCCTACCCGCCATCTGTGACCTTTCGGCATGCTAACACTAATCTTGATTGCTCAGTGTTCCTCCTAATCTTCCACTCCCCCTGCAAGTGACTTTGGTGTGTCTCTTCCTGCTTATCCTACCTGCCCAGGATTATCTATTGTGTTTCTGTAATTTTTACTTTCTTGTCATGTGCATGATAAATGTAATAACAGAATGTTCATAATATCCTTCTTGGGGAAAGTGAGTCTTTTTTCCCATCACAGTGTGAACCGGGTTCTTGGAAAGAGTGATTGTTAGGACATAAAATTCGAAAGGTTGAGAACCACTGGTATTAAGCATCTCTAGAGTGTTGGTAAGGGAAAGAGTTGAAACTGGGTAGACCATAGGAGTGTTCCTTTTCCCAAATACATTCCTATTCCACTGTGCCCATCAGATGTTGTCAGACTGCTTTCTCTGTTTTCTCTACTCTGGTCCTTCCAGTCTCTTCTTGCATAAGCCTTACCTTTATGGGAATGCACACTGTTTATGCCTTCAATAATATGCAAGGCTGATGAGACACCCCATATGTAATTCCATAAAGGGTGGAGCATAATAACATCCATGCACAATTGTCTGCACCATCTCATCCAGAGGACCTGCCACAGAAAAAATTTAAGGGAACCTTCTGAAGGACAAGTCTCTTCTGCCCTCTTTAAAACACACCGCTTGTGTGTGACTCCCTGGAAACATTGATCTTACTGACTTCTGTTGGACGCATATCCTAATAATTGAAATATGCCACAAATGAAATACATGACAATTTCCTGATGTGTCTGCTGCTAGGCAAAGTAAGAAATGAAGAGATTACTTCAGCCATGAGATTGTGCTCATAGCCTACCAGTTACACGAGACAGAAGCATCAGGTGGTAAGTCCAGAGATGGTGGAGAGGATTGCATTGCAACGGATCGCAAAGTATTCTTGTAGAAAATAGTAAGAAACCTCCCTGCATTAAAAAAGCTAGCCTGCCAAGGAATGTCCCTGATATGCTACCTTGTGTTTTTTCTTATGGAGAGAGATACCCCCCCCCCCCAATTGGGTGCATAAATGGAGCTGAGCATCAACGAACCCCCTCGTGTTTCAACCAAACCATTCACTGACTTCTACAAGGAACCCATTTGAGAAGTGTCTTCCCTTATGTTATTTATTATTTACTTAGTTTATACCCAGCCTTTTTTTGCTGAGATTCCTGTTGAATTACAGAATATAAAAACAATGCAATTCTGTACCACAAATCATCCAATAAACAGTGCAGTGGGACTAGGATTACAGAATTTGAAAACAGCACAGACCAACAAGAAGTATAGTGTTACACAGCATAAACAGTGCTGGAAATGAATTACAGATGTAGAAGGCAATCCAGAAAGACCAAGATAATGCCTACAAGAACAGTACAGAATTATTTATCATTGTTATTGTTGTTGGTTTTATATCCTGCCCTTTACTACCTGAAGGAGTCTCGGTGTGGCTTACAGTAACCTTCCCTTCTTATCCCCACAACAGACACCATGTAAAGGTAGGTGGGACTGAGAGAGCTCTGAGACAATTGTGACTGGCCTAAAGTCACCCAGCTAGCTTTATGTGGAGAAGCGGGGAATCAAACCCAGCTCTCCAGATTAGAGTCTGCCACACTTAACCACTATACCGAACTGGCTCTCAACCAGTGTGGTGTACTGGACAGAGTGTTGGATGAGGATCTGGGAGGACCCAGGTGCTTCTGCTCTTTTGTAGAAGCATCCTGAGGGACCCTGTGCCAGCCGCACACTTTCAGCCTAACCCACCTCACAGACTTGGTTTGAAGATAAAATGGAGGAGAGGGAAGCAATGAAAGCCTCTTTTGGTCCTAACTGGGGGGAAAGGCAGGGTATAAATTAAATAAATAAATAGACTGCAGTCCCTCCTTATTTCTTTATAAAAACACCCTCCTGAACCATTCCATTATATAACAGCCCTGTCCCACTGGTATCTCTTCTGAAGGTCATTGGGAGGGAGCAACAGGATGGAGGGAGAAAAGGAAGGACTCAGTTTCTCTTTCACCACAACCTCTGTGTTATCCTCTTTCCCCTTTCTTCATGGCAATTCGTCTTGTGCTTCGTACTTGTTTCTTAGTGAAATGGAGGGGGGGGGGAGATTGTCAGCTCTGGATTGGGAAATATCTGGAGATTTTGAGGGTGGAACCTCAGGAGGGAGAGGGAGGTTTGGGGAGGGGAGGGGCTTCAATGGGGTATAATGCCATAGAGTCCATCTTCCAAAGCAGCCATTTTCTCCAGGTGGACTGATCTCTTCCGTCTGGAGATCAGTTATAAATCCCAGGAGAAACATATTCGGTAGTGGCATCATCAAAAGCACGTGTGCATTTTTCTAAATTTTCAGTTTTCAGTGTGCAAAATGGAAACACCCTTAAAACTGTAGACTGGTTGCAGCTTTATTCATTTATTTTTACTCTGAGGGATAGAATGTAGGCACTTTTTCCTGGAATCTCTCAGTACATGTCCTGTCGACACAGGACAAATGCTTGAAAACCATCTTTCTTTCCTCCCAGACATGTTTCCATGGTGTTCAAAATGAGCATTTTGGGGAGGAAAAATACTGAGAATGCTTGTAACATTGTACGGCTAATGGATGTCAATAGCAGTTGCTTTTTGTCTTGGCTCTCTAGTAGCAAGTCTGTTTCCTGCAGAGTTATTCACCTCATTCAGTTGATCACTTGGAGGCTTTCACTGATTGTTGTAAATACATTTAGAACCTAGGGAATCAATAAAATGCTACAAAGGCCTCAATTGGCACATAAGTAAGCCTCTGGGAACAGAGAGAAATTGTTGGGGAAAGGAACAGATGTTCTAAATATGATCCTGTATATGTAGAAATCATGAGGGTTTTTTTTAAAGGTGCGTGGGGGGTACCAAGAAGGGAAAGGGAACAAAATATGGGCAAGTCAAGCCTAGTTTCAAGATTCAGAGGTGTGCTTTTGATGTTTACCTGTGAGGAAAAGAGAGGATTAACTTGTATCATCTTGCTTTTAATGCATTCTTTTCTACATTTGTAATCCACTTTCGGCATTGGTTATGGTACAACAGACCTTAGACTTTTTTTGTTTGCACTGTTCTCTAATTTTGTAATCATAGTCCTGTCATGTTGTCTGTTGGATGCCTTGTGCTTGTCTGATTGCATTTTTTTAAAAAAATATGTAATCCTTCTTGAGTATCAATTAAAAAAGGCATATATAAATAAAACATTTCAACCCTGCTGTACATTCGGGTCATAAGCAAAAAGAAGAGACTCATACATTCCTTTCAGGGGAGTCGCACATTCTCCAGAACTATCCAAGTAGGCAGCCGTGTTGGTCTGAAGTAGTACCCACCTGATGAAGTCAGGAAACAGATTAACAAAGCCAGAATGATACCCAGAGAAAACCTGTTACAAGACAGACCCAAAAAAGACAATAACAGAACACCGCTAGTGGTCACACACAACTCTCAACTGAAAACTGTTCATATCATCAACTTACAACCTCTATTGAATAGTGACAGCTCTCTTTCAAAAGTACTGGGGGGGTAAACCTTTTCTTGCACACAGACAACCCCCTAATCTCAAACAAATCCTCACAATACAACATCTCATCTGAGCATGGACACTGGTACCAGAGCTTGCAATAAACCCAAGTGCCAACTTTGCTGCCACATACACCCAGACAACACAATCACTGGACCTAACAGCATTAACTACACTGTCTCAGAGTCATTCACTTGTTCATCTTCCAACATTATATATGCCATTAAATGCCAACAATGCCCTTCAGTTCTCTACATAGGGCAAACAGGACAAACCCTCTGCCAAAGGATAAATGGGCACAAATCTGACATCAGGAATTACAGAACTGAGAAACCTGTGGGGGAACACTTTAACCTTCCAAAGCATTCAATGTATGACCTCAAAGTAGCTGTTTTACTGCAAGGGAACTTCAAGAACAGAATGGAGAGAGAAACCACTGAATTACAAATTATTATGAAACTTGGCACAAACACTTCCCCAGGACTGAACAGAGATATTGGTTTTTTAATCTCATTACAGATGCTAAACTCACTCTCACTGAGTATAGTTATACATCCACAGTATTCCAATGTGTTTCTCTTTTAGAATAGTATATCAGAATAATTTTTTGTATTGACATACTCAAAATAGGGATATTGGCTGTTTAGCTCATTACATATACTTTATCCATTTTCACTATATTTTATTGTATTCTTTTTTCCTATGGCAAACTAGAATGTTGTTTATATGTTAAAAAGTAAATAAGGTGGACAAGAACATCACTATCCAATGTATTTCTCTTTTAGCTGTATTGACACACTCAAACAGGGATATTGGTTGTTTATCCCCTTACATCTATTGAACCCATCTCCCACTATATTTTAATGTATGTTTCTCCTAATGACAAACTATATGTATGTCGCATGTTAAAAGATAAATTAGTTGGATGGGAAAAATTCTGAGATAGAAATTCCTTCCTTTTGGCCCAGGTTTATAACAATAGAGTCATTAACAGACACTCTCACATTTTGACATAGTACTGTTTTGTTGCTTTCGCATGCTCATGCTACTCAGATCAAAGGTTTGCTCAATTTGTTAATTTTACTATTCTGTCATTGGATCTTATATTTGCACCATTTTACATTCTAAACCCCTGCCTACCAGATAATTTTACTATTCTGTCACTGGATCTTAAATCTTTGTGTCTTAACAATTTATTAATAACATATGGTTACAATATTTAATTGTCTCTTTTCTATACTAACCCATATGATATTTCAACCCCCCTCCCTCCAGTATTTGACTTCCCCGAAGTTATAAATTTAAATTCAATTATAAAGGTACCGCTAACCAATCAAAGTTCAATATTTTTCTTCTCTCATTAATACTAAAAAATTGTCCAATGTCTTTTTACATTCCACTCTTTCTCCATATATCCTTTAAATTTCTTCCACTCCTTTTTGAATATGTCTAAATCATAGTCTCTTAAAGTTTTAGTTAATTTGTCCATCTCACTCCACGATAAAACTTTCACAATCCAATCCCATTTCTCTGGTATTTTTCTCTGTTTCCACAGCTGCGCATACAATGTCCTAGCAGCTGAGAGCAAATACCAAATTAATGTCCTGTCTTCCTTTGGAAATTTTTCTAATTGTAATCCAAGCAAAAAAGTCTCTGCAGTTTTCTTAAAGTCATAACCCAAAATTTTGGAGATTTCTTGTTGTATCATCTTTCAAAATTCTTTCGCTTTTTCACAAGTCCACCACATGTGAAAAAAGGAACCTTCATGTTTTCTACATTTCCAACATCCATCCGACATCTTCTTACTCATCCTAGACAGCTTTTTCGGAGTCATATACCATCTATACATCATCTTAAAACAGTTCTCTTTAATACTCTGACAAGTTGAGATCTTCATCGAGTTCTTCCAAAGGTGCTCCCACATATCCATTTGTATTTCTCTATTCACTGGATCTTAAATCTTTACCATTTTGCATTCTGAGCTACTGCCTACCAGCTATGTGTGGCTCTGCTCACTGTGCCGGATTCCTCGTCTGATGAAGTGTGCTTAGACCACACGAAAGCGTACGTTCTGAATAAAACTAAGTTGGTCTTAAAGGTGCAATTGTCTCCTATTTTGTTCTCCAGAACTATGTCCCTGTGGGGACTAACATGCATTTGCCTTCTCTGGACATGGTCTGGCTGTGTGTAGCCCTGTTCAGTCATACAATTTTATACATATTGCATGCTTTTTCTTAAACGCTGTACCGTTCATGTGAATGGTGGAACAAATGCATTGCACAGGTTTTCTGTCTGCATGGAGAACATACATAATTACGTATCCTGGTAGTATATGTACCAGAATATGTACCAATTTACATATTGATTGCTTCTTGCATATAGCAATGCTGGCTGAATGAGAGTTTGTATGACTTTGAGAATAAGAACTTCCCTCTCCCATGTTGGCAAGCATTGACCCTGATATGCAGGAAATGATGCAGAAGCATGGTATTTTGTCCGTGTCACTTTACTTTTTATTCATATCCTTCTACTTTTCTCCCCAATGAGTACCCAGAACGGTGTACCCTTTTCTGCATTATCTTCACAACAACCATGCAATGAAGTAGGTTGGCTAAATGATTATGATGGGCCCAAAGTTGCTCAGTCAGTTTCCCTGGCAAAAAAGAGGATAAGTCTAATATTCTGGCCACTACACCATGTTTTTTTCTTGGGATGCCTCCATACCTTACAAAGTACTTTCTGTCAGGTTTCATCATTCCCCCCCCCACCATTTACGGTGCTTTTCCCCAGGTTTTTTTTTATTACAGTTGCCTCCCCCTCCCCTTGGTATATCTTGAGACTGGTGAATGCATCTTCTTTTCAAGGCACACATCTGCATAACACAGCTCAGAAGCTCATACAAGAAACTCTATACATCTTCCTTTCATTGAGCGTATTGTTCATTCACACTGAGCCTAATGTTCATTTTTCCGTCTTACGGCTGCAGTTTTGTAGGCATCAACAATCTGTGTTAAAGAGGCTAGTATGTATGTAATTATACACGGATGGTGGATGGTGGCGTTCATGGGAATAGATCATTAAAGTCCTTAACTTTGCTGAAGTGATTCAGTATAATTTATTTCTTTGAGGAACAAAAGATAATAAAGTAATTATGTTCTGAATAGGTTGTCATTGCCCAGATGTCACTCCACAAAAATAGGGGTTAATAGTCTTTAAGTGTTTTTTTTAAGTGGAGAGTAATTTCCTTTCTGAGTTTGAAATAAGACGGTTGTTCTTCTGTTATACATGGAATCTAGTAGCAGAATAATTCTGTTGATCCTCAGAGGTACTCTAGCAAAATTTCATTATGTCATGCAAGCTGACAAATTCCAGAGGTCTTGAATAGCAAAAATGATTTTAAAAAAATGATATGGTGTCTTACAGCATATTTTGTTCCATGAAAGGTTTTTTTACCCAGGATTCCTTGAGCAAATGCTTGAGGTAGACTCAGAGATGATACTTAGTCTCCAGTAAGGGAGGATAAATTTGCAGTTGAATTTTAAGGAAGGAAGATTTTTTTAAAAAATAACAAGAAGACCATGCGATAGTCAGAAACATCATAGTTAAGGGCTTTATACCAAGGGACAGAAATAGAAAAGAGCAAATGACTGGTCTAGACCAGAGTTCTGGCTGCGCTGTGGGTTTTCTTAGGAGTTCCCAACCTCCAGATCCTAGCACTGAAATCTGTTGACCGAATGTGACGAACAAGACTTAAGTGAGTGCCCTGACCTAGATAGCTCAGGCAAGCTTGATCTCATCAGATCTCGGAGGCTAAGCAGGGTCAACTGTGGCAAGTACGTGGATGGGTGACCTCCTTGGAATATCGGGAGGCAGGGAGAGGCTTTATTCAGCCCCCTCCCTGAATATCCTCCAAGTCCCTAGTAGAGATCAGTCATCAGAGGTTGCCATGACTTCCAGGTGCACACACACACACACAAACATGCACATATAAATACAAAAAAGAGAGACTTAAGTGAGCATTCTCACGTACATCATCTTGTCGAAAAATCTTGGAGCAAATTCCATGCTAGCTGAGATGCATAGGAGGGGGCATCTTCCTAGAGCAGTGAAGTGGATTCCCAGTACAGTGTTCTGATATGGGATTGTGGCGAGACCATAGGAAGATAACAGGTTTTGGGTTCCTCATCTAGCTTTCATGAACAGGCAAGCAGTAGTCTAAACCTGGAATCTGGATCACTGGTCCCCTCTCTGTGACAATCAAGTTAACATTATGCTTTGTTCTATGACATGAAGCTTCTTCTACAGCATGTGGGTAGAATGTTGTATGTGCAGCATAGCATATGTGCAAATAGGTGATCTTCAAATACTTGCAGGGGGCATCTGATTATCCCCTGCCCCACTATTTATTCCTTCCCTTTCCTGAAAGCCCCCACAGCCTCTCCCCTTTTCCAGTTTTCTTTATTCCTTCCTTCCCAACAGCCAACCTTCCTTCATCTGCTCTCCTGTTTTCAGCTTTCCTTCCTTCCCTGCTCCCGGCAGTCTGTCCCCTGGAAAATTCTGACCCAGTCGCACAGTGCTGGCTGAAATGGGCTCACTTGTGTGGTAGGAGAATGCACAAGAACTTGCAGGGGGCATCTCACTTTCCCTTGTGTCCCCTCCCCACACTGTTTGATCCTTTATTTTTATTTTATTTACTTATTAGGACATTTCTACCTGGCTTTTCCTTGCGGTTCAAGGCAGCTTGAGATTTTAACTCGTCGTAACTATGAGGTTATATTGCTCCAGGAAACCTGGACAACAGCACCCTTAGAACTTGATGGCTATTGCACCTTTGCTATCAAGGCAGTTCCAGGCAGAGGTCCAGGCAGACTCAAAGGTGGTTTGGGTATTCTTGCGTCTTCTTCTCTTAAAGTAGAATGTGTGGAACTATGCCCCTTGAAACCCTTAGCCATGGCAGTTCTACTCACTTGGCTTAAGGGTAGCCTTTTAATCATAAATTCCTACCTCCCACCTAAAACTCAAAAAGTAAAGGTAGAAAACAATTGGCAGCGGTTGGAACAATATGTAGGGTCCCTTATTACAGACCATCCAAGGGCTAAAATTCTGGTGGGAGGTGACCTAAATGCCCGAATAGGACCTGACAATTCCACTCTTGCTGCCAAATACAAGATCTGTCTAGATGGCTTTGCGAAGGCCATTGAACCTCCTCTTCAGACACACTGCTCCAAAGACCAGACTGCTAATCTAGCTGGAGCCTTCTTAGTAAAGTTAATGCTTAGTTTGGGAATGTTTATATTAAATGGTTCCACCAAGGGAGATAGACCAGGTGAATTCACTTTTCTGGCTGGGACAAGAACCAGCACTGTTGACTATATGCTGCTGGACAGAGTGCTGCTCTGCTCTCAGGAAAATTTTCAAATTCTCCCATATCTTGAAAGCGACCATTTCCCACTCCATCTTGAAGTTCACCTAGATATGGAGGTGCTCAACTCCACATACCCTATTAATGTTATACCACTGGAACGCCAAGGCTGTAAGGTGAAATGGTCCCCTAGGCTAGACCTAGAGGTGAAGGCAATTCTAACAGTCAAGAACCTTCAAATTTACTGCCAGGTTTTTAATGCCCCCCTAAATCCAGATTATGCATTGGAAAAGTATGAGGAGCTAATCCAAACACTGAGACCACTCTTAGTAAGTTTTCTGGAAGGAGGGAGAGCAGTGATAAATATACCTCATAAACCATGGTTTGATCAAAGCTGCTCTAAAGCTAAAAATGCCCTTATCAAGGCATTCAATTTAGCAAGATGGATCGAAGGGAAGAATAGGCAGGAAGCCTATAATCTCCTCTCAGCCCAAAAGAAGGAATATAAATCTTTGGTAGCAAGGCGTAAGAAAGAACAAACCAGGGAAATGTGGGCTAAATTGATAGAAGCAGCCAGAAATAAAAACACGTCTCTCTTCTAGATATTGGTGTCAAATAGAACATCATCAACTGCCCCTATGTTAGCCTCCTCTATACCTCCAGATACTTGGATGTCCTTTTTTCAAAAAATGTATGAGGATCCCACCCAGCCTCCCTTTGAACATCCAATAGGAGAGTTGGAAAAATGGGCCCCTGTATCAGCTCAGGAGATAAAAGCATATATAGGGCAGCTGAAGAACGCCAAAGCACCGGGATTAGATGGAATACCTCAGGAATTACTTAAAGCAGACAAGAGTTGGTGGGCAACTCTATTAGCCTCCCTGTTCACTTTTATTGATGAAACCGGACGTATACCCAAAGATGGGGGTATGGCGATTGTTGCCCCCTTTTTAAAGAAGGGAAAGAAATAGGACCCATCGAATTACAGGCCAATCAGCCTCTTAAGTACCATAAGCAAGTTATACACCAAACACTTGCTTGATAAATTTATAGATTGGCTTGAACAGGAAGAAATCTTAGTGGAAGAGCAAGCTGGCTTTAGAACTGGCAGGTCCACACTTGACCATATTCTGACACTCCTACATCTTATAGAAAACTATGGCACTAGAAGACAAGCGTCACTCTATGCAGTATTTGTGGACCTAAAAGTGCCTTTTGATACAGTTTCTAGAGCCAGGTTGTGAGAAAAGTTAAAGGCTTCCACAGTTGATAGACGTCTGCTATTTCTTATTCAGGCTATTCAGGAGCAAACTGCTCTTAGAGTGAGGTGCAGCCAGTTAGGACACCTGACAGACCCCGTTCAAACATTCAGGGGAGTTAGGCAGGGTTGCCTTTTAGCCCCCATACTGTTTCTTTTTTATATCAATAACCTAGTAAATTTTATAGAGCCAAGATTACACCCCCCTAAACTAGCAGATCGACACATCTAAGTGCTTTTATATGCGGATGATGCCATAATTTTCTCCAGAATACCTATAGGGCTGAAACGGGTCCTGAAAAAGTTCTCCCTTTATTGTGAAATCGAATATCTTAAAATTAATTATCAGAAAACTAAGGTTATGACCTTTGGAAAAAACACAAGGTCCAGGTACTGAGAGATTCAAGGACATCAGCTGGAACAAGTATCTAGTTTCGAATACCTGGGAGTAGTAGTGCAGGCTTCAGGCTCCAACTCAATCCGAAACAGCAGTGCTGCTGATGCAGGAGAGAAATCGGCAAATAGTATCCTGAAATTTTATTGGATGCAGGGGGGTTACAATGTTCCAGCTGCACTTTGCCTGTTTAAGGCTAAGGCACTGGCCCAGCTAACTTATGGAACATTTCTGGGATCTTCAGCTTCCTCCCTGTCCCTACTTGAGAGAGTCCAATCCAAATTTCTCAGAACTTTAATCCAAGTACCCAAGTGTGTATCAAACTCCTGGGTTCATTTGGAAACACTCGAGTAGAGGCCAGAATTTGTGTTCTTTCTATATATAAATGGGTCACTGGTAACATGAATCCTAAGGGGCTGTTCCCTCTTATCTTGCATGACCAATTTCAATGCAATTGGCTCGAAGCAGTCCATACAGCCATCGGAAAGTTGGGGTTTCCCCCCGAAGCCCTCCTAAATCTTGGCATAGACCAGGCAAAATCACTCATTAAGCAGAGAGTGCTAGATATAGAAAGACAAACAGATCTTCTCAGTTCCCCAGACTATTTCTCTTCAGCAAACAGTAAATGCATAGTTGCCCCCGCTGCCTATCTATACTTCCTTGAACCTCAGAACACGAGAAGGGCCCTTACCTTAGCTAGGAGTATGTCCCTGTCATCGGCAGTTGTAGAGGGGAGGTATAAAGGGACTCCTTATGCACTTAGGCTCTGTTCCTGTTCCCAATCTGAAATAGATTCTCTGGAGCATATATTTTGTAATTGTTCTTTTCATACAGTGAGTCGAAGGGAAATTATTAGCCCGCTGTTGGAAGGGTTCCCTGGCAGATCAAATAAACTCAAATTAGATTACCTTCTGTCAGATAGGAACCACCAGACAACAAGATAGGTTCTGTTCCCAGTTTTATAAAGAACGCAAAAAGCGAGACAAATAGGCCAAACTGTAAACCTTTTAACAAATTTTAAAGTGATTTTTAAAAGGTTTAAAGGGTTAAATAATAATCTGTTTTATATATATATATATATATATATATATATATATATATATATATATATATATATATATATATATATTACTGTTATAACCCTCAAGTCTTCAAATCTTAATATGTAGACTCTTTGTGGGACTTTTTATAAGGTACTTTTAAGGCTGTTCTAAATTATTTCCATGTTCTGGTCTATGACTGTATAAATAAACTGGCCGGCTCTGTTAGATTTCACCCAGCAGTGTTAAAGGGAAGGAATAGGTTGCAAGTGGGAAGTGCTTTGGATTCTCTTGATGGAACTTGGGCAACCAGATCCTGGGTCCTTTGGGTTCAGGAGTAGAAGTGTTGCTATCTATGACACGGGGAGTTCCATAGAGAGAGTTCCCAGCTTTTAAACTTAAGGGCAGAGCTACAGAGGGCAGGGAGGTTTCAGCCTTCTCCCTTACACCATGTTCCTAGATCTGACACAGCCTTGAGTGGAGGAGGGCAGTAAATGTAAAAATATAATTGTAGGAGACCTAGAGAACAGAGAATGCTTCTCAGGATTCTGCACGAATGTCTGCTCTCTGAGGAACCCTCTGTCCTGAATGTTCTGCTAACAACACAATCTAAGGCAGGGGTCCCCAACCCCGAAGCCGCGGACCACTACCGGGCTGCAGCCTGTCTGCAAGTGGGCTGTGAAGCCTGGCGCCCCCCCCCAAACCATGGAGTTTAGCTTTGTCACCCGCCCTACCGCTGCCCTCCCTTTCTCCTCGATGCTGCAATGCAGCACACGCTCCACTGTTTCCCTCCTTCCCCTCTCCCTCCAACTGCGCCGAGCCGAGCTGCGCTGAAACTGAGCCTTACCAGTTTCAATGCGGACAGTGTGCCACAGGGGGTGGGGGAAAATTCGGTGCCCCCACTCTGCCGGCCCTGGGGTCGTGGTGGGTGGGCCGGCCCTGGTGCCGGTCCCCAGTACCAAGAAGATTGGGGACCACTGATCTAAGGGACCACGGTGAACTAGAAAGGTCTGAATGTTCTGCTGCTGTCAGCTTGGGGTTCTTTTATTTTTGCTCCTGCTATCTCCTGTTGACCTTTTGATAAAAGAAAAACTCCAAACTACCTTCTTTTTTGCTTGTCTCCTGCTCTGCTCCTATAGAATGCTGTCCTTGGGTTTTTCTCCAGGTGTGGAGTGCTTGTCATGTCCTACACACACACACAATAGGCTTGTCTTTGCTTGGCAAGGATGTTCCTGACACTCACCTGGGAACCAAGAGGGAATGTTAGATGGTGTGTATTAGCCTTCTTGAAAAGGGTTTCAACCTAGCTGAAACCAGCATTCTCTCCTGAAGATCTTCTGGTGTCAGAAGGCTTTCCAACCATGGATAACATATAGAAGCCCTAACCTTTTAGAGACTCACATCCTGGCTCCTGTGCTTGGATCTGAAGATCTTTTTGGACCACCCAGTCCTCGGCAGTGGGCACTGTATGATGCCAGCTTTGTCTGTTCAGTTATACAAACAGTGCTGGTGGGGGAGTTATTTCCTGGTTTTGCTGCTGCTCTACGTGCACAGAATACTCCAAATGGAGCAGGAAAAATCAGGGGAAACTCTCCCACCAGTGCTGTTTTGGCATGGAAAACAGTTTGCGAGGGGAGGCAGGAGCACTTCCTCTTCCTGTGGCAGCATTCTGAGCTCAAAGGGGCTCTCCTTTATGCCATTCACCATAGCTGTTGTGTCCAGCTGCTATGCATGTCTGGTTTCATTTAACCCTTCAGTTTTGCTCCTGCCGTTTGAAGTGGTGGGGAGCAAAACTGAAGGGTAAATGGCTGCCAGCCATTTAAACCTAACAGCTTAGTGGCAGTCCCTGTGTTTAAATGGCTGGTACACATTTAACCCTGTGGTTTTGCTCCCCACTGCTTTGAAGGGGTAAGAGTAAAACTGCAGGATTAAATTACTTGCAACCATTTAAACCTAACAGCTGAGTGATTAACCTACTCAGCTGTTAGGTTTAAATGACCATGAGCCATTTAACCATCTGATTTTGCTCTCTCCTCCAAAGGGGGGAGCCAAGCAGAAGGGTTAAATAACTGGCCCCCAATATCAATCGATATATTTATTACGATCATAGATCAGAGTAAAACAAAGAGGTATCAATCGAGGGAAATCATACAAAACCAGATAAAAATTCTATTTTGCCTTGAAATAAAACTAATCAACTTTGCTGTAGATCTCTGGCATATTCTATAAGCAGCTTCAAAAATTTTTGCACAGTAAATAGTTGTTTGAGAGTTAGTCCCTTTCAGAAGACTGTCTATTATTTCTTTATCTAAACATCCAGAGTAAGATCGAAGCGAAGGGACAATGAACTTCACACGGATATCCACGTACATATTACAGTGTAATAGGATATGTGCAACTGATTCAATCTCGTTAGATCCACAGATACATAGTCTTTAATCCAAGGGAATCTTCTTGAATTTTCCATCAAGGACTGCAGAAGGAAGAGTCTGCCTTCTTGCCAATGTATAGGCTCTTCTATGTTTGGGTACCCCCAATAATGAGAGATACGCAGCCGGTGCAATTAAGTACTTGCAGTTCTCTGGAATTTAAAAATGAGGTACTTTAGTCTTATCTTCCTGCCTCTCAGTATCGAGTGTCCTTTGCTGAATCAGTGCTTTGGCATGGGAGCTGTCTAGTTGGAGGATACTGTCTTCTGCCAGTCCAATAGATTGGAGATTCTGAAGAACCCTTTTGCCCAGGACAAATAAAATCCGTCTTTTAAAAATAAAGTCATATGACCCTGTGGATTTCGCCTTAGTCTCAGCCAGTGAAGAATGGAGGTAAGTTTCACCTTAGCTTCAACTTTAACTAAGCCTGATTCTAGACATGGAGTTTTGAGATCTCTCTTAGTACTGGGAAAATGGCCTCATATCTATCCATCTTGCAGGTGCCACAGCAGCGTAGAGCTTTTTCCCTTGCCAGATGCAACGCCATGTCCTCTGCCATTCTTTATGACAGATTTAACAAGACAGCCTACTCAGTCAGATACTGTCTCTGTAAGCAAAAATGTGTGGAGTCAGTTACTCATATTCTTTATTGTAATTTGTATACAGATCTTCGTCACAAGTATTTAAATCCTCTTTTAGTTAGCATGGTTGATTGTTCTGATGCACTTAAGGTCTATAATCTTTTGAACGATACTTCATCTAGTGTCACTGAGAAAATGGCTAAGTTTCTTTATTCTGTTTTAAAGGCATGTCAGAGGATCTCATAGAAATAGTTTATGTTTATGCTTTTCCTGATGCAATCGTTCCATTTTATCTTTTTTTAAAAACCAATTTGCTCTGATATATACATTTATATATTTTATGCCAATAAAGGCTAACTTGACTTGACTTGACATAAACTTGCGTTAGTCACACACTTGGGTACTTGGAAGATGGATCTTAAAAATTTGGATTGCACTTTTTCCAAAGAAGTATAGTTAGTAGGTGGAGGTCCTAACATAGAGCCATAGAGCAATTGTGGCAAAACTTTTGCCCGATAAAGACAAATGGCTGCTGGAAGAAAATGGTCACTGTTAGTATGATAAAAATTTGTGGCTGCCTTGAGTAGATTTCTGTCCTCCTGCGGCCATATACTCATGGTGCATTGTACTCTTTCCAGAGGCATGAAACATTACCCCTAGGTACTTGGTGCAGGAAACTTGCTCTAATGTGTGGCCCTCTAGTTTCCAAGACCTAGTTTTCCTATTGTTGCAGAAAGAAATAATAAAAGTTGATCATGAGACTATTAGTGACACAGTATTAACCAAAATTCCTAAGAGCCCTCTTCTGGCCCACCAGAGTCCTAGACAGCAATACTGTGTCATCAGCAAATAGAAGAGCTGGAATTCACCTATCAGCCAGTTGAGGTGAATGAAGATCTGTGGAGCTGAGACGTTCAATCAAATTGTTGACATAGAAATTAAAAAGAGTTGGTGCCAGAACACATCCCTGTTCGACTCCTTTTGCTGTCTGAATTATGTTGGAAATATGACCAGCTTGGTTACATCTAACTCTCAAGGAGGTATAAGTATAAAGGGTTTGAATTAAGAGAAGTCTGGCATCAATATTCATAGCTTTCAACTTGTTCCATAGTAATTCTCTAGATATAGAATCAAATGCAGATCTTAAGTCCAAGAAGGCAGCATATAGTGAAACTGGCCCTTTTGATCTGGCCCCAAATAGCCAAACCAAACTGGCAAAAAGTCCAGTAAAAATGTTTGGGGAAGGTGCCTTCCCCAAACATAAGTTCCCGAACTCCAAATTCGCCCAAGTTTGGCCCAGTTTGGCTCATGAGCTAGTTCATGCCCATCCCTATTCAAGAATACACATACATTTTCAGACAGACTGTCTCCACTCATACAAAATGTTTACTGAATTTCAAAGCAATGCCCCCCTCGGAATTCTCCAGCCTTGTCAGTTTCAAACTAGTCTTATCAGTGTCCATAGCCCCTCCCCCCTTGCCAGTGTTCCTTTAGTGTTCCCTTCTCATTTTCTTGCACAGAGCTTGCAAAATCCCTCACTCTTGCTTGGATTTGTGACTTTCAGATCAGTTCTTTTAAGCTTGCAATGCCAGTGTCATTGGGTTGTGCTGGGCACTAGTACATTGCACCGGTTCTGATGAGCTTGCAACCCTCTCCTTGCTTGAAGTATGATTCTTTGCCAGACATCAGTTCTGTGAGCTGACATTGCCACCATGGCACTGGGTTCCTCTGGGCACTCTTTGATTGCACTGGTACTGCTGGACACTCTGTACTTTGCACTGATTCTTCTGGCCTTGCAAAAATGCCCCTCCCTACCACTTTCAGTTTCTACTGCTAACTGGGGTACTTTGCTATCTATCACATGCTCAACCATGTCACTAAAAGCCACTAGCGTTATTTCAGGAAGACCAGCATTGGGCACATTTTGTGAAGAGCAGACTGTCCTTCCCCAGTCTGCCTTTTCCCTTGACAATCCCTTCCATATCCTCAGGGTCTAGAAGGTTGGTAATGACTGTGTGCATGTTTATGTATGCGCTTGCACACTCCTCTTTCTCTTTCTTTGCTTAAAATCATCCTTTCTCAAAGCTAGGAGGAAATGGCCAGTGGGATTCAGTGGTATATATCTGTATGCAGCATGTGGTTAAACCCCCATAGCACGTTCTTCCTAAGAAAGAATTGGCAGAAGTGATAGCAGCCTGCATGATCAGACGCTCATAAGGGAGCTGTCCAACACACTAACCTCCTGAAGAAGGAGACAGACTCTCAAGTATAACATTAAGCATGCGGAAAACGGTACTTGTTACAGCTAGGTAAAAGAGTGTGTGAGTTCCAGACTTTGCAGGTTCAAAGGCATCTGGAGCTTAATTGCTGCATTTGAGAGGAAGAAAAATGCCCTTGGCAAAAATTCCAGAAGTTGTTGATGTACAAACGCTTTGTGCTGAGTTTGAACAGCTGTCATTGTTTCTGCATCCTCTGGAGAGAAGTAAAAACTGGACAGCCTGCCAGAAACCATGCATTATCTTTTTCTTTTTCTTTTTTTTAAATTATAACTAGTACTGACTAGTTTCTTTAAAACCTTGCTTGTACTGAGTTCTCAAAAACTTGATACTGGGTCCAACATTTTGAAGTGTGTTGCAGCTGTAGCAGACCAGATACTCTGTGATCCAGTCCTTAATTTTGGTGATCCTGAACATGGTTGTAAAGCTGTGTTAGTGCAGGGTCAACTCCGCCTTCTTGTATCCAGAACAATGTGCAGTCCCTAACAGAGAATCTCTGCTTCACCTTAGCCATAAATTGAAAGAGTAAAGAATATCTCATTTTTAGCAAGAGTTTACCCGCACCTGCCCCAGGCATGGCAAGGGTATTAAAGAAAGTTAAGAGATAACTAATCTAAAAGCAATTGATCCTAAATATATGTTCCATAAGTGTAAAATGTTGCATTCATTATAATAATAATAATAATAATAAATTTTATTTGTACCCCGCCCTCCCCTGCCGAAGCAGGCTCAGGGCGGCTAACAATACGGTGACCAATGATGCACCAACAATAAAACAGTTACATTAGAAACATTAAACATTAATTGACCTTAAAAACCTGATTAAAACAATTAACTAAAACATATTATAACGCTATCCTTGACGCTCTTCTAGTTGATGCTGATGGCGGATTTTCTTCGTTATCAGTATAATTCAGTGACATATATATTTGAACTTCTCTGAGAATGATTTGGGCTGCTTTTCTTAAGAATTGGCATCGTTGTCTGTGCCTTCAAAGTAGCTAATATAGTATTCCAGTAGTTCCCCCAGCTTACATAGCAATATTCCTTTGTGACCTATGTGGCCATTCAGCAAATTAGTTAATTTAAGTTTTCTTCATTGTTAACATTCTAATTTAGCATTTGTGAAATTAAACAGAGATTTACAGTGCTTTAAACTGGATTTAGATTTGTGTCCAACAAACCTCCTTTTAAAAAGTACCACCATGCTGAGAATTGACTCCCTCTTTATTTCCTCTTTTTGCAAATTATCCTTCCTTTTTACCTTTTTTAATATACAATGACTAGCAGAAACGTAAGTGCACAGTATAGATGAGATAAAAGAACAAGCCCCCTGGTTGAAGCTGAAAAGAGAATACAGGACTTGATCAAGAAGTGGCAATGAGATTAAAGAATAGGGCGGGGTTAAAAGATAACCTGGCATTTGGAGCAGAGAGATTGGGTTTTAAAATCCTGATAATTCCTGTGGCTGTCATAACTTCTCTATGACTATGTGCTCGTTTCATTTATTGAAGATGTCTTTCCAGAGGGCAGCTGAAACCAGATCTGGAGGATGCTTTTCTGTAAATATTTGTAAGTTGTTGTCTTGCATGCTATATTCTTAGTTATCTTTTGAAGACCAGCAGCCTTACACAACCCCATCCCAGAAAATACCCTTTTGCAAAATTAGAAGGCTACTAAAAATGTTCTGTCCGGTGTTTATGTTAACCAAAGTTGGGGTTTAGGTTGCACGCACATAATGAGCAAGATCCTGTGAATCGGCTAGTTGTGATGTTTTCCCTTGATAAATCCTTTATTCAAAATGGGACTTCTGCCAGGAGAATAATTTGAGGAATGGAAGCCTAAGGCTGCATCCCATACACAGTAGGATCCTTAAATCCCATGGACTTCAGTGGATGCTCAGCCTCTTTTGTCAATTAGGCAGATATAGCTGGCAGGTGGCCTTTTGTTCTGAACTGCAAAATTGATAATTCCTCTCTTCATTTTAATTGTAAGACTCACAGATCATTTAATTGAAAATTAGTATTAAAGATGTGACAGTGTCAGAAGGGAGAAGCTCTCAATTTATCCATGGAAACTAATGGAAAATCTTCCTTTGATCATTTGAGCGTTGTTTGTGCTTAATATCAAACACTAATGGAATCTGGCAACTCCCATTCAATATGAAGAGTTAAGTTGGGTGAAAGAAAGCTAAAGTTGTTGATAAAGGCAGAGCTTTTTCGTATAACGGGCCGAGCAGGAATTCATTTGCATATTAGACCACACCCCATAATACCAAGACAGCTAAAAAAAAAAAGCCCTGGATAAAGGTGTTCACCAGATGGGGGAGACACCGCTAAGATGTAGTCAGCCAGTGGGGAACTAGCAGTGCAGCATTAAGGCCATGAAAATCAAGGGGCTTACAGGAGAGTAACTCTGGATAGAATCACACCACAAGAACTATACCTGTTGTGACCTAGTACTCTTCATCTTCCCCATTCCAGGCTTATGAGTATCTTGTCACAGATCGTTAAGCTTTTGCCTGGAATGGAGAAGATAATATAGATTCTGCTCTTGAAAGTGGACCCATTCAGGTGTTTAGACTCCTAATCTGCCAGTTAGAGTAGTTGACAATGCTTGTGTTGTTTGATTTCCTATGCTTTTCCTGGTAATGGAAGAATAATCCCTCTGTTTTGTTAGGGGTTTTTCCTGGTGATTTAAAGGTGTTACCATTCGAATGCCTGAAAGTTTAGACTTTCAGATAAAAATCTTCATTGGATCTCCTCCAAGACACAGATATTTGAAAAGAAGGTGAATTATGCAAATAGTATTCAGTATAGGGGAAAAGAGAGGAAGAGGTCATCCAGGGCAAAAAAAATAGATGAGCAATATCCCAAGTATAAAATCCATTGGCTGGATTGAACCAGAAGATGTGTTTAGTCAGCAAGAAAGACCCACTGTGGTTTGGGAGTGAAGGAAGAGAACGATGGAAGGGACTTAGGGGACAGCCTTTGCAATGAATAAAGAACTGTGCAAGCTGTTAGCGATGGGAAAGTCGGTTTTGTTGGGCAAGTCTCAAGGCAAGGACATAGACAACACCACTGCCAGTGGTGTACCGAGTCCATTACAAAGTGCTGGTTATCACCTTTAAAGCCCTATATGGCCAAGGACCTGCCTACTTGAGGGACAGTCTCTCCCCATTAGAGCCCCAGAGAGCACTGAGGTCAGCTGGAAAGAACCAGCTGAATATCCCTGGGCCAAGGAAGGCCAGATTGAAGACCACCCGGGATCGGGCCTTCTCCATTGCAGCTCCACTGCTGTGGAATCAACTCCCGGAGGAGGTACGGGCCCTACGATGCTTAGACCAATTCCGCAGGGCCTGTAAGACCTACCTATTCAAAATAGCCTTCACCTAATACTGAGCCAAGAAAGTGCCTCTGGACATGTTTTTAGCCACTGAATTTTACTAAAGACCTAAGTTATAGCACCACAATGTTAATTTTAATACAATTTGTAAATTGATTTAATGATGATTTTATAATTATAATTGTAATTACTATGTATGGTTTTATTGTATGTTGTGAGCCGCCCTGAGCCTGCCCTGGCGGGGAGGGCGGGATACAAATAAAAAGTATTATTATTATTATTATTATTACAATAACATTGTTTTTAAAGACGTTTTGTCAGATACAAAGATGATGTACTAATTAATCATGCAACAGGTGGAGCCATTTCGGGATGCAAGGCTTCCATAAGGCAGAAATCACACCGAAATGCCCAGGGAAGGCTAAAGGAAGTGGAGCATTTTGTGTTCTTTTAAAAGAGCGACTTGAAATGCATCTCTGCTTTCCCTGGTTACTTACCAGATCAACAGTGATGTAAACAGGTGTACATTTGTTTTTATATAAATTAATATCTAAGCAAATGTAACTCTGACTCGGATAGCTCAAGCCAGCCTGATCTCATCAGATCTCTGAAGTTAAACAGGATTGACCCTGGTTAGTCTTTGGATGGGAGGTCATCAAGAATGTCCAGTGTAGCGCCGCAGAGTCAGGCAACGGCAAACCACCTTTGAATGTCTCTCGCCTTGAAAACCTTACAGGGTCACTGTAAGCTGATTGCAAACCAGTGGCAAAAAAAGCGAAATGTAAGTGCTTTGTATTTACTTAAGCCAAAAGCAGGCAGGTGAGCTCAATTCACGAGTCCATTCATAGTTTAATGTGAGCTACACCTAACACAATAATCCCAGTGCCTTTGTCTCTTCTGCCCAAGACTTGGGTACCAGAGCAGTCTTGCATTGCTTTTTCCATCAAGACAGCAACGCTGTTCAGTGCAACTTTTTCATCCATCCTCCCGACTTGAACTATTTTTCATCCTCTTCTTGGGTTGTCCCTACCTGTTTCCTACATGAGATCCCACCTTATTCTCTGCCTCCTCAGGCCCCCTAGTAGATTGTGAACTTTCCTTTGTGCCTCCCAGCTTTAATAAAGTGCACATCATAAATTCTCAATTACGTAATTTCTTGTCAGATAACTTAAATGAATTGCAACCTGGGAGGATGCCTTTGGGATGCAGAGAGTCAGACTTGTGCTGCTAAACAAATTCCTTTGCCGTTTACCAAAGAGGAGCATGATTTTATATTTTGCTATATTTGGGCGTGTTGCCAGGACCATCTATTCTTACCCACAAATGTTGGTTGATTTGTCCTAGTTTTTGGATTCAGTAGAAGAGCTAGGCTGCTGATATGAGAGATTCAAGATATGAATATTTCATCTCCCTACCCAGAGTGAGTGACAAACTAATTCAAAGGGATTTTTTTTCTTTTTGGTAAGCATAAGGTTTGGGTGGTATTCATAATAATAAGGGGCGGGGAGGCCAGTGCTGTATTTCCCCATTAACTCCTCACTGTCCGATGCACCAGACTGATTCTGGTTTTGGTTTTTTTGCTGACGTGTTTGGCTGCCTGAAACTATAATAGTCCTGGGTCAGTAATGGTCAAATGACTGGTGACCTGAGATACCTGGGTTTATGCTTGTCCCTAAGGTGTCTCTTAGACCCCCTTCTTCATCAGTAAAGTAGGAATTCAGGTGTCCCACTTAACAGAACATTATAAGAGTCAATCCAAGATCATGAAGCTCTTTGCAAATTAGAATTGTAATCTAGTGCTCACTGGCCAAGATGTTACACCCCACTGAATTCAACAGAGTGTGAGTAAAGATACTTATGGTGCTATAAAACTGCAAATATAAGTGTGCTTGCTAGGAAATAAGTCCCACTGCGTTAAGTGGGACATTTCCTAGGAAACATGTTCAGGAACAGGCTATAATAGTTTTACAACAGTGAAGAAGAATACAGTGCAGAGCTCATTTAGCACAGATTGAGTACTGCATGCTGAACTCTGATCATTTAGGCTGCAGTACAATAAACCTTTCTACTACTAAATGCCCTTATCATGGATCTACGCACTTGGGACTTGCTGTTGGAATAATGCACTTGGCTGAAACCTTAGCTCCGTTAATTGTTTTTTCTTGACCTCTTTTACCTAAACATTCCCCACTAAAAAGTGTTTATATTATATATAAATTATTCCCCCCAAAAAACCTCCATTATGATTACACTATAACGTGATGGGGCGGGGGAGACTGGCACACAATTACTCTTAAACCATTCAGTGATGTGGGCTTTATGTGTTTGTGTTAAATATTGTAGCTAGCAGTAGAAGCCCTGTACAAATGTAGGTAGTTAGATGCCCCATGCAACTTTGGATGCAATCTTCCAGCCAATGCTGTTGAAAAACTTTTGTTCAGGTTTTAAGTGTCCCTTAAATACAGGAAATGTTTAATGGGTCACGACCTTCCTGGAATTACTAGGTGCAGTTGATTTGCCTCCCCACTTTCGTTTGCCTCCAAGCATTGCTAATAATGCATGGTCCAGCAAATTGGAGTGCACTCTATCAAAGGGGATGGTAGAAGTCAGCAGGGATGTCCAAAATCCTTCTTTAAGTTGTGTGCCCTAGAAAGTGGGAACAGCTTTTCCCAAATGAACAAGATGGAAATTTTCTGCTTGTCAAAATTAGTCATTTCTGGCAACGCTGTTACAGATCCCTGCTGGGAAAGAAAGTAAATATATAAAGATGATTCCACTTAATTATTCATGAGTACATGAGGGGGTTTGAAGTAGACAGAATTCTACATGCCATCCTCGACCTACTTTGCATTTCTGGAAGTATTTCTCACTGGACCAGCACCATGTTTCTAAAATGTAAATGAACTATAGATTGAGTTGCAACATTTGTACTCAGACCTTTTCACTAAGCACAAGCACACACTAAGCACAATGGCAGGCCTTCCGTTTGGTGTAGTGGTTAAGTGCACAGACTTTTATCTGAGAGAACCAGGTTTGATTCCCCACTCCTCCACTTGCACCTGCTGGAATGGCCTTGGGTCAGCCATAGCTTTCACAGGAGTTGTCCTTGAAAGGGCAGCTGCTGTAAAAAGCTCTCTCAGCCCCACCTACCTCACAGGGTGTCTGTTGTGGGGGAGGAAGATAAAGGAGATTGTGAGCAGCAATGAGACTCTGAGATTCAGAGTATAGGGCGGGGTATAAATCCAATATCTTCTTCTTCATTGGAGCCAGTGGATCTCCACGGTTTAGAGACTGAAGTAAAAGGCTGCATGAAATAGTGGGCCAGTGTTTCCTGCCAGAGACTAGTCCTGTGGATATCAGACAGTTTTTTTAGATAGTGTAAATTACAGAGCCTAGATGAGCACTTTCGTATCTTTAGCAGGCCGGGGAAAAGAAAAGTTCCACTTTATAATGTTGCAAGTGTGGGGCAGGGAGAGGTGTATGGGGTTAGTGACAAGTGATCTTACAGACACTAGCCAACAGGTACTTGTGGTAAATTCTGTCACTGTTCTCTTTGCAGTTTCAATGGAACCACTTCCTGAAGGGGAAGTCCCAGTTCTGATTTTGGGTTTAAGGGTTTTGTGTAATCAGATCTCTAGGCACCTGGGGGAAAGTGTTTGGATCATCCAGCAGCAGAGGGATTTACTGGAAGAAATTTTTTTGTCTCGCACATATGCAGCTTGTTGCTCTGAAACTCTTTGATTGGAAAGATCACTGTGTTTTTAATAGCGCATTTCAGTGCAGAATTAGTCCAGTCCAAGTGCACTGAAGTCAGTAGGCTTAGATTGGAGTAACTCTGCATAGGATCGTATGCATATAAGTTTTATAGAGCATCTAGATTTCAAGCTACAGATATCATTACTATACCATGGGAATCAGCCCAGGGTACAAACATTCTCTCTCAGTACCAGGCTTACATAGTGTCCCAGCACTGAAAAAATTACCGTTCGTTTAAAACAATGTTTTCATTTTGTTTCAGTCATAAAATATAATTGAAATCCTTCATTTCTTTTATTTGATGCTCCCCAGTCTCTGAATTATTTGAGAGGGAGTGACTCATGTAGATTCCTTGCTCCTGAGCGCTTCCACACATTTTGTTGTACTGGTAAGCAAGGTATTTAAAGAACAGTTAAAAGGGTAGATGTCCCATTTGCATTGCTTGTGGGTGAAATGTATCCAGAACGTTATTGACTGGGATTCCAAGAAACGGCCTAGATTCCTTGGTTTGATTCAGTACCGGTCAACAGGAAACGTTTATTTTTAAAATAAGCTGAAAATCTTTTCTTAAACTAAGCTGTTCTTTAACTTTATGGCCCTCCCTGTGCCCTCAGTAGTGTTACCTTGGGCACACCTGGGCCCCAGAAGCCCCCCCCCTCCCAGTTGTTTGGCAAGACTTTCATGGCAGATGAGAACGGCTCTTGCTGGTACTTTCATGGTATCTGAAAGTCAAAGTTATTCTAGAAATCTGCCCCTTTAGTATTTTGTTTTGTGTCTTGGCTGGAAGGAAGGACGATGCTGCGGAATTCTAATGCATCTTATCCAATCACAGCTCTTTAATTCCTCCAGCGCGGAAAGGTTAAATCTGGCCTGGGAGCCTTACATCAGAGAGGCCTCTGTGTGTGTTCCCAAAGGGAGTTTTGAGTCCTGCAGCACTGGAGCGCTTTAGCAGTCATTGTGTCGAGGGGACGCAGGTGCTGGATGATCCGATCTGAAAGGGGGAAAGAAAGTAAGCCCTCCTGAGTGGAATACTTATTTCGGTAGGCCAACCAGAATGCAGACCAACTTAATGTGCAGAATAAAAGAGACTTGCTGACACAAATGGGTTTGCCGATAGAAGGGATTAAAGGACTATCACTATGTGCGGTAGGAATAAGTCACTGGCCTCATCTGCTAATAATACAACAAGCAAATTGGGTTTTGTGTTTAGATGTTTAAAAGACTCTGTGGAAGTTTTACACAGGCAGCCTGTTCAAAGTCTCTGTCTTTAATTTGGGGTTTCAGTCAGCTCACATCTAACATATTTGAATTCCTAGAAAAATGCAGCATAAACGTAGAAACCAGTTTTCTGATCTGCAGTAATACTGATCTTGCAGTAATACCTTCATTATGGGGGTGGGCAAAGCAGCCAGTTCTCTTTTTAGAGATAGCCATGCATTCAGGTAAACTAGTTAAAATTATTTTTTACAATTTAATCTTTCCCCCACATTTGAAGCATACCTGTTATTGGGGAAAGACTTTCAGATGCCCCAACCTGTCTCTTTTTAAAAAAAAAATTAAAATAAAATGTAAGCTATTGCCATAGCTTGGTTGTCTTGCCACAAAATATATTTTGTGCAAAATTAAGAGTGGAATTTTAAGCAGTCTTACTATTTTTCTCTCCCCTTTCCCTTCCCCCAGTATTAAGCCCGACCTTCCTTTTGCATACCTGATGAAAAGCAGTACTTCCAGAGAGAGATCTGTAGAGCTCTCTGCTCTGGGGCCTTCCAGAAGCTTGGGCTCAATTAGCCTCCCTTTCCAAAGATAATGAGACAAGACAATGGATGCAAAATGGCCTCTGGCACCTGGTTAATCTACCAACTTTTTTCCTTTCCTTGTCACATTTTAAAATTCTTCACTGTTCTTTCAATCTACAGAGAATTTTTAGGAGAACTTGCCTTTAAAAAAGACAAGAAAGAAGAGCAGAGAGAAATGAGAACAGCCAGCTGCAGACATTTGCATCAGGAAAAGTGGGACGGTTCTTGGTAAATGACAGCAAATTGGGCAGCTGTTTATTATCCATTATTATTCAGGGACCCTACAGCGATTGGGCTGGGCTGGGCTTGGCAGCAGAATGGCACTAAAGCTCAAGTTTCATTTTTCATAGGGCAAAAATGCAAATCCTGCCCCAGCCCCAGAGAAACCAATTAGCCTAGCATAATTGGTCATGCTGGGGAAGAATCTGACCCAAAACATTCAGAAGATATTTTTTATCATCTACTTTTTACAGGTTCATGCAGTGCACTGGCTACGATCTTATGCAGTCGGGCCAGTCCTGGCCTAATGCTGAATTAAGGACCTGTATGACAATTGCCATATTAGCAGGAGACTTCCTGATGGCAGCTCCTGACCACCACCACAGCTCAGTAGGGTAGTGGAGGAAAAAAATGGAGCAAAAATCAGTTTACAGAAACATCATGATGTCACTTCCAAAGCAAATCCAGAAGTGACATTGGCATGATGTCCTGGGATAATTATTGTCTTCTTGAGAGAGGAGTGGCCATCCCAGCCTTGAAACAAGCTGTGGTGCATCCTCTACTAGAAAAGTCTCCCCTGGACCTGGGAGATTTCAACTATCTACAAGTCTCAGATGTTCCATACTTGAACAGTGTTTGAAAGGTTGGACAACTTCAGGCATTTCTGGAAGCAGACTGTTTGGATGTTTTTTAGTCTAATTTCAGGCCTGGTTATTGCACTGAAACAGACTTGGTCACCCTAGTGGATGACTTGTGCAGGGAGATGGACAGAAGGGGTACAACTCTGTTGATTCTCCTGGACCTCTCAGTAGTTTTTGATGCCACTGATCATGGTATCTTTCTCGGCTACCTTTCCGAGCTGAGTCTGGAAGTCACTGTTTTGTGGTGGTTCCAGTCCTACCTGGAGGGTAGGTTTCAGAAGTTGGTACTGGAAGGCTGTCGCTCAACCCCTTGGCCTTTGGCCTATATGGTCCTGGAAGACTCCATCTTGTCCTTTATGCTTTTTAAGGTCTATCTTAAGGCAGGTAGCAAGCTGAGAGAATGTCTTCTCAGTCAGGACATAAAAATCCTAAATCTGTCTCCTCCGAAGAGACTTGCCTGTCCCCTTCTGTTGACAGCAAGTGAAGACTTTGGACTTTTCTGGACTTTTTTCTAGTGCTATAATATCTTTTTTGATGTTTGGTGACCAGAATTGTACACAGTACTCCAAATGAGGCCACACCATTGAGTTATATAAGAGCATTATGATACTGGCTGATTTGTTTTCAATTCCCTTCCTAATAATCCCCAGCATAGCTTTGGACAGGCATATAAACCCAGAAAAATAAAAGCGCAAAAGCAAAATAAATAAATAAAAATAAAAATTTGCAGACGAAAGGATTCTCCTAACAGGCCTCAGGTCAGAAGCAGATCATAAAAAACAGAAGACCAAGCCCATAGTCAAAAGCCTGAGTTAAGAAAAAGAAAAATGTTGACCTGACGCCTGAAAGAAAGTAGGGTAGGCACCGGGTCAGCCTCTAGAGGGAAAGGGCATTCTCCAGGCAAGGTGCCAGTGCAGAAAAAGCCACATCTGTGGTTGCCACAAGCCCCACCTCAGCAAATGGAACACAAACACCACAGCTTGTGAAGGGAATCTTAACTGGTGGGCTGGACAATATGAACGGAGATGGTCTTTCGTGTACCCTGGCCCCAAGCTTTTTAGAGCTCTGAATTGTGCTCAGAAACACAGTTGTGCCCCGAAACGCAGCATACAGTGCTAAAATCACTGTTTCCAACTCCACCAACAGTAGCCTGGCTTCTGGGACCAACTGAATCGGTCTGCATTCTGGGACTACTGAAGTTTCTGGACCATTTACAAAAGGGAGCGTCACCTAGAGCCCAGTGCAGTAATCAAACCGGGTTGTCATCAGAAGCTTGGATCGCCGTGTTTGCCACATCTTCACTTCAATTAAAATACTTATTTGGCTGGTAGAGCCAGAGGTTTCAGGCCCTAACAAAACAAAACAAGTGACAGCAATCTGATATATTGTTCAGCTGGAGTATTGCCTAAAAACCTGAGGCTAGCTGCTTAGATCATAAATATAAAAAAGGGATGACATTCCTTATGTCAGAGGCATCCTGTGCTTTCCTGCTGTGCAGTTTGCATCCTTCACAATGTCAGCCACACTGCAATGCAATGCAGTGTGCAATGCAAAAGCTTAAGTCACATTTTGCGGCAATGCAAAAGCTTATGTCACATTTTTCCTCCCATAGAGCAATCTTACAGGTGCCTCTTTTTTGT
This sequence comes from Heteronotia binoei, assembly GCF_032191835.1. NCBI lineage: Eukaryota > Metazoa > Chordata > Lepidosauria > Squamata > Gekkonidae > Heteronotia > Heteronotia binoei. The sequence goes on from NC_083238.1 coordinate 29,322,754, forward strand.
GTGGTTTATTAATTATTTGGGATAATGACTCCAGTGGGCCAAACCATTCAGTTGCTCAAATAGCTGGCTAGCTGTTTGAATTCTGGGGATTTGTCTAAGCATGCTGTTGCCAGATCAGTTAAGCCTGCTCTGCGGTATTCTGCAGGAAATATATGTGCATTTCTCTTTTCCTAATGATGTCATTGCAATTTAGGAAGCAGAAAATTGGACAGTGCTTATTTCTGGCTTGATGAGAGGCTGATTATTGTTTTCAAGAGGGTACTAATTGCAGGTGGTTATCATAAACGATCTGTTTCAAAATATTTGAGTGGCTTTAATGCTATGAATACAACGGATCTTCAAGACTGCCCCCCCCCCCATCTCTGATTTCCTCATGTAGTGAGACTGGAAGTTTCCACCCATTCCAGTTTACCCCACCTTACATTGGAAGATTTTATTGGAGGGGGGGCTGCTAGTAGTGTCATTGCATAGAATATCGAAGATGTTATCGCCCACATCATGCCCTCAATAACTGGGAGAAATGTCTCCTTTCCAGTAGCATGAGAGAGAAGGAAACAGTTCCTGGGGAAGGGGAGTCTCTTACATAGCAGTTTTCCCACAGTTTGGGTGTCAAACAGCATTGATTTTTCTGCTCACCTCCTTGTTTTTCTATTTGTTGGTATTCTGTGTTCTCCATATTCTTTCCCCGTGCTGTCTCAAATCACCTTGGATGGATCCCATTTGAGAAAATGTGGAGGAATGACCATGGAAAGACAACACTTGAGAAGCAAGGAAGCGAGGGGGCAAACTGCTGCTGCTTAGCATGCAAGAGAACCTCTACAAGAAAAGACTCCCATGTTTGTGATAACCTCCATCGTTTTTCCCTCAAGTGTTGAGTGTGTGGGAATGTAAAACTTAGATTTTTGAACTCTCCCTCACTGTTTACATCTCTGTCACTACTTGAAACTACTAGTCTGCACAAGCATGTCAAAAGGTCCAATTATCAGTTACTGTAAGATTGATGGAGTTTATTATTATTATTTTATTGTTGTTGTTTTATTTAAAACTTTTCCTAAGGAGCTCGTACAATGTGCCTTGCCTTATTGTCCCTCAGTTCATTTTAAAACTAGTCCTCTGAGTTACATATCCAGGGCTTTTTTTGTAGCAGGAACTCCTTTGCATATTAAGCTGCACACCCCCCCCCCCTGAGGTAGCCAGTCCTCCAAGAGTTTTACAGTAGGCTCTGTAAGAAGAGCCCTGTAAGCTCTTGGAGGATTGGCTGCATCCGGGTATGTGTGGCCTAATATGCAAAGGAGTTCCTGCTACAAAAAAGACCTGCACTTATCTAGTGCCAACACTGTGCTAAACCAGTGCACACAACTCAAAAGTGTCATAGTCAACCTTAGACTAGCAGTAGGGGATTTGATTAACATATAAGCTGTGGGAAATGGAGTAAAGGAGAACTGGGTGGATGCTAAAGTTTATTAAGTTTGAAGACTTGGGCAAGGCTCAGATGACTTTGGCGACGGTGGTGGGAGCTATGGCGGTGGTCCTGGATACGGTGGTGGCAGAGGAGGCTATGGTGGAAGCCCAAGCTATGGAAGCCCAAGCAGTGGATATGGTGGGGGAGGTGGCGGCTATGATGGTTACAATGAAGGAGGAAAATTTAGTGGTAAGATATCATATAACATATAATTACATCATATAACTTTGTATTCTAAACTGAGCAGGGCAGGCAAAGGTTTAAGTCCTCATTCTCCCACCTTAATTGAATTGCTCCATGACATAAAGAGTGTTGCACCATTTTTGGCCTAAAGTGAACTATACATACCCCTCAGGATCGCAGTATACTTTTGATGTGTTTTCATTCTTTGGGCTAAGTCTAAGGGTTGTCTTATTTTACTCTTAGAATTGAGCTGATAATATACTTCCATACAAACATGTAGCAAGCCTACATGGCTGAGGACCTGCCTACCTTAGGGACCGTCTCTCCCCATGTGTGCCCCAGAGAGTACTGAGATCAGGTACACAAAATCGGCTGACAATCCCTGGGCTGAAGGAGGCCAAACTGAAGAGTACATGTGAAAGTCGCAGCTCCGCACTGGTGGAACCAACTACCGGATGAAGTGTAAGCCCTGCGAAGTCTTGATCAATTCCGCAGGGCCTGCAAGACTAACCTTTTTTCAAATGGCCTTCACTTAAATGTGGATTGATCCACTATATTCGGCCATCATAAACTACCGAGGAGAACATCTAGAGTATAGCACTGAAAATGTTAATTTTTATTGTAATTTTATGTTTTTAATTATAATGGTTTTAATTAGTAAATTACATATATTGTTTTGGAAAATGTTTTATATTATAAATTGTAAGTTTTACATGTTGTGAGCCGCCCTGAGCCTGCTTCAGCGGGGAGGGCGGGATATAAATAAAATATATTATTAAATATATTATTATTATATATTATGAATAAATTTCAGTTCTCAGTTCTGTGCTGGTGGCCCATATTATTTCAGCCTTTTTCCAGAGGAAGTAACTGCCACTGTTTTGGTAGCAGGACCAAGGGCAATGGTTCCAGAACCTTTTACTGTACAGCCTTGAGGATTTTCTCTCTGTTTGGTGCTGGTAGTCATTAACTTGAAAGCCTAAATCATTGCTCTGGAATCATCAGGTGTAGTGTCTAGATTTCAAAATGGCATCCTTGCCATTTGATGGAAGGGGACTTTATTTTTCCTGCCTACTTCCCACTTTCCAATTATGAGAGAGCCAAGCAAAAATGATATTTTCATTATCCTTAACCATCCCTTAAACTAGAATTGCCTTATATAGCGGCCTGCTTGTTCATTGTGTGACAGTTGGGACTGTAGCCCTAGTCAATAACAGATCTCCTTCTGCATTAGGCACTTTAAATACCTACCAAGGCCCCCGACCCTGTCTGGAAAAGATGGATATTCTGTTCGTAAATGATTGCTCAAGATTGCTTCGAGCTTGCAGCAGCTTTCAGAAAGTTGTATCTGGGAGTTATGTTTGTGCAGAATGAAGATTTTATGTGTGTATTATCTACGCATACTATATACACACACTAAGCAGGCCTCAGATTCAGCAGGAGCTCACAGGAGCACAGCTCCTGAACCTTTCTGATGCCCTCCCCTTCCTCACCACCTACATTGTCCATTGAATAGTAGGTGCAGCTGTATAACAATCCCTGGATTAGGAGAGTCAGCAGCCACCCAGCCACCAAGAGCTTTGCCACACCCCCAGCAGCCCTCATTAACCCTTGGAGAAGCCCATGCCACCCCTTCTCTACTCCTTATGTGATTTTGGGTGGCGGGTAGCTTGCTGGCCTTTTGACTGGAGGGAGGCGCAGGAGAGCCCCAGGTGAGCGAGCCCAAGCAAGCCTCACTGGACCGGGGCTCTCTTTCTTGCTTCAGGTAGCTTTTGGCTTGGGGGGGGGGGGGCGGTGGCATATGTTAATGAGTTATTTTAATGAGCTCTACCACCTATTTTTCTGCAAGATGACCCCTGACACTAAGTAATTGAATCTATGAAGCTTCCTAGTGCCCATCTCTGTTATTGCTTGTTTGGACAGAAGAACTCCATAGGAGTCCCCTGATGTACAGTGGTACATAAAGCTGTCATTTGAGATACCTGTAAGCTGTAGATGACATGTGCTTTTTGCTTATAATGACTACAGTGTTTGGAGTGGGGAGAAGCCCCATTCCCCCTCCCCCAGTTGTATCTCACATTGCCGGCATTTGGTTTGTCCTGCAGGACTCCATAGAAACCAGTGTGAAATGAGCCAGCCCATGTCTTTCTCCCATATTTTCCTTTCCTTAGCCACACAAAATAATGCAATGTCAGTGTGTGCTTCTAAAGTCTGGCAGAACCCTGCAGAATATGAATGATTCCTAGACTCAGATGTCAGAGAGAATTTAAGCTTTAATTTTAGAAGTGGGATTTTTTTTTCTTCCTCCATAAAGAAGGTTCTTTCCACTGAAAGGTAAAAATGTGATGATCTCCTTCTCCAGTCTCTGTAAATGTAATATCTAATTACATTTTTATTTTAACAGTATGAGAAAAATATCTCATAAAATATCTACTCTACTCTCCAAATGTCAGGAAATGGTTTTCATTTAGGAGGGATTTTGTGTTCTTGCATTTCAGGAACTTGGAGGATAAATAGTCACACATCTTGTGCAAGTAGGCAAAAACTAAATGAAAATTGTTTCTGCACCTCAACTTTTGGCTTTTCTGAAGGGAAGGGACTGTTGGGGTTATTTATGTTTACTTATGTGGTGCAGTATGTCTTAATATACCTTGTTATTACTTTGCCTCTGGGTAATCTCAAAAGGCTGTGTGCACTGAATTTTCACCTCTCTACATTTTGGTTCTGTTTCCTAAAAGAAGAAAACCCAGGCCTCTGCCAAGTTAAGAATAGCACGGGTAAGGAATAGTTCACATATTCAGGAATTGTTCACAGGAATAGTTCACATATCAGATGCATAATCAATCTATACAGCTGGTACAAAGTATATAAAATTATTACTTCATAGAGAATTAGATGAAAAAAGTTCCATCCTCTGCTGACATAAGGGTGTTTCATCCAGCAAAGGGGAGATTTTTTGCTGGCTCCCCCCTCCACTGAAGACACACCCCTCCATATCATTCCCAGTGGTCTTTCTGAAAAGGGGGGGGGGGTTCCCTAGCTGCAGGGGCAGCATTAATCTGTAGAGGAGTGGTGGTGGTGGTAAAACTGAATTCCCCAAGCAGAGCTTGTTTGCAGTGCTCTGGAGTTAACCAACAATGCAAAACAGGACTTTTAAGTGGCTTCATTAAAAAGGACTGGACAGATGTAGTGCAGAGAGGTCTAATAATAGCTGTTAGCCATGGTAGTTAAACTGGAATGTCTGCATATAGAACCCGCATGCTTCCAAGATCCTGATGCAGCATACAGAAATCAAGGAACAGCTATCCTGCCCCCTGCTAGTGAACTCCCAGAGGCCATTGTGGAAACAGAATGGCTTGGATCCTGCTCACAGTTTCTGCAGATGGAAGGATTTCTACCCCCAGAAGCATAACTTCCCCACTCTTCCCTGTTGCTGTGTCCTGAAATTCCTCCCAGGGGGGATGGGGACCCTCAGGAATATTTGGAGGGTCAGAGACTTGCCTCAGGAGTGAGGAATTGCCAAGTGTCCCCTCCTCCAATCACCGTTAGAAATGTTAGGTAATATTGGGCGAGATATAGGGATGTAACATCACAATTTTGACTCCATATCTTTGTTTTGAGTTTACTTTTTCCTTTGTGCAGAATCAAACATGTGAATCTTTATTTTTCATGCCACATTGTCTTTCCTCATGCCTAGTTTTTCTTAACAAACGGGTGCAATCTTTGCTGTAATTTGTGCACCAAATGGCACATAAACAGCATGTAAGGTACACTAGCAGTGAAAAACCTCACGGCAGCATATAAAAATAAATGCAAAAAGTCAGGCCTGGCTAAGTGGTGTGATCCAGCATGAGAATGCGTATCTCCTATGTATATTTAGTGAAGATAAGGGCATAAGTCAGCTTTCTTAACTAAGTGAAAGGTATGGCCTTCATTGGTAGAAACTGAGTGTCTGATTTTGGTGGCACAGAGGATCCTGTTAGATTTCATATTGTTTATACTTCTTTTCCCTCTCTTTCTTTCCCTCTCTCTTTTTAAAGAACCCATGGTGGTGGAATACCAGGCAGTGCTGGACAGGATACCCTTTACAGGTAAGGGAGGGCTACTATTTTGCATGAAAATGAGAATAAACTGTTTGCGCTTGCTGCATAACTGAGAAAACTTCATGCTGTTTTGAAAAGCCTTGTCTGTTATTTTATGAGTATGAAAGTGGTGGGTGTGGCACAGATTCCAGAGGGCATATCTCCATAGTGGTATGGGCAGAATGTCTCCCCCGTGAATCCTATATAGAGTTTTGCCTGCACCAAATTGTCTTTCCTTCTTCTAAGCAGTTTCTGCACACTTAGTCTGGTGCTAAATACTGCTGAAATAGAAAGGGGCAGAAGAGAGGAAATATTCTTTGGAATTCACATTCAAAAACTTACTTAAAAGCGTTGGATCTCATGGACCCATTCCATTTATGGCAATTCCTTCTTCCCAGATGCAAAGAGCTGTTGATGATAATTATGTTAAGCCCTTAATTATGAGCCATTTCAGGAAGTTCTCAGGATTTCCATTTTTTAAATGTTTCTATTTTTAATCACATGGATGTGTCTTTCCCCTATAATTATAACAACACAGAAGAGTTATAAAGATCTTATCCAATAGAACTTGAAATTTTACTGCTGTCTAACTTTAACCACATCTGTCCCAGAAACTAATTGCTTATTTTGGAAGTGGTTTCTGTGCTGTGCCTTTTATGTTCACGATTATATAATAAATTCCTGGTTTATCTACTCAGAGTGGGAATATACTACACTTTGTGGAGCATGTGAGAAATTTTAAAAAGCATCCAAAACCCTGAAGAGAAATAATTGCACTTACATGTGTGGAAATGCCTTTCCTCCTTTCCCTATAGTTACCAAGGTCCTAGGGAAGATTTGCAACCTCATAATCATATTCTGAGATTCTGAGACCTGGCATGGGGACACTATATTTTCCTGCCCAGCAACCTGGATTTGCTGAAAATTGGGCCTCTATGCCATCATGGTGTAGGCCACCTTCATTTGGCAGGCTGGAGGCTTCTGGCTAGGGCTGTTTTCTGGTTCGATTAACAAAGTTCATCTACGCTGTCACAAGCCATCCTACCTACTGAAATGGAACTGTTTCTACATCTGGTGTGAAGGCAGGGGTGTACTCCTGACTGGGGCACACTTGGCCCAGTTTTTTTTAAATATTTGCTCTCTCTTAAGTCTGCAGGCTTGTCCTATCTTTCAGTTAAGGTCCACTCAGCAGTCATTTCCTATCGCCACCCAGGAATGGATGGGATTGCAGTTTTCTCACACAGGCTCTCCTAAACGATTTATTTAGCATATATCCTTCTAGAGCTCCGATGGTTCCCCAGTGGTGCTCTCTGATGCTGAGACTTTTGTCCCCCTTGCCACTTGTAAGTTACTCTTGTATCCAAGAAGGTCTGCTTTTTGGTAGCCATCACTTCAGTAACACAAGTTAATGAGTTGGCTTCTCTCAGGATGAATCCGCTGTCCTCATTTTTTTCACAGTAAGGGTGGTTCTAAGACCGAGCATTCACCTCCTACCTAAGGTGGTATCTAAGTTTCTTCTATCCCAAGAGGTAATTCTACCCATTTTTCCCCTTTACCCACTTCAGAAAGTGAAAGAAAATGACACATTCTAGAAGATTTAAGGAGGACCTTTCTTATTTTATCTGCAAAGGTCTAAGGAATTTAAGAGTGGCATAGCCCTCTTTGTGTGCTATGCAGGGCCCAACAAGGGGGAAAGGTCCTCACCCCAGTCGTTGTCCAGATGGATTGTCTCTGCCATCAAGATGTGTTATGCCCAAGAGGTCCATGCACACTCAATCTGAGCCTGCTTCGGTGGGGAGGGTGGGATATAAATCAAATTTTTAAAAAAGGGCCCAGACATCTTCAGGGGCCTTCCTAAACAGCATTCTCTTAGTGGAAATATATAGACATGGTCCTAGGATGACACATTTATCCATCATTACACACTCGATCTGCAAGTGAGAAGAGAGGCTTAAGTGGGAAAAGCAGGCCTTCAGTTGCTCTTCAAGTAAGCCCCATCAAGCTACACCCCATTTCTGGTGAGTAGCTTGCTAGACTCCCCATGTGGGACTGCACAGAAGATCAAAGATGGAAGACAGAGCTGCACTTATCTGTAATTTGTTCATCAAATATCTTCTGTGCAGGCGCACATTCCCTCCCTCCTGCTCCTCTGTGAGCTCTTTTGTCCTGCTTTGATGGAGGAGCTGAAGGAATGGGAACACTGGCATGCAGAGCACGTTGCCATTTCGGTGGGAACGGTTCAATTCTGCTTCGGTAAGCAGCACTCTCTGGTGGGTTTCAGCTGTATAACTTCTCCAAGGAAGGCCTACTAATACATAATCCCAATGTATGCCTGCACAGAAGTTACCTGAACAACAGTAACAGATAAGTGTAACATTGTTTTTCCTGCTCTCAGGTAACACTGAAATGATTCCTCCACTGAAGTCCCAATTCCTGACTGTTACACTACCAAATTTCAGACATACATGTTGATACTAACCCTGTTATGCCTTTTTCTTTTACAAGCCCAGTGTCTACCTTACCTTGGGCCTGTGTCAGAAGTGCAGAGAGAAAAGGAAAGACCAGAGCTGAGTTCTCAGCCTGTCTTTGCATTAAATATGTGTTTAAAAATTTACAAGTGTGTCCAAGTTGTGTGTCCTGGATTCTTTTATTACAACCATGCAAGTATGCACTCGATAACTGCCAGTCAAGCTGTAGGTTTGAAAAGTGTTGAATCTTTAAATAAAATACAAAACACATTTTAAAATCATAATGAGAATGAAAGACTGAAAAGCGGTTACATTCATGTTATTGTTGAGATACAATGCACATATGAATGACTGAGCTCTGTAGAATAATAGAATTTGAGGCAAGAAAAAGACTATTTGTTCAACTGCCCTCCATTTCATTCTAGCCTGCAGTGTGCCACAAGCGGAAGTGGTAACCTGTTCTAGTTCAAGATTAGTTAGAGATACACAGAATAGATGGCTTTACAAGGAGATTAGGCAGATTTGTGGAGGTTATGTTCATCCATAGCTACTGAATTCAGAGTCAGTAAACCTCTGAATAACGGTGCTAGGAGGCAACATCAGTGGGAGGTCTTGGTCTCTGTGCCCGGGTTCTTGACCTTTCAGAACAAATGTTAACTACAGTGTGAAACAAGATGCTGGACTTGATGGACCACTGGTCTGATCCAGCAGGGCTCTTTTTACGTTCCTAACAGAATCTTAGCAAGTGAAGCAGTGGGGTTCCTCATGCAGCTAGGCAGTGAAACATTTCACTTTCATGGCCAAATAGACAAAATAATGGATTGTAACTAGGTGTACCTTAACTGTTGGTGAGGTTCAAAGCCCACCGTAGGTAACTTTAGGCTTGCTCTTCATTTCCGGATGGTGTCAGATAGTCTGTTGAAGGCAGCTTTAACTCTCAAAAGCTTACATTCTGAAACTGTAGCTGGTCTCTAAAGTGCTACTGGACTCAAATCTATCTATTCGACTGCAGACCAGCATGGTGCCCCTCTAAAACTGTGTTATTGAGTCTTCACCTTCTTGATAAGTGAACATTGATATAAATAGTCCAAAGATAGCCTGATAGTTGTGAACTGTGAATGCATATGAGAGAGGCCCCAATTATAAAAACTGGTCACAATCCTTGATCTTGTTTCTGTGTGCTGAAAATGTTTTCCCTGTACCATGGTAACTTGACAATTCAAGGAAGGCATATATCATTAGTATTTAGTTGTAAAGAAAAAGGAAGGTATCTGTTGTAAGGAAGAATCTTCAGATGTGGAATAGGAACTCGCAAGAGATCCGCTAGGTACAAAATATTCCATAGATGGTCTGCGGATTTTGTTCTTTTTCTAGTGAATATCTGGATTCTTTGCAAGTTAACTGTTTGTTAACCTCTTCATTCTTTTCCTATTGCCTTTCAGCCACTGACACCTGAGCTTCACTATTACTACATAGTTGAGCTATCATTCTATTGGTCCTTAATGTTTTCTCAGTTCATTGACATCAAAAGGAAGGTAAGAACAGCCAGTGTTTTAAACTACAGTCAGCTTGTGAAAGCAAACTTTGGCTAACCCTTGAGGGAATAGATGTGTTAGCTTGGATGCTTGAATTAGCAAGATCTTATTTGTGCGGCTGCAAAGTCCTGCAGAATTTTGCTGCAGTGGCATGGGAGAGGTGATTGCTTTGATGGAACAGCCAGAAACAACGTCTGCAACATTGACCACCAGTTAATACCTGCTCCCCTTGCAGATTAGTCTGTGGCCTTGCAGGAAAGCATTTGCCCTTGGTGTGGCATTAGAACGCCAAAGATAAGAACTAAGGGACTATTCGCAGGGTTGGGGTGCTTTGCAGTTATTGCAAACAATCGTTTCAGCAGTCAAATTCTGCATCAAGTCATAAGTGCTGTTGGTTAATTATTGGTTAATTACAGCCTTCCTGCCCTTATTACATCTCGGTGTCAGCACATAGCAGTGGCAGGAATAACTGCGGTGTGTTCTCCAGGTCTGTGGAACGCAAGTTTACACTACATTTAACACCCTTTGTTTAGGAACTGGCATACCACCAATTTTTTTCTTCCACCATGGCTGCACTTATTCTGTGTCCATGCCAGCTTAAGGAGAGCAGCTTATCCTGGCTGACTCATGGGGGGAGGGAGAAGTTTAGCTGCAAACATGCTTTTTGGTTGAGGACAGCAACAGTTTCCATCATGGCTGGCCCCCTCCTCTTTTCCCCCCATCTTTTTCACCTTGGCCTCCTCCTCACCTTCCTTGCAAGATGGCAGCGTGATCCAGAGAGGGTTCAGGATTGAATTAGAGGTGCCATCTAGATACTGTTTAATAATACAGGAAAGACCATTTTATTAGTTTTAACACTGTTGTATTGATTTTTTAAACTCATACATCGCCCAGAGCCCTGTGCCACTGAGGAATTGGGTGATTCAGAAATCTGAAATATAAATAAATTAACCTTGTGTGCCAGCAGGAGCTCCATTGGCTCTAGATGTTCTGCTTTGTTACAAAAACACTTCTTAGCTCAAGCTAAGAACAAGCACTTCAAGAAGGAGACCACGTCATCCACTTTGAAAGAACTGAAGTTCTTTCTACGGTCTCACATTATCATACCCGCCTGAACAGAGAAGCTATTGAGATTTACAAACACCAGCACAATTTTAACAGAAAGGAAGAAGGCATTTTCATCCACCAATCTTGGTACCCAGCTCTGCAAAACACCCTACAGACTATAAATTGCAGAAAGTCACAGAACAACCAGCATATTCCACAGAACAATCAGCACAGTCAACAACCATCTTCCTTATCTTCACACCCCTTTCAACCCTCCCAGCCATTAACACAGAACAATGGTCACATTCAACAGCCAGTTTCCTTATCACTACCCTTCCAGGAAGCCCCACCAAACAATGGGCACATCCACAAACCAATTGCCCTTTCACCACACCCCCTCCAACCTAGAAATAACAGCTCTCCAGCAGCCCTGGCCCCACTCAATGCACAGCAGCCAAGAAGGTCAGAGCGCCTGCTCCGGCTGCAACGCCACTGAGGATGTTCTCCACAGCTGAGAACAAAACGTCTAGAAGGAAAACTTTCTCCAGTAGAACACGGCACTTGATCCCGAAAGATTCTACAAACCCTAATGATGTTACCAGCCGTGAAAACCTGAAATCTTTGATAACTTCTTAGCTCAGTTTCCCACCATGTCATGTCTTGGGTCCTGTAATCTAGAGAGTCTCTGAGTGTTGTTCAAACAGCTGAAGGCCCAACTTCCTGATAACCTTGCTTTTTGCCCCTTTGGTAGCAGGAAAGGAAAAGGAGGGAGACATAAAATGTGGACCTCCCGGCTTCTTTGCTGGTGTCGCACTAACACAGTCCCTGGCTACAGAGATGTCTGGCCAGAGCAGCTCAAAATCAAAAGCTCAAAACCAGCATTTATAAATGGAAGTCAAGAACTGAATGATAGTTCCTGATCCAAATCTTGGTTTCATAAATGAACCATAATTAAAATATACCCGCATCCGAACTTTGTTCCATCCGAATTGAGCAATTTCTTTATTCACACCCTCACCCAAGCCCATCCCCACTCTCCAAAGCACAGTGCAGATCCCTTACAGCCCACTTTCCTTACCAGCGCCTTTGAGTCCAAGCCTAATCAGTCTGGTGGCTAGAGCTTCCAGGTCCCCTGGACTGGCAGGTCACCTCCCACCAACAGTCCTCTTCCCTTGTCACCAGTGATGCCACTTCCAGCATGACCCAGAAGTGACATCACCACACAGGGGCAATGCTTTAGCATTCTCCCAAAACTCTGTGGTTAAGCCATAGGGCTTGAGATGAATGCTAGAGGTTGCCCCTACATGGTGACATCACAATGTTGTCAGAAAGCCCCCTCAATGCTGGTAAATTTCCCACTGGTTGCTTACTAACAACGCAGTTGTCTTCCTTAATCTGCAAAAACACGCTGGAGAGAGGAGGGCTCATCCTCCTCCCCAGGTCTCACGTCTCAGTTGTCAGTCGGCTTTGAAGATCCTGCCTTATTGGGACTAACTGAGCAAGCTTTGTTGACAAGTCTGGATTATGCTGGAGCTGAGGAAGAGGAGGTACCATACCTCATTCAGCACAGTTGTTACCCATGAATGGGTGTGATTCACCCTATAAAAATGAGAGGCCACAAAGATGTGCTCACCGGGCTGTTTATCCGAATAGCAAATTCCCAACATGAAAACAGCTTCCAATGGGAACCGACTGCTGATTCTCAAAATCCGCTTTCAGTTATTGGTGGGGGTATAAATTCCATTAGATTATCTCTGCCTGACCGAAGATTAATGAGCAGTAGCTGCAGTCCAATGCATATTATCGGCTCAGCAATCAGCAAACGTCACACGACCAAGTAGATGAACTTTATAGCCATTCGCAAGGCATGATGTGTACCTGATCCGCTTTCTAAATATTAGGATGTGTGGTTGCCCAAGAGTTGGTGCGCTGTTATTTTCCTTCTTTTATCTTTTCTTTTTTGGCACTGTATCTACCTTTTGCCCTTAGATTGCACTTTATGGAGTACAGAAATCATTGGGGAGGAAAAGGGCTAAGAAGCTTATGTCTGTCCCAGAATATCATTTGCTTTACAATCAGTCAAATTTATGTATGGATTTTCTAGGTTTGGGTAGGATAGCAGCTGGCATTTTAGAAAGTGGTGTCATTTCGAGGTCAGTATTGAGCAGATCTTAGAAAATGTCCTCTTCCTTACTAGTTTTTTAAAATGTTTTTAAATCATAGAGGAGGGGCAAAGTTAAATTATGCACAGCACATTAAAGTGCTCTCAAAAGAGGTCTTGACTGTGTCATGATAGCCTGTACTTAGCTGTAGCTTCTAATTATCCTGTGCACTCCGGTTTCTCACTGTTTTTTCCCCCTAAAAAAGCATTCTGGCTCAGTGGTCTAGCTGACTCGGGACTATTGACAGATGAAAACAGAAATAATCTGAGTGATTCTGCTGTCCTGGGAGAAGAATGATTCTGTCTGTGCTAGTGCACAGTGGAAGAAATGTTTAAGACCGGGGCAATCCCAAGCACATAGCAAATCTATCTACTGGTGGACGGACAGCCTGACTGTGTCCCAGAAAATCTGGATCTGGCGTTGCAAGCTGTGGCAGGATGGCTCAGGCTGAGTAGGTTGAAGTTGAATCCAGTGAAGACAGAGCTCCTTTGCCTGAGTCGCGGTGGTCTGGGCAGGGAAATCCCCCTACCATTATTTGACAGTGCGCCACTGAAAATGGCGCACAAGGTCAAGAACTTGGGGGTGCTACTGGAGCCTGCCTTGACAATGGAGGTTCAGATAGCAGCCACTGCTAAATCTGCCTTTTTTCACCTTAGGCGGGTGAGGCAGTTGGTCCCCTTCCTGGAGCACGACGACCTGGCAACAGTGATCCATGCAACGGTCACCTTGAGGTTGGACTACTGTAATGCCCTCTACATGGGACTGTCCCTGTGCCGAACCCGGAAGCTACAGCTAGTGCAGAACGCAGCAGTCGAGCTGCTATTGGGGCTCCCTAGGTGGAAGCAGATACAGCCGGGGCTGCGGGAACTGCATTGGCTGCCAATAGTATACCAGATTTGTTACAAGGTGCTGGTTATTACCTTTAAAGCCCTATATGGCCGAGGACCTGCCTACCTTAGGGACCGTCTCTCCCCATATATTTCTCAGAGGGTACTTCGATCTGGTTCACAAAATCTATTGGTAATCCCTGGACCGAAGGAGGCCAAACTGAAAGTCACCAGAGAAAGGGCCTTCTCGATTGCAGCCCCCCACTGGTGGAATCAACTGCCAGAGGAAGTGCGGGCCTTGCAGAACCTTGCCCAGTTCCGCAAGGCCTGCAAAACTACTCTCTTCCAGCTGGCTTTTAATTAACATGGAGCCTGCATCGTAGAAGGAATACCGTTGCCATTGGAAAACTGAAATATGTATAACATCAAGACCTAGCACCAAGCAAATTTTGATTGCTTTAACTATAAAATGAATAATTTATAGAATGTATGATTTATAATGTCTGTTGTTTTAACTGTTTTTAGTGTTTTCATGCTATGAGCCGCCCTGAGCCTGCTTCAGCGGGGAGGGCGGAATACAAATAAAATGAAATAAATAAATCTCCCTAACAAATATTTTCTGGCATTGTCATGCACTCTGTCCGCCACACAGATTACCAGCATTCCTTCAGTTTCTATATTTTAGTACACTAGGGGGCAGTATTAGAATGGCTCCACACATTTAATTTCATGGCAAGGTGGTAAGCAAGCTGCTTCCAAAATGTCCAAGCTCAGCACCACCCCACTGAGAAATATCTGAAGTGTCATCACGAAATATGTAGCAATATAGCATAGGATGTGGCCAGTACTGATTGTACAAGTAGTTAAGACAGGCCTCCCAAGATGCGGCATTTTTAAATATTAGGGATATTATTTCCCAGAAAAGCTATTTGATGAGGCCTGAAAAATACAGAATATTGTGCAACCGGTTGAGAGTCCCTTAAAGGGAGTGTGGGATATTCCCCAGAGGAACTATAGACTCCTGGGGGTTTATCCTGTTGGCTGTTCCGTGCAGGCGCTTAGCTTATCTCTGCTCATAGTAACCTTCAAGTAGGGAAGTGAAACAGGCCTACCCACTAGGGTTCTCAACTCAAGGTTGGGAAATTCCTAGAGATCTGCGGGTGGAGACTGGGCAGGGTGGTGTTTGGAGAGAGAAACTTCAATGGAATATAAAGCCATTGAATCTACTATCCTAAGAAGCCATTCTGCTCCAGGGAACCAGTTTCCTGGGTGCCCTTTGGGAGGGTAGGGTCTCCTCTTCCCACCCAGGCAACTTAAAACAAGTGAGAAAGGTCCTGCCGATCAGCGGGGCCTTTAAATTGTCCAGAAGGCCGGTGCCTGCTCCTGGGCACTCTCCCGATCACATGGAAGCACTAGCAGAAGCAGCCGGGCCAGCTTCCCCCTCCATTTAAAGAGCCTGCCCTTTAAATCACATGAGAAGGGCAGCAGCTGCTCCTGCTGCTCTTCACGTGCTTTTTGAATTGCTGGCGGGGGCAGCCTTCAAGCCATGGCAGAGATGCTTGAAGGCCATCCCTGCCACCGCTGGTGATTCAAATCACACAGGAAGAGCAGCAGAAGCAGCCACTGCCCTTCCCTCCTGATTTAAAGACCTCCACCAACCAGCTGATCAGCGGGCTCTTTAAATGGAGAGGGAGGCTGGCCTGGCTGCTTCTGCAGGAGAGTGCCCAGGAGCAGGTGCCAGCCTCCTGGGTGATTTAAAGGCTCCCACAGATCAGCTGATCAGTGGGACCTTTCCCAGGTGCAGGAAAGGCAGCAGCTGCTCCTGGGCACCCTCCCACACAATTTAAATTGCCCGGGAGGAAGAGACGGCCCCCACCCTCCCAGCCTAGGGTACCATTGAGCCTGGCACCGTCCCTGCAGATGACACCCTCCAACAATTCCAAGACCATGTTCCAGCTAACTCCAGCTAGAACTTCTCAGCTCTGTTTCTTTGTTCCAAACTGTTTCTCACCCTCACCCTTCTGTCATTTCTGCCTCAACTGAGGAGGGGCATTATCTTTTCCCAGTTAGGATAAGTCTTTCATGCAAACACATACAGAGATCCTCTCCACCTACCTGGCAACTATCTCCAACCCCACAGATGAAACTTTAAGCCAGTCATCTTGGATGATTAATCAAGATCAGGCCAATGAAGGAATGTCTGGCCAGGAGACATGCCACCGTTATAAGTCTGCATGACCTTCTGTGCAAACCCTTTGCAGATTAAATCTGTTGAACAGCATTAACAGTATCTTTCTGGCTCCAAATCCAGCTCAGTGCCTGAGACATTCATGGTAGGGAAAATACAAAAAAAAAAAAAAACCCTCCGAACAAAACTCGGGCAACTTCTTGGGATATCCAACAAAAACTGTCCCAAACAAAGCCATCTTGCATGTGCCAATTTCTTTCTTTATTAAGATTTTTTACCCACCCTTCCTGTAGGATAGGCTCAGGGTGGGTAATTCACTGGGAACAACTCACTGAATTGAATAGATTCTTGTACTATATGATAATACAGATCCACATCTAGTACAATCTAAGTGGATTGTGAGTTTGGAAAACTTGGTGGTACGTGAGTAACTGTGGGGAAGGGAAATGAAATGAAGAACTGGGAATTCCTGCCTAACAGTACAAGACTGCTGAACTCCGGGAACAAACTGCTTTCTGCTCCGAGAGTCCTGAACCTCAGCAAATGCTCTAGAACAATGATCTTCTACTAGTAGTGACTGCTGACCCTGCCCTGGATAGCCCAGGCTAGCCTGATCTCGAAAGCTAAGAAGGGCCAGCCTGGCCAGTATTTGAATGGGAGATGACCTCGGAATACCAAAACAAATTTTAGAAAGATGTTGCAATTCTCATCCAAAGGAATCTAAACCTGCCTCTACAATTTCACGCCTCCCTAAAAAGACTGAAACACATAAACATTCTCCTGCTTTAGCTAAATCCAGCATCCTTGGAGTTAGCTTCGCTTTTCTCACAAAATACAGTCTGAACAGAAGACCCCTTTATGTGTCCATAACATCACCATATGTAAATATTAGACATTAATTTCGATGTAAATGTAAATGTAAAATTTTATTTATATCCCGCCCTCCCCCGCCAGAGCAGGCTCAGGGCGGCTTACAACATTTAAAATGAACAATACAATAATAAAACATTAAGAACACATTAAAACCAATCAGTGATTAAAACATTGTCTTGCCCTGACTTGGGTGACCCAGGTTAGCCTGATCCTGTCAGATATCAGAAGCTAAGCAGGGTCAGCTCTGGTTAGTATTTGGATAGAAGGCCAATAAGTAAGTTTAAGGTCCCTACACAGAGGCAAGCAACAGCAAACCACCTCCGAACATCTCTTGCCTTGAAAACCCTACAGGAGCACCATAAGTCAGCTCCAACTTGACGGCACTGTCCATCACCAAACTTTGTATTAATGTGGGTATTTCCTGAATTTCTTAAGGAAGGGAAGACTGAAGGAACAAATACTGGAAAACTCTAGACTTATTAACTGATGTGAAACGGAGAAGTTTTTTTAAGCGTTTCCTCACATACACGCCCCACTAACTTTACTCTCTGATTCAGATTGATTATTGTGGACTTAATTGCCATTAGGAGTCAAAAACCAAAAATGCAACATGTAACAGGAGAAGGATCAAAGGCAAAATATTGTTGCGGATGTCTTGGAGGTAGGGTTGCCAATCCCCTGTTGAGTAAAACAAACAACAAATGCCGCGTAATTGTATGCTGCAAATAAACCATTCATGCAAATGAGAAAGACTTTCAGAAAGCTGTTGTGAGCTGTGACATAAGCACGGGTTCCGGAATTAAAGATAAGCGACCAGTAGAAGTGGCAATGAAGCACCACTTGAATCTGGGACTTGTGTAGCCGTACCTGTTGGATTGAGGACTGCTACCTCAGGAAGGAATCATAATCATCGGTACTGTTTGCTTCTGTCAGCAAGAAGGATGTAACGGACAGCAGAATTTGGTACCTTATTTGGTGCCAGAGTTGGATTAAGTACTGGAATTATGGTTATGGACTTTGGACTCATTAGAAGTTTGTGTGGAAAGTCAAATGTTTAACGTACTTATTCGCAGCATACAATTACATGGTGTTTGTTGTTTGTTTTACCAATCTGTACACTGTGGTTTCTGGTTTGTCTAATCCCCTGTTGAGGGCAGGGGATCCCCCAGTTTGGAGGCCCTCCCCCTCCCGCTTTGGGGTTATCAGAAAGCGGGGTGGGAGGGAAATGTCTGTTGGGCACTCCATTATACCCTATAGAGACTGATTCCCATAGGATATAATGGAGAATTGATCTGTGGTTCGGGGAAGGCTGTTTTTGAGGTGAAGGCACCAAATTTTCAGCATAGCATCCGGTGCCTTTCATCAGAATACCCCCCCCCACCAAGTTTCAAAAAGATTGGAGCAGAGGGTCCAATTCTATAAGCCCCAAAAGGAGGTGCTCCTATCTTTTTATTATTTCCATTTAAAACGTGTGCGATCCCTTTAAATATAATTGCCAGAACTCCCTTCAGAGTTCAGTTGTGCTCGTCACACCCTTGCTCCTGGCTTCACCCACAAAGTCCCCAGATATTCCTTGAGCTGAGCCTGGCAACCCTACTTGGAGGGGACTCTTTTAATTAGCAGAATTCTTTGATCCATAAGGGTAGATTTCATCCTCCAACGGGTGGTGTGAAATGCAAGGGAGAGCAGGGGAAGTTGTCTCTATGCTGAGCAGATTAAACTATTTGAAATGGGAAACAGTATTTTTTTGTTTTAAAAAAATGAAAGTGGGATTAACGTTCCTTGGCATTAACAAAATGAAGGCAAATGGGGACTTAAATGTAGATTATCTGCATAGCCTAGTTGATATACCTGTAAATGGTTGTGTGTGTGTGCTTGTGCAATGTACATGAGTTGGTCAGCAGGGATGCTGATAGTTAATTATAGTCTCCCTGGGAGAGCATTGAATGGAAGGAGGTTAGCATCAATTCTTCAGTGTCCTCGTCTGTTGTTCTCTGGCTCAGAATTTGTCTAGCTTTTAAATACCTTGTTCAAACAGGCAGGTTCGTTACTTGGGGACCACAGCATCAAGTGATGATGTCCAGGGGTGGGGGAGGGTTCCTCATACAAGGCAGCAAAGTGATTATGTATCCTTTCCTACAACCACCAGTTATCCTCTGCAATTATGCGACCCCCATTCCCCCCACTGCTGCTTAGCGTGTTGGCCTCAAATACAGAACTGGCAATCCAGTATCTCTTAACAAGGGTGCATTTGTGTCCTGACTCCAGGATGAAACTCTCACTAGAAGTCATAAAGTATGCATGTCCAAATCTGTCTTTGAGGACGAATGTGTAATTTTAGATATTAACTGTATTTTTGCATGCAGTCTTGATACCACTCATTCTCTAGGTGGGATCCCTATAAATAGTTTTGTGGCATTTGTTATTTATCTATTCATTTTAAGTATTATCTGGCTCTTTTCTCTCCAAAGGTGAGAGAAATGCAGCTTACAGAAAAGTAGGTTATACAAACAACAGGAAGGAAAGTACAATAAACTACAGTCTGGGCTGGTCCTGGATCCACCTGTTGGCTCACTCAAGGCCAAGGACTAAGGGTCAAAGACCCCTTTGGCTCTTGCCTTTCAGATTGCACTTCTGGTCACAACATGGTTTTTATTCTTGCCCATGGGAAGAGAAACATAGGTTCATCCCAGATGTTCCATGGCTGGCAGAGATGTGTCCAAACATCCCTTCCCTGCTTTCCTTCTGTTGTGTGATAGCACTTTTGCTCCCTTCAGGTAAATCTGAGGCAACCAAAGGATTTGTGGTATCAGAATTCTTTGGTCATTTTGTAAAAGAATGATGGGATAGGACGGTCTGAGAGAGCTGTCTTTGTTACAGCAATATTTATATGCTTGCTTGAGATGAACTAAGTTGATGCCAGTGGACTCTTAAATTCCTTTTTTATGTTTTCCCAGAATAAAGTCACAGATCTTAACAAGATCGCAACAAACTGCTTGGGTTTGCTGTATACTCCATTTCAAAGAATTATACAGAATTTGTAGAATCTTTATTGTTTTCATACTCTAACATTGAAATACTTTTGTGAGAACAAGCACCATTAAACAACACGGGACTTATGACAAAACCTGCTTAGGATTGCTCCCTGATAAGTTGCAAAATATTGCTTGATTTTGCATAGAAAAGTCATTTTTGTCTTTCTCTGCTCCAGGACTTTGCTGTCATGTTCATCCATCACATCGTAGCGGTTGTTTTGCTGACCCTCTCATACACAATCAACTTCTTGCGTGTAGGGGCCTTGACACTGTGTCTTCATGATTCCGTTGACATTGTGCTGGAGGTAAGATACCTTTTGCAAAAGCTGATGGTTCATACTGACCTGTCTTCTACATGTCATCCTAAAGGTCTTCCTAGAACAGATGTGCTATCCTAAAATCAGCTGTTCCCCACAAAAGCTGCATTCAAGTTTGTCTCAAAGGCACTGATTCGCAGCAACTGGAGTCCTATGTGCATTTACTTGGGAGTAAGTCTCATGAATACAGGGGACCTTCTCAGTAAATTCATAGCATTGGACTGTGAGTCTTGACATGTAGTTAAAATCCAACTCTGATACTGCAGTGTATGATAGCAAAAATCACTGGCATTATTTTGATAAGTAATGATTGTGGTATTATCACAAATGTGAGAATTCATAGGAACTCTGTTTTCAACCAACTTCTGCTTCCTTGTACCTTTATAGTTGTTGTCAAATCACAACAAAAGCTTGCAAAACTCCAAAATTCCTTTGTTCTATTTTGTAGCACATGATTACCCTTTTGCACAGTTTTCTTTGAAGTAATTGGTTGGACTTGGTTCTTCTCACTTCCTAGACTTGACATATAATTAAAAAATTAAGATGAGACAATACTAAGGCTGTTTTGGAAGTGTGGTGCTAGCTGAACTTTGAGATTAGCATACATTTAGGTAATGGCACTGTTGTGGTGAATTAATATGTCTCTAAATACCTGAGGCAAGTTATTTCTCTATTTCTTAGAGAAGGAGCATCAGAACTTTAAGTGCTGGGGAAATGGCAACTTTCTTCCATGTTTCTTTGGCTTGGGGCTTGATTAGACAATACCTTAAAAACAAGTTCAGCTGGGATTTTCCCCAACCCAACTCACTTTTAATATATGACCCAGAACTTGCCTTAAAATAGTGTGGGTGTCATGAGTCAGCCAGGGCTCAGCAATAGTGAGGACTCCATAGGAGAAGAGCACTCCTTGGGAGAAGAGGAATCCTGTGTAACCAACTTTGAGTCAGCAAAAGCTGACCAGCAAAAGAATGAGGTGCAGGCTTGTCAAGATTCACGGCCAACAGCTGGTGCAGAGCTACTGACACCCTCCAGCCCTGGTTCAGCAGGTGAACCTCAGCTGGCCATTCCCAGCCTGCCAGTATCATCTACACCCTTAGAGCACCACAGACAAAGGCTGAGAACAGAGCTACAGACAAGATGGCAAAGTGCACATCTCCTGACCCAATACCAACTGCTTGCTGATAACAAATACCTGCAGAATTGCTTCTGAGAAGCTAACTGCAAGCCTGACCCTTAGGTGGGTGGCTATAAAACCAGCCCAGAGAGGCTGCTAGGCATGGACGCAATGTGTATGTTAGGCACAAAGGCACTAATTCTGCCTTGCCTGATTCTTGGAACCTGACCTTGGACTGAACAACTCTGCCTTGGCTGACTTCTGGAACTCTGACGTTGGACCAAATAACTCAACCTTGCCTGACTTCTGAAACCCCAACCTTGGACTGAATGAGCCTGCCTTGCCTGACCCCTGGCACCTGATATTTGGAGCCTGCAAGCCAGTTCATTGGGGTGGGGAATCAGCTCCCTAGTGCACACAAGCGGCAAGAGGAGCTTCATCATTCCTTCCCTTCCATCTTGCTTGCTTTTGCTAGCAGAAAAGGCCATGGGGGTAGGGAGAGCTGTTTGTCTGATTGCCAGTTCTATGTGTCTGCCCAGTGCCTGGTCACACATTCTGCAGGAGTTGAATTGGAGTTTCCCCAAACCTAATACGTATTTAATGTGTTTTCCTATCAGGCCCTTATTTGCAAGCCTGGATGTCGTACGTGCAACTGCAGATACAAGCAGAAGAAAATCAGTGGCTCAAATCAGACTACTCCACTGGAAGTTTGAAACCTTCCTCCAACTGAAGTGTTTTTTCCTCCAGCAAAGGAAGGCTTCTTAGGCTGGAGGAGGGCATTGAACTTGATTGAGTGGATGGTGAGATTCGAGCCAGTATCTGGAAGAAACATCAAAACATTCCAAACCTGGATCATGTAATTCATTTAGTGGCAAAGGCCAACAACTGTCAGGGCTGCATCTTTTCCTAAGGAACTTCATAGAATCCCCCCTTTGCTTTTAAGTCACCCTACACATAGTACAGGGAGCCCCACGGCACAGAGTGGTAAGTGCAGTACCACAGTCCAAGCTCTGCTCATGACCTGAGTTCGATCCCGGCGGAAGCTGGGTTCAGGTAGCCGGCTCAGGTAGTTGACTCAGCCTTCCGTCCTTCCGAGGTTGGTAAAATGAGTACCCAGCTTGCTG
Source organism: Heteronotia binoei (assembly GCF_032191835.1). Taxonomy (NCBI): domain Eukaryota; kingdom Metazoa; phylum Chordata; class Lepidosauria; order Squamata; family Gekkonidae; genus Heteronotia; species Heteronotia binoei. The sequence goes on from NC_083238.1 coordinate 29,345,171, forward strand.
GGGGTAAAGTGTAGATGACTGAGGAAGGCAATGGCAAACCACCTGCCAAGAAAATGTCATGATGTGACATTGGCCCATGGGTTGGTAATGGCTCAGTGCTTGCACAGGGGACTACCTTTACCTTTTTAAACATAGTACAGCAAATAAAGAGGACAAATGTAAGTTTTACCAGTATCTATCAAACACCGAAAAACTGGAGATATCTTCTGATAAAGGGGTATTGCTCAGAACTGGATGCTTTCTGCAGAGAGAGAGAGAATCTCAAGTGATCGGTGTGGGGTGAACAAGGAGAAAATGGTAGAATGAGCACTCAGAAGGGCATGAAGAGGAGAGTGGGAAACATAAGCAGGGTTGACAACATCCAGCTAAAAAGAGAAAGAAGAGCAGTGACTGAAGCCAAGAGCCAGAAATCAAGCAAAGAAGGACCAGAAAGCAGGAGGGATGGAAGTTTCACTCTGCAGCATGGATTTCTGGGGAATTCAAGAGCAGCTAAGGAAGAAACGACTCACACACCTGCACATATGCAGCATCTTTTTCTTTTCTTTAAGACAAAGGGGGGCAGAAAATAAGCAAGTCAAAAAAGGAAGGCTTCTTTTTAGAACTAAATGATTCAAGAATTAAGTCTCATTGAACTTTGGGTAAGCCCATTTAGGATTAGACTGTTTGAGAGACATACTGAGAAAATATTGAAGAGGCAAATTTTGAATTATTAATAGTACAATCCTGAGGGGCTTTGTGTGTATTAAGTGCCCTCAATTTGTTTCCAGCTTACGACGACCCTCCAAAATGTCCTCTCGCTAACAGCCTTGCTCAAGTCATAGTAAAACAATGTAAATACAATTATAAAAGATGAAACGCATATAAACAATTTAAAACTACATTATTATTTAAGAGCTATAAAAAGATTTCATAACAAAGGTGGCTTCTCCATATCTCAGCTCTCTGTTCCTTATATTACTCTATTAGCGGTCTTGCAGATGATATTGTTCAGCGACATAACAGTGGCAGCCTCCTCCCACATTAGTTGTTGTAGGCCTGACAGAAAAGTTCGGTTTTACAAGCCCTGCAGAACTGGGAGAGGTCCCGCAAGGCTCTCGTGGCCTCTGGGAGAGCATTCCATAATAAAGTAGTAAAACAATAAAATAGTCCAACACAATACCAATAAAACCAAACCAATTCATTTATGAATGATGATAGTCCTCAAAAATATCCGTGCCACTTAGGTTTATATTGCCTGCAGGTTCAAGACTGGCATATTGAGAGATGGAAAATCCATCACTGGGCTTGGAGAAGGGTGTAATTCTGCTTAGGATGGCACTATAAAATGTGGAAATGCAATAAGGGGCTGGATCCAAACTAAATAGACAGTTTCTACTAGCCAGCCTATGGCGCGAGGCGATAGCATCGATGATACAATGTGAAGCTGCAGCCGGGTTGGAGCAGGGGAGGCCAATAGAAATTAGACACCCACCGCCTCAACCAAAGGCCTGATTGAACAGCTCTGTTTTACAGGCCCTGCAGAACTGTAATAAGTCCAGTAGAGTCCTGATTTCAAGAAAGAGCATGTTCCGCTGACTGGAGCCAAAGCCGAGAAGGCCGTGGCCCTGGTTGAGGCTAAGCGGATATCTTTGGGGTCAGGGATTGCCAGGAGATGTTGTTGAGATGGGCGTAAAGCTCTGTGGGGGACATATTGGGAGATGATGTTGGATAGGGTAAACTTTCATCTCTGCATATCCATTCATACTAGAAGGAGGGTTAATTTTGCTGGTCTGTTTTGTGCCAGGAACCACGGCTTGGCTCGTTTCTGTGAAGGGCATAACGTCTGTTCTTTCCTTGTTATAGGCCGCCAAATTGACAAACTACTGCAAGTGTCAAAGACTGTGCGATATGCTTTTCATCACATTTGCAATTGTTTTCATTATCACAAGACTTGGAATATATCCTTTGTGGTGAGTAAATACATCCTTTCCTTGCAATTATAAACATGTCAGGCAGCTTACTGTGTCCTTCTGCCTGTCTGATGTCAAGGGATGCGGTCGCTATTCATATTGTCTTCTTTGTACAAAAGATGCAAGGAGTAACTGTGAAAGAACAAGTCCACAGATAACGTCCATAAATAAAAATCATGGGTAATGGGACCGGGGCTGTCCACAGAGTGTAGAGGTTCATAGCCGGAAGTGATCTGTGACACACAGCAGGTTGAAAACAAAACAGCCGAGTGCAGTTTGTGCAGCTCTGCTACAATATGTCAGTCTTAAGCCGTGCAAGAAATAACAATCCAGATGCCACATATTAAAAACAATTACAAATGCCTGTGGCTGAAGCTGGAATTATCCTTTTTTTTTTTTTTTGCCGCTCTGATTTCTCCTCCCTCCCCCCATTGTCACAGATCCAAAGTGAAATGAAATCCAATAAAGATCCAAAGTGAAATGAAGCAAAGGAGATGGATTTGGACCTGATGACAACCCTCTGCCTTGCTTTTTGAAAATCATCTTGTGACCATTTGAACTTGGGTGTTGTCAAGGACGAAATCAGTGTTCTGCAGACTAGGAATACTATGCAGTATTCAGTTGCAAACCACCTGTCCAGCTAGGAAACAGGAAATCCAGAGGAGCTGCAAACTCTGTGTAATTCCTTTGCAGTCTTGTATGGCTGCTAGGGATGCCAGCCTCCAGGTGGGACCTGGGTATCTGTGGAATTACAGATCAGTTCCTCTGGAGAAAACAGATGGTCTGAACAGTTCCTCTGGAGAAAACAGATGGACTCTAGGGCAGGGGTCCCCAACCCCCGGGCCATGGACCGGTACCGGTCCGTGGCCTGTTAGCAACCGGGCCATGAGTTGTATAATTATTTCATTATATATTACAATGTAGTGATAATAAGAAGACGATATTGGATTTATATCCTGCCCTCCACTCCAAATCTGAGTGGCTCACAATCTCTTTCATCTCCCTCCCCCACAACAGACACCTTGTGAGATGGGTGGGGCTGAGAGAACTTTTACAGCAGCTGCCCTTTCAAGGACAGCTCTGCAAGAGTTATGGCTGACCCAAGGCCATTCCAGCAGCTGCAAGTGGAGGCACGGGGAATAAAACCCGGTTCTCCCAGATAAGAGTCCACGCACTTAACCACCACACCAAAATAAAGTGCACAATTGTATCATCCCAAAACCATCACGCCCCCCCCCCCCCCCCGTCCCATGGAAAAATTATCTTCCACAAAACCGGTCCCTGGTGTCAAAAGGGTTGGGGACCGCTGCTCTAGGGCGTTGTACCTCACTGGTCCCTGTCCTCCCCAGGCTCCATCCCCAATCTCCAGGAATTTCGCAGCCTGGATATGGCAACCCTCCCTCATCCCCAGCCAGTGGGGACCTGACAACCCTACCTGGCTCTGGTAAACACAAATGCAGTGCTGATATCTTGGGGCACATGACCCATTTAGAAAGGAGCATCAGGAGCATAGATGAATCGAAATGCAACTTGCCATATTTCTGGTTATGGAAGGGTTGTAGAAATTAGGCAGATTTTGTGTATGTTGATGTGCATGGATGGGCACTGTGTCGCTTTCCACGTGGCGTGTTGGGAGGACAGACTATGGCGGCTCATACTCAGCTGCGTGTCGTCAATATCTGAGCCAGCTGAGAAATTCCTTCTAATGAACTTCAGAAACACCGCAGCAACTTCTGCCAGACTTTGCAGTGTTACTTCTAAACTGCTGCCAGGGAATATTGGCCTATCTGAGTGTTTCGTCCTCATTCACCGAGAAGTGCAGCAGCTGTGTCTGTTGGGCAGTTTCTCTTCTCTGCAGGCTTAATTTTAAAAGTGGTGGCAGTCTCCGGGCTGTATTAACCGTTAGGTGAAATATGCTGAAAAGCATGGGCTTTAGCTAAATTGAAGGATCCTGCAATAAGTAATTACACTTATTGGCAATTACCGGGGTATACGGAAGAGGTGTGCATGGGTTCATGCTTTCTAAGATGGTGTGGAATGAGAATGCGTACCTCCATGATGTGGCTTGCGTAGAAATAGTTATAATGAGAGCAATGATGTATGCCTTGGAGAGCTGCAGAGTTCCACACTTTGTTCTAGTACCCTGTCCAGAAAATTCTGATGAATTTTATCATTTTCTTATTTGGTGCTGCTTCGCGCATGTAGCTTTTCTGACATAGATTTGGGTAGGGGAACATATGAACATATGAAGCTGCCTTCTACTGAATCAGACCCTTGGTCCATCAAAGTCAGTATTGTCTTCTTAGACTGGCAGCGGCTCTCCAGGGTCTCAAGCTGAGGTTTTCCACACCTATTTGCCTGGACCCTTTTTAGTTGGAGATTCCGGGGATTGAACCTGGGACCTTCTGCTTCCCAAGCAGATGCTCTACCACTGAGACACCAGCCCTCCCAAGCATGTACACCTGTAAGACAGGGTGATCCTTTGCACACATTGTTGCATATACATGAATAAAGAACCCCGTTAGCTGCAGGTGCGTATCATGAGAGAGTCTTTTCACTTAACTGAATGTATAATTTCCCCCCACATGCAGTACATGTTGAGAAAAATGCTGTGCTCTGACTTAAAGGTGATAGTTGTGGTTTGTAATCCAAGTACAACCATGAAGTTATTAACATCAATGAAGTACAGCTATGAAGTTATTTACATTAATGAGTTCAGCTGACGTTCGGAAACTTGTCCTTTTATTTCAGAACTATTTTGCATGGCTTATGGGGTCCATAGGAGTATCTTCGTAAGAGCTAGGCTATTGATCTTTGAACTAAATCTGCTGACCAGTGAGCTCTGCAAGAGTAGTAGCATTGAACAATGGAGTGTAAATTTTATGTAATCAATATCCATTTTGTGGGCATGGTCTAATTTAATGGTGCTGGAAGGATGAGTTTAATAAATCAGGAATTCTTACAACTTTTTTTTCCTTTGGAAACAATAGGTGCCAATCCAGGGTTTTTGTTATCTGTTTCAGTTTCAGTTTATTTCGATTTATATCCCGCCCTTCCCACCGAAGTGGCTCAGGGCGGCTCACAACATAGAAGATCTAACATAAATTTTAGATTTAAAATACATCAAGTTACAGCAGTTAAAACAGTAAAATAATAAAACATATAAAACAAGCGATCTATCAGAATACTACACTACAACCTTCTATAGAGTTTCCAATGCCAGTTAGTTATAGGCCAGCTGGAAGAGGGCTGTCTTACAGGCCCTGCAGAACTGACCAAGATGAACTTATAGTTAAAATTTTGGAGATAGTGGAGATTGACTCTGTCAAATTTGATAAGACCAGGAAGACAGATAATATATAAGTGGAATTTATTTTATGAATGGATGTGTAAATTTTACTCAGTAAAATCTGGTTTTGCTTCATTAGTGTTTGTTTTTTAGTTAGTTGTGCGCAGTTGTGGCAGAGGGTTTTGCAAGAAACCCTTTTTTAAAAAAAGCTACAAAAAGCTATAGGATTGCTTTTTCCACATGGGTTCAGACAGGGCTATGTTTTCATTTTTTCCAGTGTCATTCGAAGGATACTGAATTGGGTTTTTAAAACAGCAATAATTTGAAAACATGCACCACCTTCCACTGAGATCAACAAGGGTAGAAATAAATGTGTTGGAAGTACTCAAGTTTAATCAGCTGGGAAGCTTTATGGATACTGTCACACAAGATGGACTGGGTCAGAGGAATTTATTCCATTCTCAAATGACGTTCTAATGTAGTCTGGTCTAAGGGAGATACCTTGATGGGGCTGTTAAAGGATCCAAAGAAAGTTTGGCATGGTTTCTTAATTCAAAAATCAGCATTCTGGTGTCAAAACCAGGACCTTTTTCTTGTAGCAGGAACTCCTTTGCATATTATCCAACACACATCCTGATGTAGCCAATCCTCCTGGAGCTTACAGTAGGTCTTGTACTAAGAACCCTGTAAGCTCTTGGAGGACTGGCTACGTCAGGGGTGTGCGGCCTAATATGCAAAGGAGTTCCTGCTACACAAAAAAAAAAAGCCTTGGTCAAGACTAATTGATGACAAGGCTATTCAGAGCAGCGGAAGCATGTTTAGCAAGAGAAATTTCTACATGTTGTGATGGTTCAATTTCAGTCTAGTAGCACTTTTAGAGACCAAGAAGTGCTTTAGGGTGTATGCTTTTGAGAGTCAACACTCCCTTTGTCAGACACCTAAAATGGGGTGTTTCTGTTATTTTGGCAACAAACATCTGACACGAATACACCAAGTGGAACACGTTTTCTGTTTGATGTTGTCAGAAGCAGGGGTGCATCATATCATTGAAAAATCAACCTGGTGAATAACATCATTTTGTTATCTATAGCTACATTCAACTAGGGACTTTTGAACCCTCCTTTGTTAAGTTGCCCTTTTCCAGGCCCACATTGTGGTCCAGAACGCGTGCATCTGTTTCTGTTCTTCCAAAGAGCTGAGGATCTTTGTAGTCACCGACAAAACTTGAAATACTAGCATTCATGATAGCGGCCAAAGAGCAAAAAGATAAATACAATAAATCGCAACAAGCAAGGTTCATCAGAACATCTTTAAACACACCATTAAACATAGAATAATTGCCCTATTTTGGGTTTAATTTAAGTATCTGAAATAGGGATGCCAGCCTCCATGTTGGACCTGGGGATCCCGTGGTATTTGCCACTGACCTCCAGACTACAGAGATCAGTTCCCCTGGAGAAAATGGCTGCCCTGGAGGGTGGACTCTGTGGCAGTGTACTCCACTGAGGTCCTAGTCCTCCCCAGGCTCCATCACCAAATCTGCAGGAGTTTCCCACTCTGGTTCTGGCAGCGCTATTCCTCCATTCCCTGCTGGTGATGGTGGGGGGAGACCTTTTGATCTCACCAGGACTTTAAGGAACCATTTTTCTAAGCTTTTGTGCTTCCTGCATCATTTTTATTGCTTATTAGTGTGAGAAGAGCAGTGACTTTTGGGGCCTGACTTGGCTTCTGGGCGAAGGCCAGGAGTTTGTAGTAAGCTTAAGTACAAAGAGAGAGAAAAAATAGATATATCGTGAAGGGAAAAATAACAGAGAAGGGGACACAGGAAAGAAAAACGCATCTTGTTGCTCAACAGTAAATTTTATCAGAAGGCCAAATGTTTTGTTTCCACCAGCAACGGATCTGTTAGAACGGCTTGCTGGGTGAATTCACCTGCACGCAGATGGCACCATCTGTAGTTATGTGAACACCTGATACTCCTATTATTTCACTGTGGAATTTGCTTTTCTTCTTTGTAACTGTTAACTTCATAACAGTATCCAAGACTGCAAAATGACAGCTCCAGGACTGCCTCTGCTGTGTAGTTTGTTTGATCTGAGCTTTGATTATCCTTTTAAAGACCACGAGCAGAAGTCTCTTTTTGATAGCATGGAGCAGGCAGCATCTCAAAGCTAAATGTGATCCGAAACAAAATGCACGTCCTCCCTCAAGTGATGTTTTGGGGTCTCAAGTCAGTGGTATGGGTCATGGAGCTCTGCCTGAAGCCGCCAGCCTTGTGACTCCTGCTGCAGTTGGGGTGGGAGTCACTTGAGCAGAATTGCTGTAACACATGCCCCGGAACCGCTATTCCCAGTGCTCCCCTATTTGCTGTACAAGGTTTACTCCCAGCTAAATTGACAGCTTTACTTTTCCCTATAGAAACCGGATTACAAAAGTGTTCTTCCCCCCCACAAACACTTGACCATAGCTCAGCCAATCAACACCCACAGTTTTACAGCTGGGGAGCCCAGTGCAGCATAGAATAACAGCTGGAAAAAAACACTTGATGAACTTACCATCTAGTGGTTATATTTGGTATTATAAATTTATAATTCAGTGAGATTTTAGGGGAGGGGGGTTTCCCTCTCTCTTTAATTCGTGTCATCATTTGAGATTTATTATTCAGCGATATGAGGTGCAGATAAAAAACGTTGAACTTAAAACAGCCCTGAGTGATTTTTATTGCCACATTATTGAACGGCTGATTTATTATTGTTCACTCTTGCGCATCTCTTCAAGAGAAGAAAACGTTACTCTGTCTTAGTAAAGATAGAAGACAGATCAAGTATTCCTGGTAACATTGTGTGGCATGCCAAGAACTTGGAGACAGCACATTGTTTCCTGAGGAGAAGTCAAAGGGCAGTTATAAATAGTAGCCATTCCTTCAAGATGATCAGGGGAAAGGAGTCTTTCTAGACTCCTAAATATATGCACACCCACAAACCTGTGGGAATAGGGACATAGCACTGCCAATTCCAAATTGGGGAGAGCAAAACCCAAAGGTTTCCATGAATAAAAATCCTCAAATTGATTTGATACCAAAATTTATATAATAGGTGAGAACTTGCATATAATTTCCTAAAATGCAATAAGTACATGAATATCAGATGCTACAAGGATCAGGGCATTTTTTGAGCAGGAATGCACAGGAACGCAGTTTCGGATGGCTTGGCATCAGGGGGTGTTTGGTGTAGTGGTTAAGTGCCCGGACTCTTATCTGGAAGAACCGGGTTCGATTCCCCACTCCTCCACTTGCAGCTGCTGGAATGGCCTTGGGCCAGCCATAGCTCTAGCAGAGGTTGTCCTTGAAAGGGCAGCTGCTGTGAGAGCCCTCTCAGCCCCACCCACCTCACAGGGTGTCCGTTGTGGAGAAGGAAGGTAAAGGAGATTGTGAGCCACTCAGAGATTCGGAGTGGAGGGTGAGATATAAATCCAATATCATCATCATCAAAATGCAAATGAGTTCCTGCTGGGCTTTTTCTACAAAAAAAGTCCTGGCAAGGATAATAACCCTCAAAAAGTTTAAAAGCATATCAGTGCAAAGTCCATCAGAGGTGAAATCCAAGTAGTGTTTTCTAAACAAAGTCAGTCTTCCTTGGTAGAAATCCGCTTCTGCAACGAGGCTGTACTTATATATCCCTGTTTCACTGTAGGTTTTTTGAGCTGTATAGGAAGAATGGTACAAAACTAAGCATATTCACAGTAGGCTGCCCTGTTATTATGAACCAAACGTTAAAGGTTTACCTTCTCCGCAGTTGCTCATCAGACTTAACATCAATTGGCAGGAATGTTTCCACTTACAGCTTCCTGCAATAGCCCTTAGTCTTGCGCTAGTCGAGTCATGGAAGCAACATGTATACACACAGGTGCAGCCCATCAAACACTTAAGAAAGCGTTCCTTAAAGGGCCATTCTCTAAAATGTAACCACGTCAAATTTCCAGTTGAGTACAGCAAAAACGCCCATGTTAAACCACCTAGAGGTATAAAAGGATGTTATACGTATAGCATAAAGCCAAACTGAGGATACATCACATTATATAAAACATGACAAGTCCCAGTCGCTACTCAGTCCAGAAGGCACTAAAGTCATTTCTTGGGATGCGTTTTCAAATTGCACACTTGAGCGCAATTGTCGTGCTTTATATAATGTACTGTGTAATGATCTGTTTGTGAAGTAGGTTACATCTGTAATAGGAACTGTTTTTTATGCTCAATAAATCAATTTGAGGTTTTTTATTCATGAAAACCATTGAGTTTTGTTCTCTCCAGTGCACATCCATGGATCCCCAGTTGGGGGCAGGGGACCCCCTGGTTTGGAGGCCCTCCCCCCACTTCAGGGTTATCAGAAAGCAGGGGGAGATGTCCACTGGGCGTGTCATTATAACCTATGGGGACTGGTCCCCTTAGGGTATAATGGAAAATCGATCCATGGGTATCTGGGGCACTGGGGGCTGTTTTTTGAGACAGATGCACCAATTTCTCAGCATAGCGTCTGGTACCTCTCCTCTAACCCCCCCCCCCACTTCAAAAAGATTGGAACGGGGGTCCAATTTTATGAGCCCCACAAGAAGGAGCCCCTCTCATCCATTATTTCCAACAGAGGGAGGCATTTCAAAGGCACACAGATCCTTTAAATGTGATGACCAGAACCCCCTTTGGAGTTCGATCGTGCTTGTCACAACCTTGCTCCTGGCTCCAACCACAAAACCCCCAGATATTTCTTGAGTTGGACCTGGCAACCCTAGACATAAAAAGCAGCAACACTGCATAATCTATATCCTGGAACACTAAATTGCAAAAAAAAAAAACCCAGACAATGTTCATCCATGTCCATTCAACTAGAGCTCAACAAAAGGTTTTGCATGAAGTCCAAACATGAGAGTAAAAAAGCACCATGTAGAATTGTAGTTCTTGAGGCAAATGTGCGGAGTCTTCGTATTGGTGCTGAAGCATCCTTTCAGTAGGTACATCACAGAGAATATTTTATGTGCGTGAGATCAGTTAGCTATTAGCTTGCATGCTGTGTTGCTTCTACAAGTAATAACTGGAGCGGGGTGGGGGGGAATCAACACCAGGAGATGAACTATTTATCCGTAATGCCATATTGACTTCTCTTCTCCCTTTCTTATTTCTTCAGGATACTGCACACAGTACTATTTGAACTTCCTGAAATTATCGGCAGCTTTCCTGCCTTATCAATCTTTATCATCTTACTTCTGATCCTTCAAGTTCTCCATGGTTTTTGGTCTTACCTAATAGTAAAATCAGCTTATAAAGCTATTTCTAAAGGCAAGGTAAGTGAACAGTATTCCGTTTTGCAGCTTTTTTAATTGCTTCCGGTTTGCAAATGAAATATTCTCTGTGGACTAAGTGATTTATTTTGTAATATGAGCTGCATTCAGGAGCTGTGTTGTTGTGAACTGGAATGAGCTCTGTTAAGCACAGTCGTATGAAATCATATATTTATTGCTGACCATGTGAGGACCAAACTGCTTATGACTTTGGAAGTCCATTATTAGATCACCCCATTTGTAATTTGGCTTCAGAAAGCTGCTGTTGGGGGGTGGGGCACAGAAAAAAGACGAACACAATATAGGTACGTTCTCCTCCCCCTCCCCCCCCCATCGTGGACAATAAAAGCACTGGAAAAGGCATTTTCAGCTGGGGAAAAAGGTATAGGTAGGGAAAGAGATAAACTCCTTACCCCACCCCGCAACCCTAGTCCTGGTTGGCTCTCTGCCTGGCTGCTTTTTGTAACTAAAGAGGTCCCAAATGCTATGTGTTGTTTGCCCCTGACACTCCTTTTGAACTGAACATGAATTGGTTCCCTTGCAGGTTTCAGTTTATGCTTGCATTGCATTATCTCTGAGGCCTCTTTTCTCTTATCAGGAGGAGCTGGCTTCTGAGGGCCACAAATGGGGCCTACAGTCACAAGCAGGGTTGCCAAGTCCAGTTCAAGAAATATCTGGGGACTTTGGGGGTGGATCCAGGAGACATGGTGGGGGAGCCAGGAGCAAGGGTGTGACAAGCATAATTGAACTCCAAAGGGAGTTCTGGCCATCACATTGAAAGGGACCACACACTTTTAAATGCCTTCCCTCCATTGGAAATAATGAAGGATAGGGACACTTTCTTTTGGGGCTCATAGAATTGGACCCTCTGGTCCAATCTTTTTGAAACTTGGAGGGTGTTTTCAGAAGAGGTACTGGATGCTATGCTGAAAATTTGGCGCATCTACCTCAAAAAACAGCCCCCCCAGAGGCACAAATACCCACAGATCAGTTCTCCATTATACCCTATGGCGGGGTGGACAAACTTGCTTAACATAAGAGCCACAGATAATAAACATTAGATGTTTGAGAGCCACAAGACATGAACATCAGACATGGATGGATGGAAGGAAGGAAAAAAATAGGTGGGGAGAGAGAGATGGAAAGGAAACAACTATAATTTCAAATGTATTCTCCAAGCCGTTGGCTGGCTTGGCTTGGACAACCAGGGTCAAGACTGTATGCAAGAAGTTTGAATGGTAGATATGCAGGGAAAGTGTCACGTCTGGACCTAGTATCTATTCAGTTGGTTCAAAAGTAAGTTTCTAAAGCTAAAACTATGGCTAGGCTCAACAGGGTGTCAAAAACACAGATAAAAACTCACAAACTAAGAAAGGGAGTCTGGGAGAAAGATTTCCAGAAACAGATGTCTTCTCCAAGCTGGTCAATGGGGCATTGGGGGCTTTGAGAGCCACACAATATATGTGAAAGAGCCACATTTGGCTCCTGAGCCACAGTTTGGCCACCCCTGCTCTATGAGAATCGGTCTCCATAGGGAATAATGGAACGCCCAGCAAACATTTCCCTCCCCCTTCCGCTTTCTGATAACCCTGAAGTGGGGGGGAGGGCCTCCAGACCGGGGGATCCCCTGCCCCCACCTAGGAATTGGCAACCCTAGTCACAAGCCTAGATGGCACCAGTTCTAGCTCCCTAAGAGGAATACCGTTGTAGTTTGCATGTTTATACACATTCGTGGATTGTATTTTTAGCAGCGTACCTTAACTATACTATATGTGATTTGGCTCTGAGCATTTCCAGAATACAAAACCACAACTCACTTTTGTCAGTGGGAACAAAGATACGGGGTTCTCAGATCAATGCTCGGTGGCTTTCATGCAGGTCTGATCCCCAGCCCCTTTTGACGGTTGCCCATGTGGTGTCTCGAGGCTGCACTTTGGCCTCGTTTCCTCAGCAATAGCCACTCATTTGTCACCAAACAATGTGCAATATTTCTTAACCTTCTTGGTTGTTTTCTTTGTGCTGCCTTTGAAGGCTGGGAAGTGGAACCCTTTGCATGTAAGTTTTTCCAGGGAGCAGCAAATCTACCTCTGTGTCTTGATCTTCAGTAACCTTCTCTCCTTTTCCTTCAATAGTTTGCTTTTCTGCATCCACTTTCATTTTGCTTAATATTGCAAGCTCTTTGATATGGAAAAGACCCAACAGTTATTTCTTGTATTACACTTCTGGGTAGAGTTCCTAGATGTGAAAGGTAAACAAATACTGACTTTGGTTTCTGTTAACACCTGTTGCGGAAGGGACCCTTTGAAAATGGAGAAGATCCGAACCAAGCAGTCTCCTACCGTTTCTCAAGCGTTCCCAAGATGACCTTTAAAATGAAAAATGTTATCCCTCATTCATACCCCCTGCGGATAACCTCCAAGTTCCAGGTGGAAGAAAGAACTGCCATTGCATGCAAATCGGTGTGAGGATACTTTGGAATCCCGAGTTACTTAACTCTTGTTATCTTTGGCACACTGGGGTTACCCCATCAGTTGAATCTGGAAACAGCCAACATCCACAGAAATACTGAGACAGATTTTATTCAAAGTATTCAAAGGGATTTTTTAAGTACAGACCAATTTTACGTATGCACAGGTCTATAAAACAGAGTTCAAAAGACCCCACGTGGCGTACTTACAAAGCTTTTACAAGACTTCCTATCCAAATCCCTTACAGCCAATCACTACATAGATTTCACATCATTACCTTATTTGGAAGACCTGAGTGCAGTTAAAGCTATTATTGCAGAAGCTGACGGCCAATACTTGCTGCAGTATTGGGCATGTGCAAAGCTTTGCATGAGTACTTGACTGCTCCGCTACAGCTTAATGGCCTTGCTGCTGACATGATTAGTCCTGACCCAAAGTTTCTCATTACACCCTTTCGGCAACAAATGGTTCACATGAATGTTTTCCTCGAGTGAGAATAACATTTATGTATGGAAGAGTTTTGTTAGTGTTCACCCTTTGTGCTAAACTAGTTAGTCAACCAACCAACCAATAGAGGTTGAGGGAGCTTTGCATGGGGAACCCCATCCCCTCATCTCCATTTTCCCGCCTCCCATACCAAGCACAACCTCCATTGCTTTACTGCTTTTCCCGCTTCCCTCCCTCTCTCCCATGCACCTGTCACATTTCCTCATCTGCAACTTTTCATCCTGTTCTTCTTTCCCCCTTGTGGCTTTTCTGTTTTTATTGCTTTCTTGACTCCAACCAGTACCCATTGCTGTTCCCCCCTTCTGCTCCATTTTTCTTTCCTCTCACTCACCTCATCTTCCTTCTTTCCTTTCCTTATCTTGATTGATTGCCCACTCTTTCATTCCCCAACTCACCTCCAGTGCTGAAGTGATGCTGTAGCAGCCATTTTGGATTACCATAGTTATACAGGCAATCCAAAATGGCTGCTGAGATCTTCTATGGAAATTCTGTGAGATCTTGGCATTATTTCCCATCTCCCCTACAAATTAAGATTTGTCTGCAAACTGGAAATTCCCCCAAGTTTGTACAAAGAGCTCACTCATCTGTACATTGCCCTAATCTGTGGGTTTCAGCTTAATTTTGCTCTCTAGGTAAACATATCTACTGAATTTTTGAAGCTGTCTTTCTCTGACTACACTTGAAAATTTTTGCTGCCTTTTTGCCTTTGCTCCAGAACTATGAAGATGTCCCATTTTTTTCCTGGTTACCCTGTTCTTTTATCTGGTTTTTTTTTTTTTTGCCATTTCTTTACATTGTGTTGTTTAGATGCCAATGCATAATAAGATTTTTTTAAGTGAAGGAGAATGATACTGCTCTGAAATCTGAAAGCATAAATAGACTGCTTAAATTAATGGATGAAACCTCAAACCGTCTCAGAATAGACACCCAGCTAGATTCTGAAGGTCCTTTAGAGCTAGAATTTGTTGTCCAGTGCCAAGCACCATTACACACTTTAAATTCACACACCTGTCATTTCACTCACCGCTCAGTATAGCCCCCAGTACTAATCAATCAGCCTTGTTTGAAGTTCCTCCTTTTTCAATACAGCATCTCTCCTTTGTGAACTTGCTGCCAGTTGCTGTGCCAAATGCCAGTTAAGGGTATGACTCATACAGTCCATCTCTGGAATATTCTGGATATTATCAATGCTGTCTTAGTTTGGCCAGGCTCTCCACTTAAAATCCCCCCTCTCTATTGTATATCTCCTTCTCCTTGGCCTGTATTGCACAGATCTTTTCCTTTGTCTTCACCATGCATGTCAGTGCTTAATTTCACTGTGCATGTCTGTTGGGTTTTCTTTTTTGTTCTGCATTGATTTTCCTCTCTTCAGTGCTGTTTGCTTTCTGGTCACTGTTTCCCTGGGTTTTCAGAGAGTGATTTTGTGGCAGTTTCCCCCTTGCTTTGCTTCCAAGCCAAAGATAATTCAAAAGCATACAGGTTTTCTCAAATTTCCCCTCCCCACCCATTTTCTGCCTCTTGGAGGCCACTCCACCTTCCACATTGAGCTCGTTCCTCCCACTCTGCACCTTCCACCGTACTTCCCCCCCTCATCAGTGTACAAGCTCCACTGTTGCTTAGGTTTTCCATCTTTTAAATGTTTGGGTTTTTTAATGAGTGGGTTGAGTCTAGCGATATGAGTTTATCACTAATCTTAGGTCGCTGGATTAAAAATCATTGGCAGGGAATGCTTTAAAAGTTTGGCTAGAGGTAGTGTGCGCACCCACAAGTTAAAAATTTTAAAAGATGTGTGCCTTCAGGAGGAGATGCCAAACACATAGCCAGAGAAGGCAGCAGCTGGCCCACAAGGAAGGAAGAAGCAGCCAGGCATGTGTTGTGCTGGTGACACTCACCCAGCATGCAAACAACCACCCAAGCTTGTCCCCCTTGCCCCTGTGTTGGAACTCCGGCAACTTAGTAGCCACCCACCCTTGGGGTGAGCTCCTGTTTGGCATTGGTGGTCCGGTGGCGGGGGAGCTTTCCAGAGCCACTGCAGGCAGGTGTGTTCACTAGTAGAGCAGGAGGAGGCTTGGGACCAGGTTATGGAGGATTTTCATCATTTAATTTTAATGAGACGGAGATGTGGATGAGCAGAACTAACCCATTTTCTCCTTCCTGGTCAGATATGACTGTACTTTGTTACTTAATCTCTTCCCCGCCCCAAATCTAGCTCCAACACTGATATGAGTTGGCATCAAGGAATTGAAGGGTAAGGATGAGAAGGGCTAGTTTCCTCATGTGGCCTTGGCTGCTGTAATGCCGCCTTCTCATCTGCAGTACCCACCATACACCCATATGTGCACTTTACGCACAAACAGCTCAGATGCATGGAAATAGCTTAACTCTTAGTCTCTGGCAGAGGAACGTAAAGGCCTTAAAAGCTTTATGGTTCTTAAGCATCAGCGATATAAGTTAAGCTAGAAGGAAGGTCCATCTTGTTTCTCATGTGCAACAGCTTCCAATGTGCTTTCCCCTTCTTCTTCCCTGTTTTGCAGGCAAGAGATGACCGCAGCGACGTGGAGTCAAGCTCAGATGAAGAAACCTCACCTCCTCATTCAAAGATCTCCCATAGCTCTGCCACAACCAATGGGACCAGCGGAGCAAACGGGACAAACGGCTACCTCACCAGTGGCAGTTCTGTGGAGGAACACTAATTTCCTTGGATTAAGCACTGATAACACGAACAAAATGAACTGTTTGCTACAGGAAGTTAATAAGTTATGAATGCTGGGTCTGTTCCCCCCCCCCCCCCTTCCTTATTCTTTCTCTTGACATCAGAAAAAAATACTTAATATATTTAAATTATTCTAATAGTGCACTATGTATTTCCTGTTTGTGAATGACAGCGCCACACCATTCTCTTTTATGTAGGCATGCTGTATTTGTATATAATGACCAGATGGGAGCAGTATTTTCTTCTGTAGTCACTGAGTATTATTTTTTTATAGATAGATAGATAGCTATTTTATTTGGGGGGGGGGGTTACTTGCAGGTGAAAGGGAACTTCCTGGATAATTTTCTTTTGATCTTCATCCAAGCTGGAGATTGCCAGGTGGAGGTGTGTCTTCTTCCCGTGATTGGTCAATTTGGCCCAACACTTGAGGCATCTGCTTGAATTTCACTCCTACCAAAAGTTCCTCCTTCAGTTTTCAGATTCCTTTGCTATTTTTGTGTGTGTGCTGAAGGATGCTGGATTTTGAGATTGCCAGTACAATCACAGTGGGTGGTGACCATCCCCTGTCCTCAGTATAAGGTTTATGAAATAATGTGTTCATGTTTAAGTAGCTTCTAGTGGAGGTCAGTTTAGTGATTCAGACTAAACTGTAGTTACTTGAAGATGCGCTTTTATCATTATTTTGAACTCCCAAAGCTGGTGATGAATTAGAATAGAAGAAACTTCACCATTTGCGTAGACACATAAGCTACATTTTCGTCGAGTTACGATTACCTCCTCCAGCGGAAGGATCACATCTTGAAAAAAATTCAGTCTCAACATTATTGTTGTGTGGCTTTCATACTGAGGTGCTTTTCAAGGGTGGGGTGGGCATTAACTGTTGACCCCCCCCTCAAGTTACACTTGATACTTAGAAAATTAGCAATAGGGTAAACGAGACAGCAAAAAAAAAAAGTTAGAAATAACATGGATCAGATGCGCAAAGTATTAGAATTTACAATCTGTTGTGACAGAGTATTAAAGAGAAATCAGAATGTGTTACTTTTCACCAGCTGCAGGGGTGTGGGTGCCACTGGCTCTGGATTGTACCAGTTCAAATAAGGGAGCGGTGTCACATTACGGGATGCTTTTCCATACACATCAGTTCCCCATATGAAGAGCACGAGCACGTTAGGAGCAGGATTCCAGGCTGGAACCATTCCAAACCCTGCTCTCGACAGGCTGTGATTTTTTTTATATGCAGGGAATTATTTTGCACGGAGCAGGATGTGATGTCATCAGATGCCCCAGCCTGTCGTCTACAGTTCAGCCAGGACAAGTTTTGCCTGTGAGTGGAAAATTAGGCCTTACACTATCAACCTGGAGTTTGTTTTACTGCATACGTGCTGACACTCTCCCAATTAATCAAGCGTGCAGTCCCCCAAGTGCTGCTTCAGAGCACTCCTCCTTTTCCTATGTGCTCTGGGCAGGTTGCGTGTGCCTGGTGCACATCCAAGAGGCTCTGATTTGAAGGGTGGAGAGCATCGCCTCAGTTTTTCAAGGCCACACCAATTCAGTTGTGGGACCACAGTGGTCCTTTAACGCCAATTCGCACAACTAGGAGGAGCAACCTCCCTTGCCCTAGCAAAGACTGCGTAAGTCTCATTGTTGTATTATTCCCCCCACCTACCACCCTTTGTGTGTGGGGGGGAACGTACCTGCCTTAACCAGTAGCACTTGCCACGTTTCCGGATCTAATGTCCAATCCAGGAGCAGAAGAGACTGCTTGCTGGATGTGCCCTGATAGAAATTCATACAAAACCTCCAAGCCTCATTTTAATTATTAGAAAGGTAAAACTGGAGGTGATGTCCCCCTTCCTTTTCCTTTAGCAGAAGAGCAACGGTGTATCCGTAAGGGTAACAGTCCCAAAAGAAATTGGGAGGAGTTATCGCCTTACTTAAGAAACTGTTCCTTTTGTATTTTTAATCTCTCTTTGCTTGAAGCTTCCTTATTTTCCAAAAAGATCCTTATCGCGGAAGCTATTTCTCTGCCTAGCCATGCAAGTGGCAGCCAATTAAAAGTATTCTGTGTGTTTTCCTCTGTGCAGTTTTGTTTTCTACCAGTGCTGTGCGCAGAAGAAATGTGTGTGCCTAAGAACTTCCAGCAGCAGTATAGATGAAAATACCCTGGAAGCAGGAAACTCCCTACTGTGAATCATAACATTTGTCTCTCCGCTAGACACTGTTTTGAACTAGTTTTGTTTCCTACTACATGCCTGTGCTACAGAATCTCACGTGAACATCTTGTTGAGCCATGCATGTTTTACATGGCTTTGTTCTGTACTTGAGAGACTGGGAAATGGCTGTTGTATTTCGGAGAGGAAAGACAGTTATCTTTGAGCTCCCATTCCTTAATCATTTCTTATCGATATAGCTTTTTTATAATTTTTGAAACCAACCAAAGTTGAAAGCTTCCTCCTCTCACCCCCGCCCCATTGAATTGGGTTGTCCTCAATGGCTGTTGTGCTTTAACGAAGGTCCAGTTTATAGCTCTTCATGTTGTAAAAAAGAAATTTTGAGACCTAGGATGTGTTGAGATTTGCGGGTGGGTCTCGTGGAGGATTTCTGCAATGGAAGAGAACGTGGTTTTCACTCATTGTTCCCCCCCTTCTGTTGCAGACCTCAGACTCCATCCTTACGTTGTTCTTGAGGATCCATGCCCCCCCAAAGCAGAATTTCATGGGGTCATTTGGGGCAGCAAGGGAGGAAAAGACTTGGGAAGTTTGTTCTTCTTTCAGCCAAAATGCTCTGCAGGATCCAAGCCCTGATATCGAACCACTCTTGCAAAGACAATTCAACAAAACCCCTAGAGAAGTCAGTTATGTTACAACATGTTAAAAGAAAATAGTGGTGGTGTTCTCTATTGAAAAGCCAGGGTGGAGAAGGCAAATGAAGGGTTTGTCCATTAACTGCCCTGTATTTAATAGCTGAAAAGCAGGAACGAAATAAACAGTACCCATGTATGTTAGCTACAGGTTAATTGCCTGCTAGAGTTTCTTTTTCCATCCCCACACTGTAATTCAGGAGTTATCACAGGTTGGCTTTTGTCTCTTATGTAGCTTTGCTTTTCCTGGAGACTAAAGGATAGGATCCAGATAGGATCCTGGCTCTTCTGTGAAAGATTTGATTTTGTTTATTCCTTGTTTGTTTGCTTGCTTTAAAAAGCAGGTGCAAGGAGGCTAGATTCTGATTGGGACTGTTAAAAATAGGGAGTGAAAACTCCCCCACCCACCCTGTGCAGTTTTCCGGACCTGAATCAGTCCCAAAGATCTGAGATTTGCTCACCTGGGCAAACATGAAGTTATTTGTATTGGTATAAGTACGGTCAGGAAAAAGTTGCGTATGGTGTGGGGAGGGTTAAATTCCCCCTAGTACCGCAGTCCTTTCCTGAACTGTGTCCCCCGCACACTATGTAAAGAAAGAAGCTTGCAGGCTACATTCAGCATCAAATTCGATTTGGCCATAACTCTGTAGAGCTAAGCTGGATTCTTATATGCAGTATGAAGAATGGAAGTCTACATGGGCGTGATGAACAAGAGGCTGAAAGCATGATGTAAAGAACACACTTCGGAGATGCATTGGTATTGGTAGTCGTAATTATTTTTTTTTTCTGC
Source organism: Heteronotia binoei (assembly GCF_032191835.1). Classification (NCBI taxonomy): domain Eukaryota; kingdom Metazoa; phylum Chordata; class Lepidosauria; order Squamata; family Gekkonidae; genus Heteronotia; species Heteronotia binoei. Next base: position 29,365,081 of record NC_083238.1, read on the forward strand.
TAATGATGAATACTGATTTGGGAGGGGGGACTCTGTTCATTAAGAGACAGAATCTTTCAATGTTGAACAATATTACTTAGGATGGGGGGAAGTCGTGAACAGATAGCTGGTCTTTTCTGAACTCGTAGCCATTATATTGAACAATGCGGTCAGGATTGACAGCTGCTAACCATTAGAGTTCTTTCTGGTTGCATTCATTCCGAGATGAGATGCACACTAAATGGTTTGATATAAGGGAAGCTCCTGAGCTTGGCTTCTGACCGCTTTGAAAAAGTAATTGGACTATAGAAACTGTAGTAGATCTACAGCAGGGTTATTACAATTCAATATACATTGACTATCCTCTACCATTTAATGCCATTGATATCCCAGTGTGCAGACAAAGTCCCTTTGCAGAGGGAGATTCCCCATATAAGGTAGATCAGAATGTACAGCAAACACCCTTGGCGATGTACACGCTAAGCACACGCCTCCTGCTACTGTGCACGCAAGGAGCGTATGACTCTAGAGCAAATATGTTCAATCTTATTGTATTTCTGGGAAGTAGGGATTATTCCACTTTCTGAATTTCTGTTCTGAATATTATTTAAAAAAAATAACTGTTCTTGGTAACAAACATTCTTAGAACCCTTTTAGCGCTAGAATTAAGAGATGCAGTGACTTGGATATATAGAGTAGAAAAATGAAGAAAACCACTTATGTAGAACGTAGAAGTGATTAGGTAGACTGAGCGTCCTGTTAGCCAGCCCTGGGGATAGTCAAGTAAGACCCATTGTTGTTTGCATTTACTCTGTTAAGTATTGACACGTAGGTTGCTGAAAGAAGAAAACATGTTTTGTAAAAAAAAAAAACGTTGGACTAGCGTCTGGTGAGTAGGTTTCTTAAGCATATATCCAGTTGAGGGTGGCCGTATGTATTCGCAACCTCTATCCAGGTTGTTGAATGCCAGATTTAAAATGCCAAAAAATGAAATAGATGTATTCTTGTTGCCATATTCCAAATTGTTCATTTTGTGTCTTCGTGGTGGAGCTAGTTTGCAAGTTTCCTTTGATGTATTCTCAAGGCAGGGAGCCCCTTGACTTGGGCCCTAGTATGTAGGCTGTGCCCATGGCAGGGTACGCATCACTTCCCTGCCATATGGAGAAGCTTAAATATGAATTTGGTCTCCTGCACATAAATAGCTATCTTTTTTTAACAATTTTTTTTTTTCAGGATACATGCTGGTTGAGTCTGATTACAACGAGGCATATGACTGATTTCACATTCAGGTTTCCATGTGTAGCAGCAGGGAAAGTTGCAGACGTCCACCGCTCTCTCACCTTGCCATGTGCACAGTCTACATCTCAGCACTGGTCCACAGCCTGTTTGCATGTGGGGAAATTGCAGACTGTTGTTCATGAACGAGATCAGGCTACACAGTACAGAGTTTGCTCTTCTGAGGAGAATTTACATGAACACACACACACACACACACACCATTGTCATGCCATGAATCTGGTTTCTGCCTTACAACTGGTGGTGTTAGGAAGCCATTGACTGGATCTGCAATCAAGCAAGGGATCTATAAACCCTGAGGGCTTGGGATCCAGTTGTAGGGAAAGGAAAGGAAGCATCAGTGTGTAACTATGGAGGTCCTTCACTGATGTCTTTATGCATTGCCCCCCTTCCTTCCAAGTAACTTTAATATCTGAGCTGAGCATGCTGTAACAAGCAAGACAATAGTTCACATCTGTGTGTATGCGTATGCGTGTGCTGTATTTTGCAATAAACTATGGAAAGATTGTTGTGTAACCAAATGCCACATGGTTTTGAATGTTTCACATTGCACATAGGAAGGTATAGGTTACACAGCATTCTGGTGGTTCAGGTTGGTCATCCTTTCTGCCATCCAGCTTGATTGGCAGATCATGGCATAGGGTTTCTGAAAATAGGGCTATTACCCACCATATTTCACATCTGGAAAAATATGCACAGAGAGACTTGGGTTTTCTGTAAATTTCCCATGTGAGTGCAAGATGATTTCTTTGTTGCCCCAATTGCTTAATATTTTGTATTTATTTTTATTTACTGCAGAGTGATAATTTTGTGTTGTAATAACCTGGATAACTCATGCCCACATGAAGAAATTGCCGCAGTTCTGTATGCCAATGTGAAAATGGCCAAAAATACTCCAAATCACAGTGTTCTTCAACATAGAGTTGCCTTGGAATAATAAATATCAAAACAGCTCTTATTGAACCAGTGGGGTGTTGTATTTCTACATGTTGTTGGGTTTTTTGCACTTTGTTTTAGTTTCTTTTGGGATGCTGGAAAAAAAAACATGCATTTTAAACTTCTCTTTTTCAGATAGCAGTGAGTTTGGAAGACATATACATAGCATATTTTTACTTTCAGGTAGTTCTGATTTGTAATTACAGTAAAACTCTGCACCTTATAAAGTTCTTCACTTAGGAAATCTCTTCCGCTTGTTTCAGTTGAGGGGAAAGGTGTATGTGCTTTAATAGTATTTATTTGAAACTTGACTTCCGCCTCGTACTTCAGCGATAAGACATGTTGATCAGAACTCTTTGGTAATGATACTCATCTCCAAACAAAAAGGATGGTACATACAAATCTGTATTGGAGCTGTTTTGTCCCTGCATGCAAATTTCTAAATAAGACTGTAACCATCAGTCTGTGTTCTATACGGTGGTTATCTTCCACACATTGGGGCAGGAGACAACGGTGCAATTCTTTTTCGCCTGTGTTTTCAAGACAATCCAGTGTTTGAGCAACTCTTGCTGTGACAATAACATACTGGTATTCCACTGTTGGAAATGCCGTGATGTGTTAGCCTTAGATTTTGCTTCTGGGTTTTATATATATATATATATATATATATATAAATTACAATTCCTCCTGGAATATTTGGAATTAATCAATATTGTGAACTTTTAATTTAAAAACACTTTCATAATAAACACTAAGTATTAGGAACGGTCTTTTTGCTTGAGTTCTTTTGCATTTACATGATGATGGTGTTCCAAGCCGCTGCATCTGAGCTGACTGGAAAGAGGAGCCTGCCCACTGCCACCCTGCTCTCTTCTGCTCTCCTTTATGAAATGAGAGCTGGGAGGCCATGCGGTAGAGCCCCATTGCAATGGAGGGAGCCACTGCAGATCCAGACAGGAAAGGAGCTTCAGCCACCCCAGGTGGGTTTGCAGCCCAGCAGCAGCAATGGAGGAGCTCCCAGGAGGAGAGTCCAGATAGGGGGATTCAGTCTGAGAGCAGCCCAGCAACAGAAAAGTAGCTGGCGGTTGCCTGTTCTTCCTCTTGCCCTTGTGGGAATATGAAAGAGAAGACTGAGTGAGGGAACGTCGTCTGGGCAACGGGGTGAGCTGCCACATCCCCAGGAGGTCAAAAGCTGCTCTTTTCCTGCGAACTGGGAGGGTGCAGAGACCAGCTGTAGAGCTGACAGGGAAGAAGCCTGGGCAGGGGAAGGAGGAAGTGGTAGTCGGTTGTCTGCTCTCCCTTCCTTGTTGGGTAGGAGACTGCGGGTGAGGCAAGCTGGCACAGCACTTATTCTATGGACCAATCCATTAGGAAGGTTCCTCTGAAAACATCACTCAGTGGTAGAGAGTAACTGCAAGAAGTGAGTCAGGATATTGTGTCAGACAAGAACATAATGAAAATCTCAGTAGGCAAGTAGCACCTTTAAGACCAACTAAGTTTTATTCAGAATGTAAGCTTTTATATGCTCTAAGCAAACTTCAGACAAAAATGGAATGACAAGCAGTCTTTAATATAGAAAAAGTGGGCTCTCTGTGGCTTGACTCCAAAGGTGTTGATTGGAAGGACTCTGTGCTACTACCTTGCAAGGATATGATTGGGAGGAAAAAATGCCATTGCTCAAGAAATCAGTAGAATCAAAGAAGAACAATATAGAACATTTCTATATTAAGGACTGCTTGTCATTCCATTTTTGACTGATGAAGTCTGCTTAGAGCATATGAAAGCTTACATTCTGAATAAAACTTAATTGGTCTTAAAGATGCAACTTGTCTACTGCTTTGTTCTATTGCTTCAGACCAACACGGCTGCCTGCTTGGATTTGTCATAATGAAAATTTGTAATTTTCTATTAAAAGCCAATGTATGTTTTAATCTCTTATGAGTACTGGCACTCATTTTAAATACAAAAAAAGGACAGAATATTTCAGAGAGGAACCTTGATCAAGCCTCTCCTTGAGAACAACAAAATGAGCTCCTTGACCTAAATCCTCAACAACATGTCCAGTTTTGTGTGTCAGTCGTCTGTTTGTTTGAAACAACCTTGAAGGAAAAATGCCTTGAGGCCTTCACAAATGCATTCCAGCCTCATTCTTACTGCTTTACGACACTAACCCCATTTGACTGAGATACCCACACTATCTGGTACACTTGTAATCAGAGGGATTGACTTCGAGAGGTGCCAGAGACGAGAAGACTTGCAGCAGGAAGAGTGCATGGTCTATTGAGGAGGGATGGTGGCTCAGTGGTAGAGCATCTGCTTGGTAAGCAGAAGTTCCCAGGTTCAATCCCTGGCATCTCCAAAAAAGGGTCCAGGCAAATAGGTGTGAAAAACCTCAGCTTAAGACCCTGGAAAGCCGCTGCCAGTCTGAGTAGACAATACTGACTTTGATGGACCAAGGGTCTGATTCAGTATAAGGCAGCTTCATATGTTCATATTACTGTATTCTCTCACTAGCAGCGATTCTCTACTCTTTCACATCACCCGCTTCCTGATCTTTTGGGAAGATGCCAGGGATTGAACCTGGTACTTTCTGCATGCAAGAGTTGTAGCTCCTCACCAATCTTTGAGGGTTCATCAATGCATAATCATTTTTTTTATTTTAAAACATCCTCCACTTTCCACTCCAATAGGAATCCAAATCAGCTGCCTGCTGATTGTTCTCCCCTCTTCTTTCTTATCCACACACAAAATACTCTGAGTTACAGTAGACAGAGAAAAGTGACTGACCCAAGGTTACCTCAATCTTTCTGATCTTAGTCACTCTAACCACTACACCACACTGGTATATTGCTATTGATTAGCAACTTCTTTAGCAGTTCCTTGTAGAATTGTGGGTGACTCATATCTAACCTGGGACCTTAAGCATGACCCCATGGATCTTAGAGCAGCTGATGGATAGTTTATATACATCATTTATACCTAGCCTTTCTCCCCAACATTGTTCTCCTCTCCTCTATTGTATATGTTATATGGCTTTTTCTTGTAGCAAGAACTCCTTTGCATATTAGGCCACACACCCCTGATGCTGCCATTCCTCCTAGAGCTTACAGTAGGCCCTATACTAAGAGCCCTGTAAGCTCTTGGAGGATTGGCTACATCAAGGTTGTGTGGCCTAATATGCAAAGGAGTCCCTATTACAAAAATGTCCTCCTTTAATTAAATTAATCATATACCCATGAATTGATGTAGTTGGCAAAAATCTATTGAAATTGGGTCTAAAGTTTGTTTAAGCTGTACAAATTATCCACTGTCGTGACCTCCTATTACCATAGGCACTGTAACCTACAGTTTACAACCATAGTTCACAGCTATATGCAAAATGACTCTGTAACTAATTGCCTATTAAAAATTTCAAGGTAGGACCTGTGTGTGCATAACTCAAAATTAGGAGGTCCCTTTCCTATCAAGTCATGTTATGCTGTTCCATTGGAGGCTTCTTTCTAATTTGATATGCTTCCATTATTTCTGCAACTTGAGTGGAGTTTTAAAACCCAGTATATGACAATTTTGTTCAGCTTCTCATTCTTGTACAATTATTTCTAGTAAAGGACTGTTCCGTTTCATGGGTATTCAAGAAAATGAAGCACAGAAGCTGTTGGGATGAAGGCTAGAGTCTGTACCAACACGGATTGCTTTACTATGATAGAAATGTAGAAAACAGTGGGTTGTATCCGACAAACTGTGAGCAGAGCTCAATGAACAGGGCTTTTCTCTCTCCCACTCAGTGTGGAGCCCTGTTCATTCCCCTGAATTGGTAGAACCCAATCCCTCTTCTACTGATCTAAATGTCCAGGGAAGCCTAATTCCAAGGACCTCATTCTAAACCATCATTTCACTCAAGGGGCTGTCATTCCAAGTTCAGAGGAGGTCTCTTTAAATTTGTTCCTCATTTCTGATGCAACTTTTATTTGCTGAAATGTATTTCAATGGTGCCCATGCAAAGTTATTTGGCATTTCTGGCTCCCATTATATTCAGTGGTCCTTCAGCCACCTCCCTATGGGCATATTGTCATTCATTTTAGTACATCCTGACCCAGCTCTCTATCCAGCCACAGAAGAACAAAATGGCTCTGTCTGCCCCTCACGAAGGGAAGGGGAAAGAATTGTGGCTCTTTGTGGCTTGACTCCAAAGGTGTTGATTGGAAGGACTCTGTGCTCCTACCTTGCAAGGGTATGATTGGAAGGGGAAAATGCCATTGCTCAAGAAATCAGTAGAATCAAAGAAGAACATGAGCATATGCTGCCTGAGCACCTGAAATTAAAAACAACAATATGGACTCCTTTGGATAAGGTAGTTTTGTTTCATTAAGAATCCTGGATTCCTAATATTACTCCAGAACGTCATGGTAAAGACCCAAAGCAGCAATTTTGGTTTATATCTTTGGCTCAGGTATTTCATTATGCGCACACCTGCTTTTTATTCCAATATAAAATGTGTGGATATTTTGCCAGTGATGGTTTCAGACTTTGTAATCAGAGAAAATTAGTGCCTGAGTGATTTACAGTGCAATCTTAAACAGAGCTACACATTTCAGTGGGTTGAGAACAGTGTAATTCTGCTTAGGTCAGCATAGCTCTATGTATTCTTATTTAAATAATTCATTTATACTCTACATTTCTTCCCAATGGAGGGGCCTACAGTGGCTTACATCATTCTTCTCTCCTCCATTTTATCCTCAACAACCCAGTGAGATAAGTTAGGCCAAGAATATGACTGGCCCAGTCACCCAGCGAAATTCTATGGCACAAGTAGATATTTAAGCCTGGATCTCCCAGATACCAGTCCAACATTCTTAACCACTACACCACACTGGGTCTCAGTATTCTCTGTCCAAAGAGGGCAAAGGTATGTAAGTCTTAGAAGTGGCAACATGGAACGATTTCAAACCCTTCCCGTGGCAACATCCTGACCTGACTGGCTGATACTCTTTGTGGATCCTGCAACCCCAGGAGTAAACTTTCCCATGGTTGGAAATGGCTGATGAGGGAGGGGAGAGCTGGGAAGACTGAACTGAAACAGCAGTCAATGTTTCACCCACTATCTCACAAAAGCCAAGGTCTTGTATTTCGCTCACCATATCCAAGACTGGTTAATTATTAAACTTGCTTCCAATTTGCAGGTGAGTGGTTAGTGTGTCAGATTAAGACTGGAGAGTAACAAGCAACTTGGACTGGCTGGTCTGTCTCAGCCTAACCTTTTTCACAGGGTTAGTATGACAACAAAATAAGGAAGAGAGAACTACGTTCTCCACTCTGAGCTCTGTGGAGAAACAGCAGGATGAAAATATTAGATTTTCATATGCGGGCAAACCAGGTTGTCTCAGGACAGTATTCCACAGAATTAGAGAATCATCAGCTATGCAATTCAAATTCCCAGTAGTCATCTGTAAATAGTACCTGCTGTTGTATGCTGAGCAACAGGAAGAACAAAAGTTTATGTATAGGCCAATTCGTAGATGCATTGCAACACTCAACTATTTGAGCTATTTTTACTACTTACCCAATGGTAAAGATAAAGTCGTATTCGTTTAACCTGCTCACCTGCTTACAATGGCTCCAGAGATTACTGCTAGTGAAAGATTTCAATGTACTCAGTCTTTCTGTCTGGGCATAATTTATACTATCATCTCAAAGTGGCGACCGTGAAAAAATACATTACATTTCTTTATTAATTATTAGAGTTTCATATGTGGGAAAACCTGGGTGTCTCAGGACAGTATTCCACAGAATTAGGAATCATTAGATATACAATTCAAATTCACAGTAGTCATCTGTGGGGTGCCCCAGGGCTCAGTTTTGGGCCCTGTACTTTTCAATATTTTGATCAGTAATCTGGATAAGAGTGTGGAAGGGCTACTCATTAAATTTGCAGATGACACCAGATTGCAAATCCACCATAAGAGAGAGGTAGAAGTGATCTTATCAATTTTATATAGTTGGACTCAGGCCTTTTTTTGTAGCAGGAACTCCTTTGCATATTAGGCCACATACCCCTGATGATCCTCCTGGGGCTTACAGTAGGCCCTGTAAGAAGAGCCTGTAAGCTCTTGGAGGATTGGCGACATCAGGGGTGTGTGGCCTAATACGCAAAGGAGTTCCTGCTACAAAAATAGCCCTGCTGGGACTTTGGAAAAGATTTTGACAAAATCACCAAGGGGTCCCAAGTAAGCTGCGCAGTCATAAAACAAGAGAACCAGTCCTGCCATGGATTAAAACGTTAAACAATGAGAAGTGCAGGGTAGGACATTTCTCACAATGGAAGTGTAATAATGTCATTTTACAGGACTGAATGGTAACACTGACATGGTCAAGATTTTCAGTAACACCAGATTACTTTGGACTTCTGAATCAGGACAACCATGAAACTCAAAAGCTCCACAAGAATCTCTCCAAAGTAGATTAATGGTATTAAAATGGAAATATAGGCCTGGACGCACCTGTTTTTTTTTCCATAGATGGAACAACAGAACGATTTCTTCTTCTCCATTCCTGCTATAGTCCAAAATCCACCCATAGATGCTGTTCCTAAGGGGCAAGAACCATAGCAATAACATTTCACATACTTTGCACATGGAAATCCTGTCTTCAGAAGCAACTCCTTATGTCAAGCAAAGCACCTTAGAGACTCATGTTTCTAAATGCCAATTTGGGGGAGGGGAAGTAACAAGTAGGAATGGGCACAAACCAGTTCACAAACTAAAGTTCGTAATCAATTCTGGTCAATTGGTGTTTCACAGAGTCAGGTTTATGGCAGGTCACTCAGCAAGAACTTCCCACAAACTTTCCAGCTGTTTGTGGAGGTTCATGCCAGTTCATGAGCAGAGACATTTCCAGACAGACTGTCTCTGCTCAGTCCAAATGTTTACAGAACTTCAAAGCAACCACTTGGAGGACATGTAGAGGAACATCTGGGGGAGGTCCCCTGAGACTTTGATGTCTTTAGCTTGCACGGAATCAGTTCTATACACTCCTGAACATTAGTCATTTTGACAGATGCAAGTTCTAGAGTGTATAGAATGGAACCTGTGTAAACTAGAGACCAAACTTGCCATGGACCTCCCACAGATGCTCTCCAAGTTTGATGTTTCTAGCTTGCACAGGATCTGTCCTATACACTCTTGAACCTGTGCCTGTCAAAATGACCGTAGGGGTCTGGTCTGTGAAGGGGAGCCCCTGAATAATTAATTAATACCCCTATAATAATGATTAAGAGCATGCTTTGCCTTTAACATGTCTGATGTAATTTTCCGTTAAAATGCTGGCCACAGCATAGCGGGTGTGTGTGTCTAAAGCCGGCCAGCTAAGATAAGAGAAAAAGCCTCTTAGAGGCGACTTGCTGAATAGATAAGTGAAGGAACTTGGCCGTGGAAATTTACCAGGGAGAACTCAGTGGAGACGGGACCCTTTGAAATCAGATAGGCTCATGTGCCTGCTTGCTTGCCTCTGTGTAAATAAAGCTGTCTGTATGCAGAATGATTGGAACTCAGTTTTGGGGGCAGCAAGCCCGACTGGGTCCTACTTTTGGAACCAGAAGTAAACCTCGCTTCCAACCAGAAATTCTGTGCGAACCTTGTTATTTTTCTGCTACATCTGCTTTCCTACTAACTCAAAGGTCCTCTGGCTTGTGATGCCCCTCTCTCATAGATTCACCCAATGAGCTACTTTGATAGATGAGACTGTCAGGAGGGCCCCTCCCTGTGATCTTAATTCCTGGGCAGGAACATAAGGAAGAAGGTAGTCCTTCAGATACCCTGGTCCTAAGCCATGTAGGGCTTTAAAGATCAAACCCAACACCTTGAATTGGGTTTAAAGTAAAGTAAAAGTAAAGGGAGTCCCCTGTGCAAGCACCAGTCATTTCTGACTCTGGGGTGACGTCGCATCATGACGTTTTCACTGCAGACTTTTTATGGGGTGGTTTGCCATTGACTTCCCCAGTCATCTACACTTTTCCCCCAGCAAGGACCTCAGAAGGATGGAAGGCTGAGTAAACCTCAAGCTGGCTACCTGAACCCAGCTTCTGCCAGGATCAAACTTAGGTTGTGAGCAGAGAGCTTCGACCGCAGTATTGCAACTTTACCACTCTGCGCCACGGGACTCAACTTTTTGTTTGGGTTTAGGCAGGGCTTTTTTCTAGCAAGAACTCCTTTGCATATTAGGCCACACCCCTTGATTGTAGCCAATCCTCCTGGAGATTACAGTAGGCCCTGTAAAGAGAGCCCTGTAAGCACTTGGAGGATTGGCTGCATCAGGGATGTTGGTGTTCCTACTACAAAAAAAGCCCTGGGTTTAAGAATAGATCTGGAGCTAGAGCAATTGCTGTAGTATTGTGGTCACATTCTCCTGATAGCTGGCCCCGGCCAGGAGTCTAGCCAGAGCATTCTGCACTAGCTGCACCTTCAAAACACTCTTCAAGTGTAGCCCCAAGCAAAGTGCATTGCAGTAGTTCAGTCTAGATGTAAAAAAAACATCATCACTGTGGCTAGATCTGACTGACCCAGGAATGTGCACAGATTACTCACCAGCTGTAGCTGGGCAAAAGCATTGTGAACCACCACATCCACCTGGTTTTCTAAGATTATTGCTATTTTGAGTAGTATTCCCAAATTGCGAACTGGGCTTTTAAAGGGGAATATAACCCCATTCAGAATAGGAAAAAGCTGAAATCCCTAGTCTGCCTTTCTGCTAACCCAGAGAACCTCTGGATTGTGAAGGCCTTGAGTGGTACAAATAGCTACATTTTCTAGCAAAATGAAGAATCATGTCCCTTCAAAAGTCAGAAAGAAAGTAGAAAAGCTGAGCAGTTACATTTTCTCAGACATCATTTTCTGAAATTATGCCAGAGAAGACACATGGTGCTCCTGAGGTGAACTGGTTGAGGGACAGATTGAGATAGCATTTAAGACAGAAGTGAACAGAGCTGACAACATAAGAGCCCAGAAGCCTCCTCAGCTCCCATCAGTTTAAGACCCAAAGCTTCATATTTACAACATGCCTCCCCAAACCAATGTGGAATCCAGAGCCCTACTTCCATCTTGTCTGGACTACTTCTGGTACAAACAGACACTTCTGTTCTATGAGCAGAGCTTGGTACAGTAGTTTCTGCCAGGACTAGGCCAAGCTTTGGGCAATGTACATCAGTAAAATACAAGTTAAAAACACAAGAAAACACAGATAAACATAACAACAATACAATAAAATTACCCTGATGGCATCTTGTCAATTAAGTTCTTCTTTGGGGATTTCAGAGCATATGGGGGAGAGTGAGAGGAAGCCTTCTGGAGCGAAACAGAAAAGGAAAGATGCTGGCCATCACTGTCCTCAATCAAAAGCCTGTTTTACAGAAATATTTATTCTTCCACTTTGGTGTAGTGGTGTAATGGTTAAGTGCATGGACTCTCATCTGGGAGAAGCAGGTTTGATTCCCCACTCCTCCACTTGCACCTGCTGGAATGTCCTTGGGTCAGCCATAGCTTTCACAGGAGTTGTCCTTGACAGGGTAGTTGCTGTAAGAGCTCTCTTAGCCCCACCTACCTCACAGGGTGTCTGTTACTGGGGGGCGGGGGGAGGGGAGGAGATAAAGGAGATAGTAAGCCACTCTTAGATTCAGAGTATAGGACAGGATATAAATCCAATATCCTCCTTCGTTTTCAGAAATATTGATTAGATCACTTGTTTAATTAAACAAAAAGCTACAGGACAGGCTTTAGTCTAGTAGTCAGAAGTCAAAGGAGGACACCTTGATGATGTTCCAGTTGTACATTAATATAATTGGAACACCATATGGTACAAATATCCAATTCTATAATAAAGTCCATCAAATCCTTGGCTGGCTTGCTTCCTGCTATCACAAAGCTGTGGATCTTGTTTGCATACCAGGAAACAAACTGGATAAAGTCAGTTGCGAGGTTAGTCCTTGAATCATCATTCTGTTACGCTTTGTTGTTGTTACCTAATTACTTGCCCTGAAACACTGAACCTGATAGAACTTCCCAAGGGGCAGGTCTAAACCAGAGGTGGAAATTCTCTGGCAGCAATGAACATTTCAGAATGAAGAACCCGCTGGCAGGTTGCACGGTAAGTAAATCTAAGCCACGGAGGTTTCTCCCTTTAACCTGCTTAGCATAATGGGGGACAGAGCAACAACCAAAAGGTATCTCGGGCTCTGTTTGCACAAGGGGGCTTGAGTGATGCAATTGTAGCTACTGGGGGAAACCAGAAGTCTAGGGTCAGGGAGCATAGCTGTCTGTTCCTTTGAATCTACAGCCCTTTATAAACCAGGCATGCTTAGGGGGATTCTGTGGGGTCTTTCAGGCTGAGTTTCTCTTGCTCCTGCCAGTAAAGAGAAATTCCTTCATAACTCTCTTTTGTTTGGAGCTCAGTAGGTGTTTTTTTTTAAGTACTTGTGTGCTGCATCACCGTGCTGAGTGATGGTATTTACTGGGACTCTATGGCACCGATCCTCTCAACTACTGTGCTGACACACACCCCAATGGCTTCTGTGAGACTTCTCATCCCAGCACTGTAGATGCTGCACTCAGTCCACAGCAGAACAAATCCCTCCCCCCCCCAAAAAAAAACAGAACAAGATGCAGCATAAGCCAAGAGTGATGCCCCAAAATTCTGTTAACCTGGTCAACTCCTACTGGCTACTCTAAAGAAGAACTGGAAGATGGGTGTTGGGACAGGCTTACAGCTCTATCATCAAATACGGTTGTCAAGTCCGACTCAAGAAATATCTGGGGAGTTTGGGGGTGAAGCTAGGAGCCTTTGTGGGTGGAGCCAGGAACAAGGGTGTGACAAGCACAATTGAACTCTGAAGGGAGTTCTGGCCATCACATGTTAAGGGACCGCATGCCTTTTAAATGCCTTCCCTCCATTTGGAATAATGAAGGATAGGGGGACCTCCTTTTGGGGCTCAGAGAATTGGATCCCTTGATCCAAACTTTTTTGAAACTTGGGGGATTTTTTGAGGAGTGGCACCAGATGCTATGCTGAAAATTTGGTGCCTTTACCTAAAAGCAACAGCCTCCCTAAAGCCCCAGGTACCCATGAATCAATTCTCCATTATACCCTATGGGAATCGATCTTCATAGGGAATAATGGAGTGCCCAGCAGACATTTCCCTCCCTCCACCCCGCTTTCTGATGATCCTGAAGCGGGGGTGGGGGGGAAGGTCTCCAAACCCGAGGATCCTTTGCCCCCACCTGGGGATTGGCAGCCCTATCAAAGCAGTTTCCCAGCAAGACTGATTGCCCTAACCATGCTTTTTCCAGTTCTTACTCTTGTACTTGAAGGTCAAACTACACATCTGACAGTCATGTGACCATTTCCCTATAAACTTTTGAATATATATATATAACTTTTGAATATATATATAACTTTAGCCTCCTTCAAGCTAAAACACATTAGATGCCTGTATCTTTTCTTCCACTAGACTAAAAAAAAAAAAGGAAAAAAGGAAAAAGCAGCTTGAAAGGGACAATTTTGATGATAAAAACAACATGGAGGGGAAAGACGGGTGTACAGACACACAAATACTTTCCCTTCGGATTATAGATTCCTGCAATCATGTTGGGTAAACAGCAATAGCTGGTGCAAGTGTAAACAGCATGAACGGACTCAGAAGGGTGTAACTCTCTGTTTAGAATTGCCCCGAACAAAATTTCATGCAAGATGTTCATGTGACCATTATATCCTCAGAGGTCAATGAAGATTGGAGAAAGCTTGTTGCAGCTCTGTTATTTTGGGGCACAGCAACTTCACTTGAAATCCCCCCAAACACACACACCGCTGTTCAGGAATCTGTTGCAAATGTGGGCACAAACCGCTTTCATGCTATTGTGTGTTGCCTTATACACACACACATGACTAATTAACATCACTTCTAAAATATTAATAGAGCTGTTGATTTTCCAGCAAGTTGCATCCCATCCCACTACAATGCAGCGTGAGAACGGAGTTTGAGTAACAAAGTTTGTATCATTGCCATTTTTAAGCATCTGAAAAAGGGTAATTTTTAAAAAGTGTTGCTTCATTCTGTGATGGCAGTTGCTATGGATTTGTTTAGAAAACAAAACCCAACGACTGGGTGGCTGTGCCAAATTTTCTTTGGGTTTGGTTTTCAGAGTTTGGAAGCACAACTCTCTCCTCCAAAGAAATCAGGTTGGACAACTTTTTCACTCAGTCTCACAAAACATCCCCTCCCTGTGCATTTTATCCATGCAGATCCCACAATCCCCCGCATAGGTTTTTTTGCGGGGGAGGGTCCAAAGCAGACTCTCCTCCCTTTTTAATCAACAGGAAAGCTGGTTGGATTTAACCAGGGCTTAAAAAAAAAAAGCAGGAACATAGTTTTGGCAGACTTGGCATCAGGGGTGTGGCCTAATATGCAAATTAGTTCCCGCTGGGCTTTTTTCCTACAAAAACCCCTGTGTGAAACAATGGTGCTGACAGGAGGTGTGGCCTAATATGCAAATTGCTGAGCTTTTTCTGCAAAAAAAAGGAGGCCATGGATTTAACGGATAGCATTCCCCTGGTCTTGGGAGTGGACTTGCCAGAGCAAGAGAAGGACCGTTATAGTTATCACTGAAAGATGTCTCCCTTCAGGTAGATGCTCTATCCACTTCTAAAGAGGCAACCTATAGCAAGATGCAGAGCCAGATCCTCCAGATCCTCTGGAAAAGCAGATCAAGCCATGTGTCCTCTTCTTTATAGTAGCAATTTAGTGACCATTAATGAATATTTTCACCCATTCCTGACCTCCCTGAAAGATCACTAAAACAGGGCGTACTCATAGAATCATAGAGTTGGAAGGGGCCATAGAGCCATAGAGAGCCAGTATGGTGTAGTGGTTAAGTGTGTGGACTCTCATCTGGGAGAACCAGGTTTGATTCACCACTCCTCCACTTGCACCTGACGGAAAAGCCTTGGGTTAGCTATAGCTCTCGTAGGAGTTGAAAGAGCAGCTTCTGAGAGAGCTCTCTCAGGCCCACCCACCGCAAAGGCAATGTTCCCTCTAAGCTGCAGAGTCTTGTGAGCAAAAATTGTACTTTGTTAGCTACTGGCATTAAAGTTGTGAGCTCCTGCATAAATTTGTGTGCTCTGGAGTCATCCTTCCTGAGCTAAGACAAAAACATGTGAGCTGGAGGCTAAAAATCTGTGAACTAGCTCACGCTAACTCAATTTAGAGGGAACACTGCTCACAGGGTATCTGTTATGGGGGAAGGAGATAAAGGAGATTGTAAGCTGCTCTGAGACTCTGATTCGGAGAGAAGAGCGGGGTATAAATCTGCAGTCTTCTTCTTTTTCATACAGGCTCAATGCAGGATCAGCCTACAGCATTTCTGACAAGTGTTTGTCCAGCCACTGTTTAAAGACTGCCAGTGAGGGGGCTCACCACCTCCCTTAGGGTTGCCATCCTCCAGGTAGGGCCTGAAGAGCTCCTGCTTTTACTACTGATCTCTAGCTGGCAGAGATCAGCTCCCCTGGAGAAAATGGCTGCTTTGAAGGGTGGACTCTGTGGCATTATACCATGCTGAGGCTCTTCCCCTCCTTCTCCTGGATCCACTCCTAAAGCTTCCAGGTATTTTCCAACACAGACCTGGCAATCCTACCTCCCTAGATAGCTGGTTCCACTCCTTTGGATTGGGTCCAACATCCATTGCATTTTAGAGGCCCTTTGGGTTTTAACACTAGTAATTAATCAGAATGCCCTGACCCGGATGGGCCAGGCTAGCCTGTTCTCATCAGATCTCAGAAGCTAAGCGGGTTCAAACCTGGTTACATATGAACATATGAAGCTGCCTTATACTGAATCAGACCTTTGGTCCATCAAAGTCAGTATCGGCTTCTCAGACTGGCAGCGGCTCTCCAGGGTCTCAAGCTGAGGTTTTTCACACGTGCCTAGACCCTTTTTAGTTAGAGATGCTGCGGTTTCAACCTGGGACCTTATGCTTCCCAAGCAGATGCTCTACCACTGAGCCACCGTCCCTGCCATTTTAACATATGAACATATGAAGCTGCCTCATACTGAATCAGACCCTGGGTCCATCAAAGTCAGTATTGTCTTCTCAGACTGGCAGCGGCTCTCCAGGGTCTCAAGCAGAGGTTTTTCACACGTGCCTAGACCCTTTGTAGTTAGAGATGCTGCAGTTTCAACCTGGGACCTTATGCTTACCAAGCAGATGCTCTACCACTGAGCCACCGTCCCTCCCAGACATATGAGGCTACCTTCTACTGAATCAGACCCTCGGTCCATCAAAGTCAGTATTGTCTTCTCAGACTGGCAGTGGCTCTCCAGGGTCTCAAGCTGAAGTTTTTCACACCTATTTGCCTGGACCCTTTTTTGGAGATGCCAGGGATTGAACCTGGGACCTTCTGCTTCCCAAGCAGATGCTCTACCACTGAGCCACCGTCCCTCCCTAATTTGGTCTTCCTTGGTCTCCCATCCCTATTTGGATGGGAGACCAAGGAAGTCAATAGTCAGAGAGAGAGAGAATGGCAAACCACCTCTGTTAACCTCTTGCTTTGAAAATCCCACAGGGAGGGACGGTGGCTCAGTGGTAGAGCATCTGCTTGGGAAGCAGAAGGTCCCAGGTTCAATCCCTGGCATCTCCAAAAAAGGGTCCAGGCAAATAGGTGTGAAAAACCTCAGCTTGAGACCCTGGAGAGGCGCTGCCAGTCTAAGACGATACTGACTTTGATGGACCGAGGGTCTGATTCAGTATAAGGCAGCTTCATATGTTCCTATATGTTGTCATGGGTCAGCTGCAATTTTATGGCACTTTCCTCCACTGCCAATGCACAAGAATGATTCTGAAAACCATTTCCACCTAATGAAAACAATCAGGCAAAAAGGACAATATAGCCAAGACTTCTCAGAAGTGAAGCCCTAGTATTCTGAGAAGCCTAGATTCAAGTACCTGGGATGATTATCTTTAGCAGGAACTCATTTGCATATTAGGCCACATCCCCTGAAACCAAGCCCGCCAGAACTGCATTCCTGTGTTTTCCTGTTCAAAAAAAGCCCTGCAAGGGACTTTCGCAGGCTTAGATCCAGCAGAGCACAAGCAGAATGGAAAATACACTTAGTGACTGTCCACTTGCACAAGAAATTGCACAAGCTGCAGCAGCACGCAGCATTTTAATACAATTTTTAAATAAAACAACAAATTTCCTGTGGAACAATGGAATGTATGATTTTCTCCAATTTGTTTGTTGAAGATTGCATCAGAAGAAAAACCTGGTGTGATGCCTTGTACCTGTGGAAAGGACAGTAGAGTTAAACCAGGCCTTGAATTCAACAGGAGCTCACAGGAGCACAGCTCCTGAACCTCTCGGACAGCCCCCCTTCCTCCTTCCCACCTACCTTGTCCATTGAGTAATGGGTGCAACTGCATAACAATCCCTGGATTAGAAGAGCGAGCAGCCAGCCAGCCACCAGGAGCTTTGCCACACCCCCAGCAGCCCTCATTAACCCCTGGAGAAGCCCATGCCACCCTTTCTCCACTTCTTATGCGATTTTGGGTGGCGGGTGGCTTGCTGGCCTTTTGACTGTGGGAGGAGGGTGGCCAAGGAGAGCCCCAGGTGAGCAAGGCCTGCTTGGGCTGGCTGGATCTCTAGCCTACCCAAGCAGGCCTTGCTCACCTGGGACTCTTCTTTCTTGCGTCAGGTTGCTTTTGGTTTTTTTTTTGGGGGGGGGTGGCATATGCTAATGAGTTATGCTAATGAGCTCCACCACCTATTTTTCTACAAAATGACCCCTGGTTACAACTCCTTTCAGTTAGTGCGAGTAGACTACAAGGAATAATTCCAGCCAGGGCTTTTTTTGAGCAGGAATGCATAGGAATGCGGTTCCGTCTGGCTTGGCATCGGGGTGTGTGGCCTAATATGCAAATATGAATATTTTCAATATGCATAATATACAAATGAATTCCTGATGGGCCTTTTCTGTTTTTTTTTTTTTTTTTAAAGCCCTGAATCTTGCGTTTCCACTTGGGGGAGGACATTTGTGCATGCAGAAATCTTGCATGAAACCCAGCCCAATTTTTCCATTGTAAGAGATACTTGTTCAGTTATTCGTACACCATTTTGCTGTGCGATGGGGCCCCAACGCAGCTTCCAACATCATCCATCTTATCCTCACAACAACCACCTTCTGAGGCAGCTTAGGCTGAGAGCGAGTGTCCAGCCCAAAATCACCCAGTGAACTTCCAGGGCAGAGTGAGAATTCCAACCTGGATCTCCTAGAACCTACCTGACACTCTAACCAGTACTCCATGGCAGCTTGCATGGGCGCTACCACTGCCGCTGCTCACCATTAGAGGGGAGAGAGAATGAGCGCTGCTTCTTGCGAGAAAGTGAGCAATTGGGATGCGCCCGCCTGCTGGCTGCCCAACATGAGGCGAAGAGCGAGTGAGCAATCAAGCCAAACGGTGGGAAGTGCCTTAAATCGCTTGGGAATTTTGCCACAAACGAGCCCCAACTTGGGCAGGAGAAGTTGGGGGTGGTAAGTGGTGGGGCCAGGAGCCTGGCCTAGGTGGTGGGGTCGGGACCCTGAGGGCCCCACCATAGCTACAGGCCTGGCGCTACTTGTGTGAAATCTCTGTTGGCATATTATGCTTCACATAAGGTTTTTTTATCCAGTATTTTCTTTATTCCCTTCTTGCAAGCAAACCTTCTGCGCCAATTGGGCAGGGGAGAACCTTCACCTCTGCAAGGAAAGGGCCAGATAGTAGCTCCAGCGTTCCCATGTGAGCCTTTCCTGTATGTGTAGGAGAGCCAGTTTGGTGTAGTGGTAAAGTGTGCGGACTCTTATCTGGGAGAACCGGGTTTGATTCCCCACTCCTCCACTTGCATCTGCTGGCATGGCCTTGGGTCAGCCATAGCTCTGGCAGAGGCTGTCCTTGAAAGGGCAGCTGCTGTGAGAGCCCTCTCCAGCCCCACCCACCTCACAGGGTGTCTGTTGTGGGGGAGGAAGGGAAAGGAGATTGTGAGCCGCTCTGAGACTCTTCGGAGTGGAGGGCAGGATATAAATCCAATATCTTCATCTTCTTCAATGTTTATGGAAATCTTTTGAGATGATCTTGTGTAACAGTTTCGCAAATTGATGGCACCTGGAGTGGGGGTGCGGTGCGGGGGGGGGGGAGGAACTAAGAGCCATACTCTGTGAGATCTCCTAATCCAGATAGGGTGTGTATGTGTTTGTGTGGACGCTAGAGGAGGTGTACTCGTTTTATAAATGTCTCATCCCTGTGAGCAAATACTATTTTGGCTGGGTGGATGCAGTGGCCAGGTTTCAGAGAACAGTTGCAATCCACCCACCTGAAACGAAATGGTAGGTATCTGCTAGGTATCTTGCACATTTCCTTACCTTGACAAGTTGACCTGCTAAAAGATGCACCGCTGGTTTGCATGCCCCAGTTACTAATAGGAGCCCTCCAGACCAACATTGGAAATGATCTCTGCTGTGCGGAATTGTTTCTCTCACAGATTGCCGTTCCAGGTGTTTTTCCTGAAACTGTATCCCAGGTGGAAGCTGACAGGTTGATCTATTGCCAGGCCTTAGACCTGCAAACATGTCTCAATCCGTTTGTTGTGTTTCAGTATGACAGAGCGTACCAAGATCTGAAAGGGTTTTCCAAAAATGGAGATAACTTCTGCAAGCAACTCTTGTCCGTTCTTCAGCAGAGGTACGTGAGCCTCCCTGATGCTTGAATGCTAAATTGTTTTCTCAGAATGAGGAGGGGGAGCTTCCGTCCTTTGGAACAAACTTTAAATTGGTTTACAATTTACCCCCTGAGTAGCTGGTTAATGGTTTGGACGCCTGCTGTTTGGAAGGTAATTTGCTCACCTGGTAATTACTAGGGAGGCTTCCGAAACAAAGATAATAGGTGAATGGGTAAAAGGCCTTATTCAGGGGCCAGTTTCAATATGATGTTATCCACATGGATTTATTTACTTTCGCCTCCTAATTCATGTGACTGAATGCATGAGCACAGTATTGTAAAGGTCACATCAACTTGGATCGTATACTTATTTTCTGCTCACAGAAGAGGGAGAAGGTGATTTTTGCCAACTCCTTGCTCCTATTTTGACCCTGAGGGATACAATGTGGGGGGGGGGGGAGGGCAGTGGGAGAAGGGAGGGGAAAAACCTCTCTCCATGTAGTGCTAGTGCTGACAGGATCCCAACAACAGACGTGTTTTTCTTTTAACTGAGAGGGGATGTCTTTGACTTAGCATTCAACACTCACAAGAAGGTAAAGGTGGTCCCCTCTGCAAGCACCCAGTCCTTACCAATCCATGAGGTGACTTCACAGCATGACGTTTTCTTGGCAGACATTTTATGGGGTGGTTTGCCATTGCCTTCCCCAGTCACCTACAATTTATCCCCAGCAAGCTGGGTACTCATTTTACTGGCCTCGGAAGGATGGAAGGCTGAGTCAACCTGGAGTCAGCTATCTGAACCCAGCTTCCACTGGGATCAAACTCAAGTCGTGAGCACAGCTTGGACCGCAGTACTGAAATTTACCACTCTGCCCCACGGGGCTCTTTCTCAGAGCTCACAGATGGACCTTTTAATGTCCCCATATGCTCTTTCACATAATTATTTCATAGCTTCACCTATGGGTGTTGGCTTTGATATATAAAGCAGGGATGCTGAACTTTGCAGGATACCATTTTCGACAATGGCAATAATGTAAGCCTCAGATCTCCTGCTTTCTCTGCTGTTCCACTTCAACAGCATGCCAAACAGCTTTGCGGCTGCACAGTTGCTGTGGTTGCAGACTCTGTTTCTTTATTCATTGTGGTCTTTTTTGGTACCTGTGCATTAGGGGACATCTCTCTCCCCACCCTTCACCCTCGAAGTCACTATTGGGTCCTATTGTTGAAGATCACAGATCGCTCAGTTTGCCCCTCCTTGTGCTTGTGTGACCTACTGCCAATCCAAATAGATTAGCAGTTTATTCATGTTGATAACAAGGATTTAGATGAACATCAAAAGGCAAGATTTTTTTTAGTGTTCGTTTATAAATCACTGACTGATTGGCTCTATCTGGTTTGTTCCATCTTTCAACAGCTTTGCACAATAACAACAGGTCTGGGTGGGAGATGATGACTCTTCTTCGATTATGCAATAATGTGCATTTGTGAAATGGTGCTGATTGTATTGCACTGTTTGGATATAGGGTACAGGCTAGAGACGATCGCAAACTGCTGAGTTGCCCAGCAAAAGATCTGTTCCCTGCTTGCAACAAGCAAACAAAACATGAGCAGAACTGGTGGGGGTGCCCAATGATCTCAACTACAAAGGCCTAAATCAGGGGTGTTGAACTCATTTGTTATGAGGGCCAGATCTGACATAAATGAGACCTTGTTGGGCCAGGCCATGTGTGCTCCTATTTTAGATTAGGTAGCGGAGAAGCAGCCCCGTCCTGCAGTCCAAGCTCTCTGCTCACGAACTGAATTCGATCCCGGTGGAAGATGGGTTCAGGTAGCCAGCTCAAGGTTGACTCAACCTTCCATCCTAACGAGGTCGGTAAAATGAGTACCCAGCTTGCTGGGGGGGAAAGTGTTGATGACTGGGGAAGGCAATAGCAAACCACCCCATAAAAAGTCTGCTGTGAAAAGTCCTGATACGATGTCACCCCGGAGTCAGAAACAACTGGTGCTTCCACAGGGGACTACCTTTATCTTTATTTTTTTTAAAGCAGAAATATAAACACTATTAAAGATTTTTAAAAACCCTTAAAACATGTTCAAAACATTAGCACTCGTTGGTCTTAAAGGTGCTTTCTTTGTATCTCTCCCATGGGATCCAGGGAACTGGGCAAAGGAAGCTCTGGCTCTTTCCTTCCTTCCCCAGGGGACCAGGAGGGGGAGGATCCTTAGCCAATACAAGGAAGAGAGGCTTGACTCAGTAGCTTTACTGTGTGACTAAGAGAGCCTGGCAAAGCAAGCTCTGCCTTTCCCCCTTCCTCCCCCAGGGAGGAGGCTCAGCCAATGGAGAAAATAGAGGCTTTGCTCTACAGCTCCTGTGTGATTGAGCAAACTTGGCAAAACAAGCTATTATGCTGAAAGAAGCAAGAGAGAGGGAGAAGGAAGCAGATGACAGCCAGTTGCTCGGGGGCCTGATAGGAGCCCTCCAGCAGCCTGATTTGTCCCCTGGGCCTCACGTTTGACACCCCTGGCCTAAGTGTTTTGGGATGAGGGCGTCTGAAGGATTGTCTGGCCTCTATACCAGTCTGCCTACATTTCAAAATTATTGACCTATGTCACTTTTTGAATAAAAGCCAATAGCTAGTGGGCAGGCCTGTAGCTATGGAGGGACCCGGGGGGGGGCAGACCCCTCCAATCAAACTCCTGGGTAAACATTAATGCCCCACAAATCAGTCCCCCGCTGCTCCCAAACAGCATCCACCGCTGTGGGCTGTGCATCCTCCACTGCCGGCCAGGAAGCCCTGCTGGAGCTCTTGCAGCATATCCCTCACCTGGCCCAGCCCACTGAGCAATCTGCAGACAGCACCACTCACCGCCTGCTCGGCCAAGCCGCTTGTTCACTCACTGGCTTGTGCACCAGACATGCGCCGACCAGCCCCCTGTGGCTGCTGTGGTTGCTGCAGAGGCTGGCCCTCCTCAGCGCTCATGACCCAGGGATGGGACTCACTCAAGAGCAAGTTTGGTGTAGTGGTTAAGTGTGCGGACTCTTATCTGGGAGAACGGGGTTTGATTCCCCACTCCTCCACTTGCAGCTGCTAGAATGGCCTTGGGTCAGCCATAGCTCTGGCAGAGGATGTCCTTGAAAGGGCAGCTGCTGTGAGAGCCCTCTCCAGCCCCACCCACCTCACAGGGTGCCTGTTGTGGGGGAGGAAGGTAAAGGAGATTGTGAGCCGCTCTGAGACTCTTCGGAGTGGAGGGTGGGATATAAATCCAATATCTTCTTCTTCATCTTCTTCTTGAGATCACCTCACCACACTGGCACAGAAGATCATTGGCAAACAGAGAGACCCTCCAAGCCCTGGGGTGCTGCGGGAGGAAGCCTTCCTTGGAACAGAAACAAGCCTCTGCTAGCAGGATCCTTGGTGGCCAGAGGCAGTGGGGGTTTTGGAATCCAAGTGTCACGTTCTCAGGATGCAGGCAGACAGGAGTCCAAAGCCAGTCTAAGGTCAAAGTCCAGGGAATCAAGCAGGGGCCAAGTTACCAAAGCAAAATCGCAAACCGTTATCAGAAGTCAGTGTCCAAAAGCCAAAGGATCAGGGTGCTAAGGGATTCAAGCATGTCAGGATCTGGAATCAGAAAGAAGCGTGGATGCAAGCCAGAGAATCAACATGTTGCTTCCACAAGGTTACCAGATCCTGGGTGGGAGTTATATGGGAGTCTCAATCAGCCTGCTGCCTGGGTGGCAGCGACTCTGCTAGGGCTGAGAGATCTGAAGCATCAGCATGCCTCATGTCTTCGCTTTACTTGAGACGCAGAGAAAGTGTTTAGAGCCAAACTGAGTGGCCCCCTCCAAACAAAAAATGCTGCTGTGGGTTCTACCAAACATGAAATCCTGGCTACAGCCCTGGGCAGGGCCTTTTCTGTGATGGTGCCCTGGTTTGGAATGTCTTCCCCAGAGACATAAACATGAGATTTTGTCTTCTTTTACACAGCAGGTTAAGATTTTTTTGTTCTGCTCTGTATTTTGATGACTAATTGTTCCATGGTCCTTGTTTAGTTCCCCCCCCAAAAAAAAAATATTTGATTTTTTTTTTTGTAAGCCCACCTTGAAGACTTTTAAAATTGAAAAACAGAATATAAATTGCTTAAATGAAGCTATATATAAACAGGGCCAGAAACAAACCTCAGATATTGCTCATGGATATGTTGCTTTATACAGGTGATGTTTCCATGCAGATTTCACATGCTCATTTTCAAATGTCTATCTGAGCCCCATGGTGCAGAGTGGCAAGCTGCAGTACTGCAGTCCAAACTCTGCTCACAATCTGAGTTTGATCCCAGCGGAAGCTGGGTTCAGGTAGCCGGCTCAGGGTTGACAACCTTCCATCCTTCCAAGGTCAGTAAAATGAGTACCCAGCTTGCTGGGCGGGGGGGGGAGTGTAAATGACCAGGGAAAGCAATGGCAAACCACCCCATAAAAAGTCTGCCAAGAAAATGTCATGATGTGATGTCACCCCATGGGTTGGTAACGACTTGGTGCTTACACAGGGGACTACCTTTACCTTTATCCAAATATTTCAAATATGTAGAAACAGCCCCAACTTTTCACAGTCTCAATTCAGCACTAAGACTAGGCAGAGCAATTATCTGTGGCTGCAGGAAAAATATAGGGAGAGCAAAATAACACCCTTTAATGTATGAAGTCACTTCCAAGCTGGAAGTTCCAGCTGTGTAACTGGAAGTGATGTCAGTGTGTTGTGGGATGCTCTAGGATTCTCGCAAGACTGTGCTTTTTACCATAGAGTTTCCAGTGAACCCTGGAGTGTCCAGTGATGTATGGATGTCACTTCCAGTTATGCATCCTGAATTGATGTTGCAGCATCAATGAATGCCATTTGTGTCAGTTCCAACATTCAGGTAATCCCCGCCCTCCCCAATCTGTCCTTGACTGGCAAACCTGAGACATTTACATTGAAGCTGATGGGTTCAAAATGGTGTGTCTCTGCTTAGGCTTAGTCAGAGACAAATAGTTTGCATAATAGCTTTGATGTAATGATGCGGGAGAGACTGATGCAATGGCTTGGTTAGAACTTCTCACAAGGCCTATTGAAGTACTTGCAGACACAAGCAGAGAGTAGGCATAAGACATTCTCTTGATGCTGCAACAAGTGGCTTTAAGTAGCCTCAGATTTCAAGTACAGTCTTCTTGATCGAGCTTTTCGAAACATTAAAAGCTCTTCATGCTTCTGAGCCGACAGTCATCCCTTTGTTTTCACCACAAGTAGACACACTATATGAATTGATAACACATAATTGCATCTAAGATGCAACTTTCACATCTGTGAAAAAGTAATGTGCAATCCAGGCCTACCTTTGTGAAGTGGCTTTCAAAGAAATGTTTCCAGCTCACTCCGTTCGTGAGATGCACAACACTTTTGTTGTAGAGACACAACAGGAGCAGAGTGCTTGCCATAGTACTTTTAAGAAGGGCCAACCATTGCATAACCTTTTCATATATTTTAAATTATGTGTATTGATCTTATCATCTGTATAATAATCTATAATATCACCCCAGAGTATGGAGCAAATGATCTGCACAATGGGGCCATGTACAGATGAGAGGGAGATTCCCCCCCCCCTACAAAACTGGAAGTTACAGAAACATTCTGAAAAGTGAAAAAAAATCAGGTCTTTAAAAAAACACACCCAAATATGATGACTGCACTTGCACAGACGTCACAAATTAAAAAGAGAAAAAAAGAGATCTTGAAGAAGAAGAAGAATTGCAGATTTATATCCCATCCTTCTCTCTGAATCAGAGACTCAGAGCGGCTTACAATCTCCCATGTCTTCTCCCTCCCACAACAGACACCCTGTGAGGTGGGTGGGGCTGAGAGGGCTCTCACAGCAGCTGCTCTTTCAAAAACATCTGGAGAGCTACCATTGGCCATCCCTGCGTGCTGTCTTGGAACATAGCACTATGGGATTTTGTCTGCCATTTTGGTGTTGCCTGGAAACCACAATAAACATTGCTGGGGTAGAGGAGAAGAAGGTGGCTGGTGTTGGATGAGCAGGGAGGAGTCAGTAACAGTGTCACGGTGGGAAAGAAAGGTGGCAAAGGAGCTGGGGAGGACAGGACTGCACTTCTCCTGTGAGTTCCTCACTGATCCCTGTTTGTGTGCCTACATGTAAGTATGCAAGATAGATATAGTTTAAAACAAACCAAATAAGAGCTGCAACTTGATTTTCCATGTATATCTGCCTAACCCACACCTCTATAGGTAAAGGTGCAAGCACTGAGCCATTACTGGCCCACGGGACCGCACACATTTTAAATGCCTTCCCTTCATTGGAAATAATGGATAGGGGCACCTTCTTTTCGGCTCACAGAATTGGACCCCCTGGTCCAATATTTTTAAAACTTGGAGGGTGTTTTGAGGAGAGGCACTGGATGCTATGCTGCAAATTTAGTGCCTCTATCTCAAAAAACAGCCCTGCCAGAGGCCCAGATTCCCGTATAATGGATCAATTTTCCATTATACCCTATGGGAATTGGTCTCCATAGGGAATAATAGAGTGCCCAACAGACATTCCCCCCTCCGCTTTCTGATGACCCTGAAGTGGGGGGAAGGCCTCCAAACTGGGGGATCCCCTGCCCCCACCTGGGGATTAGCAACCCTACATGGCAGACTTTTTACAGGGTGGTTTGCCATTTCCTTCCCCAGTTATCTACACTTTACCCCCAGCGAGC
Source organism: Heteronotia binoei (assembly GCF_032191835.1). Lineage (NCBI taxonomy): Eukaryota > Metazoa > Chordata > Lepidosauria > Squamata > Gekkonidae > Heteronotia > Heteronotia binoei. The sequence continues at coordinate 29,391,763 of NC_083238.1, forward strand.
TGGGTACTCCTTTTACTGACCTCGGAAGGATGGAAGGCTGAGTCAACCTTGAGTCGGCTAACTGAACCCAGCTTCTGAAGGGATTGAACTCAGGTCGTGAGCAGAGCTTGGACTGCAGTACTACAGCTTAGCATTCTTTGCCATGGGGCTCCAGCTCACCTTTATAGACACATTAATTGCTTCTAGAATTTAATCTGTTATGCTCAAATAAGCAAATATCAGCTTCGTTTTCTAAATGTTGTTTGGTTTAAGTATCACCAAAAATACCTATGCCCCATACAGATCTGTAATTATGGCCTATTTCATTAGGGTGAAGAGGGAGTTCTTACCTGTCTTTGTCTTTTAAAAAATTCCTCATTGTGGGCACAGTTGACAGTCACTCTAAAAGTTCTTCGTGAATAAACAATTTTATTAGTAACATATGGTAGTAGAACTATAACTACAACTTATAAAAAGCTTAATATATATTAAGAAAAAGACCATCATTCTACCCCACATCTTACTTTCTCCCACCCCTCCCCCAATTACTTGACCCCCGCCAGTGTTATTTTCTTTAAAAAAACAGATATTAAAGGTACCCTTAACTATCAAGAAAAAAAACGAAACAAAAAAGAAACATAGGGAAGAAGAACCCCCTTCAAGAGTTATATTGTTATCTTAAAAATCTTAATCCTCAAAAATTGTCCAATGTCCTTTTATTTTCCACTCTTTCTCTACATATCTTCTGAATTTCTTCCACTCTTGGTTAAAAAGTTCTAAATCACAGTCTCTTAATTTTCTTGTTAATTTGTCCATTTCACTCCATGACATAACTTTCATAATCCAGTCCCATTTTTCTGGTATTTTTTCTTGCTTCCACAACTGCGCATACAATGTCCTAGCAGCTGAGAGCAAGTACCATATTAATGTTCTATCTTCTTTTGGAAATTTTTCCATTTGTAATCCCAGCAGAAAAGTCTCTGCCTCTTTATTGAATTCATATCCCAGGATCTTAGATATCTCTTGTTGAATCATTTGCCAAAACATTTTAGCTCTTTCACAAGTCCACCACATATGGTAGAAAGAACCTTCATGCTTTTTACATTTCCAGCACCTATCTGGCATCTTATTGTTCATCTTTGCTAATTTTTTTGGAGTCATATACCATCTATACATCATCTTAAAACAGTTCTCTTTAATACTATGACATGTTGCGAGTTTCATGGAATTTTTCCACAGATATTCCCAAGATTCCATCTTTATTTCTTTATTTACATTAATTGCCCATTTTATCATTTGAGATTTCACTACTTCATCTTCTGTAGCCCATTGTAAAAGTAATTTGTACACTTTTGAAATTAATTTCTCATTATCTCCAAGCAGAACTCTTTCCATTTCTGTTTGTTCTTTCCTTATTCCTTCAGCTTTGATATCATTCTCCATCAAACTTTTTATTTGTTGCATTTGAAACCAATCATATTTATAGTTTAGTTCTTCTGCAGTTTTCAATTCTATTTTCCCGCTTTGTATTTTTAGTAACTGGTTGTATGATAGTTGTTTTTCCTTGACTGTTTTGGCCGTTAACTTTATCACTTCAGCCGGCACTATCTATATTTTGGTTCCTTATAACAAGATATTTTGAAACTAAACTTATTAGAAGGTATTTTTGACTCACTCTGTAGGCATTCTGTGTTTGAAAGAAAGTTTGGCGCGGTCAAACCGACTCGCTTTACCACCTCCCAGTGAGGTCTACACATGGCAGCTTTCTGCGTGCCTCTATGAGATTTAACATAAAACGAGGACTGATTCCCCACTAACCTTGTTCTGGTCTCATTGCTCCTTTTTCTGCAGTGCTTCTGCTGGATTTTGCATTAAGCTGCTGCAGGGCAGTGAGGTGCCCTGCCTCTTTTCAAGTTCCCTCGGCAGCAGGCAGGATCCTCTGAAAACCGGTTTGTGTCTGCAGTGGAGGGAGCTTGAAGAGGCAGGGCAACTCATTGTCCCAGGGCAGCTTGTGCAAAATTCAGCAGAAGCACCATGGGAAAAGGAGCAACGAGACTGGAACAAGGCTAGTGAGGAATCAGTCTAGCATTGGGACTGGCTTTAATCATGTGAATGAACATTTGCCAACAGAGGGAGGTGGAGTTGTCCCTAGACAGGCCTACTCTGGATAAGCTGACTCTTCCATTGGATCATCCCAGTTTGGCAGATACATTTTGCTGAAATGCCTGTTGATTCTGTTAAGTTTTAAAAAAAAACCTGGTAAATTTACTGAGACACGTTTCGGAAGAAAAAAACGCTTTTAGTATTGACTTGTTATTTCATCCTGAAAAACTAATTCATTATACTGTCAGCAGCTTTTAGTCAACAGCAAGTATTTTATTAGCTGTGTGCTTTGCAAAGAGAAATTGGCTTTCCAGAGAAGATCATCGGAGTTGCATCCTAAATCATAGGACTAACTTCGTATGAAAGGTCTTTTTAAAACTAGTGCTTTTAGAAACGTGATGAAATGTCTCATCACGTTTCCAGTGAAACAAAGATAACACAGCTACACAAACTGTCCATTGTCTTTATTTTATTTAGACTGCGAGGTCTTTTATGATGACTTTACAATCAAACATGGCATTTTTCATGAGATGGACTACATCAAGTCAGAGCAGCAAGCAGTTATGCTCAACTTATCTGAAAACATTTTTCTGGGCCTTTTCTATATATGTCTGTAAATGTGAATAGGCCATCTCAAATGGGATGCTACAGAACAGGGATGGCCAAACTGTAGCTCGGGACCCACCTGTGGCTCTTTCACATCTATTGTGTGGCTCTCAAAGCCCCCACCACCATGTCAGCTGGCTTGGAGAAGGCATTTGTCTCTTTAAATCACTTCTCCAAGCCAAGCCAATCAGCAGCTTGAAAAATGCATGTAAAGTTGAAGTTGCTTTCTTTTCACCTCTCCTTCCTTCCTTCCTTCCTTCCTTCCTTCCTTCCTTCCTTCCTTCCTTCCTTCCTTCCTTCCTTCCTTCCTTCCTTCCTTCCTTCCTTCCTTCCTTCCTTCCTACCTACCTACCTACCTACATCTCACATTCATGTCTTGTGGCTCTCATACTTCTGACGTTTATTCTATGTGTCGCTTATGTTAAGCAAGTTTGGCCACCCCTACTACAGAACATGGATGAAGTTCCTGTCACCTCAAGGACAGAATTTTTCGACCGAGTCAGTTCCCACGATCAGCTCCCAACCATCAGGAGATGAGCTATCAAAGGATGGAACTTGTGTACACGCATGTGTGAACCAGCTTTATATGAGCTAATATTATTCATGTGTTGGATCTCAGCTCCTGCAAACCAAGGGGTTTCATGGAAGCAGAACTTTCTTGTCTTCCCCTTCTCCCAGCGGCTTCCTGCTACACTCTGTAAAGGTCCCACTGGAGATCTTTGTTACTCACCTCCAATTTCAATTAATTCATGAAGAAAATGAATAAAATTGGTCCCAGTTCCAATCCTGGTAGAACACCATTGCTTGCTTCATTTGCAGGAATTGTCTTTTTTAGTCCTGCAATCTGCTTTCTGGCATTTAACCAATTTTTTTAAATCCACATGAAGAACAGTCCTCTTATCTCATCAGTGCTACATTTACTCAGAAGCATTTGGTTTAGAACCTTTAAGTTAAAGTCTACAAGATTACCATGGTTCTTGTGCCAGTTTTTCTAAGAACACCAAAAGGTTCATGAGGCAAGACTTTCCTTTAAAGAAGCCACATCAATACAACCTCAGTATGTAGCAAGAAAATGGAATCTGTACAAATCCCTCTGGACACACAAATTCACACGCTTGCACATGGCGAGCAAAAGCTTTCACAGAAATGGCTGACATTCAATTTCCTCTTCTCGATGTGGCTTCCTATGATGCATGGCATATTGATGAGAGCCAGAGTGATGTGGTAGTTCAAATCCCCACAATATTTCTACCTCTTGAGCACATCTTTGCTCCTGGGAGGACGAGAAAAACAAAAATGTACTCAAGAGGTAGAAATATTGTTCCCAAGAATCTCCAGATCCAACAGTGGCTTTATGGGATTTGCAAAGAATTGCTGGAAAAGGGAAAGGTGAGATAGATCCACATCTGTCAACTCCATTTATTTTTTAAAGTATTTGTGTGGGGGTGGATGGGTGTGTGTGGATGTGCTTCTGAGCCTGGAAGCCATGGTGACCTCTGGCGACCCCTACTGGGGCCTGGATGTTTTTCAGAGCCTGCTCTTTCCTGCTTCTGTGTCCTGGCCTTGGCATTCCATTGGGAGGTCTCCCAAGTACTTGCCAGGGGTGTTCCTGCTTAGCTTCTGAGATCTCCAAAAGAGAAGTGGGGGGGGGGGGGGGGAGGCATGATGAAAAGTACACATCAATCAGAAAAAAAGTACAACCACCTAGGGTTGCCAATCCCCAGGTGGGGGCAGGGGATCCCCCGGTTTGGAGGCCCTCCCCCTGCTTCAGGGTCATCAGAAAGTGGGGGGAGGGGAGGGAAATGTCTGCTGGGAACTCTGTTATTCCCTATGGAGACTTATTCCCATAGAAAATAATAGAGAATTGATCCACGAGTATCTGGGGCTCTGTGGGGGGGGCTGTTTTTTGAGGTAGAGGCACCAAATTTTCAGCATAGCATGTGGTGCCTCTCCCCAAAATACCCATTAAGTTTCAAAAGGATTGGACCAGGGGGTCCAATTCTATGAGCCCCAAAAGAAGGTGCCCTTATCCTTGATTATTTCTTATGGAAGGAAGGCATTGAAAAGGTGTACCTTCCCTTTAAATGTGATGGCCAGAACGCCCTTTGGAGTTCGATTATGCTTGTCACACCCTTGCTCCTGGCTCCACCGCCAATGTCTCCTGGCTCCACCCCCAAAGTCCCCAGATATTTCTTGAATTGGATTTGGCAACCCTACAACCACCGTACAAACCCAGTGCAAGTGTGGACTATGGTTTGATTGAAGAAGAAGAAGAAGAAGAAGATACTGGATTTATATCCCGCCCTCCACTCCGAAGAGTCTCAGAGCAGCTCACAATCTCCTTTACCTTCCTCCCCCCACAACAGACACCCTGTGAGGTGGGTGGGGCTGGAGAGGGCTCTCCCAGCAGCTGCCCTTTCAAGGACAACCTCTGCCAGAGCTATGGCTGACCCAAGGCCATGCTAGCAGGTGCAAGTGGAGGATTGGGGAATCAAACCCGGTTCTCCCAGATAAGAGTCCGCACACTTAACCACTACACCAAACCGGCTAATTGAAGACATTATCGCCCTAGAAATTTAATATTTGCTGCTATCATAGGCATAGGCGGAAGTTCCAAAAGTTGCGAAAGGACAACTGTAGCAAACCATAGATTTGCTATCAGTGCAAGTGGCATCACATTTCAATTGGATTTGATGACTCTGTTGAATTATAACCTGTTGCGCGATTTGTAATGAAGAGTGCTGGAAACAGCTGGCGAACATGCCCACCATATATTGTATGAAAAACTGGACCTGTTAAGTTTGAAAAGAAGAGTCAACACGATATGATGTTCTGCTTTATGGACTATTTATTGCATTATGAATTACGATGATAATTTGTGCACGGTTTGCACGGCGGTTGTAGTTTTTTTTCTGACTGACTAGCTTCTGAGATCTAACAAGAAGGGGTTTGCCTGGGCTACTCAGGTCAGGGCTTCCTCCCGTTTACTTGTGAGACCATGGATTCAACCCCATGCAGGCAAGAGAGCCATTTCTACACTTAATTGCTGTGTAGAAGACCTGCAGTAGAAGATTTAGATTCAGGTGTAGCTCCTTAGAGTCCAATAGCACCTTAGAGACCAACACTTACATTGTTTAAATTAGTGTACCTTAATGGGAGACAATGTGTACAATCAGGGCCTTTTTTTGGTAGAAAAAGCCCTGCAGGAACTCATTTGCATATTAGGCCACACCCCTGGTGCCAAGCCAGCCAGAACTGTGTTCCTGTGTGTTCCTGCTTAAAACTCTATGCACAATTGTTTAAAATGTGTGCTAATTTTTAATATTGTGGCAGGTCTTTTTGCCCATGTTTTTGTATCCATAGCCTGCCTCACTCTTCTTTCAAAATGCATCCTTTTCTGCTCCAGGGATTGGGGAATCACATTCCAGTAAAAAGCCAGTGGGAACGGCTGAGATAGACAAACCAATTTTCTCATGTAAATTACACGAGCACCAAGGACAAATAGGGCAGAACTGATTCATGGTGGTGCGTTAGCTTAGGAGAGGCGATGTCTGTTTCAGTCTTGCACTGCTGAGTGACATGAATTATGGACCACCAGGTTGGGGGGAGGGTGATGACAAATAATTGCTGTCAAGGTGTGGGTTGCTGCTTGCAGACATGGGCATCAGAAGAAGTTCTTGAAAATTTAAGTAGGTCCTTAAGATCTACTTTCCTTTTGCAAGAAATGCAAAGAGCAACAGCAGAATCGGTCATTGCAACAGAAGGTTGTAAAATCCAATGAGAGTTCCCCAGAAGCTAAAAGCACACTTCATCAGACAATGCGATGGGGTACAGTTAGCAGTGTTAAATATAGCTTGTCGGTAGTGGTTAAGCATGCAAAATAGTATTGTTAGAATCCAATGGCAAGATTTATTAGCCACAATGACTAAAGAGAACCTCTTTATTCAGAGGCAGTAACCCTCTGAATACCAGTGGGGCAGGGAACCGAGGGGAAGGTTTGGCCAGTGTAGGCTTTCTGGAGCCATCTGGTTGACCATCACGAGCATGACTGATCACTTCCAATGCAATTCTAAGCAGAGCTACTCAAGACATCCACAGTAGACTTAGAAGGGTATAAAATCCTCAAATTCTACAAGAGGGAATATTTTATTGGAGTTCTTTTCAATGTTTTCCCAAATCCCCCCATCAGTTACTCTTAATTGTCACAAGTCCTTTTGTTGTTGTTATGTGTCTAGGAATTAATGTGTTTGGTTTTGGTGCCAGTCACGCATCTAAGCATTCACGACATCTAAGCATTTGCTATAAGACAGCCCTTTTCATGTTTAGAGAGAGTTTTCCTTTTTTGGGTCTGCGTCTGTTTTCTACAAAGCAGCGTCTAAGAGAGATAAGCAAATGCATAATGATTTCTGCTGACTTTGTTGACAGAGCTAATTTGGAAATCACTTATGCTGAAGGACTGGGGAAGCTAGCCAAGAAGCTTGCCAAGGTGTTGGACAAGATGAAGGTCAAGTAAGTGATGAGCAAGTTTGTGTGCTGAGAACAAGCAGAAGAACGCAACTTATTCAAAATGGCTTCTATAGGTTTCTCTTTTCTGATAGCATTCTATACCAGGGGTCCCCAAACCTTTTCAGCCTGAGGGCATCTTTGGATTTCAGACACAGCATGGTGGGCTGAAAAAGGTGGGAGCTGGAAAATCCCTGTAGAAGATCCCATGATGAAGCTCATAGCAAAACATGTAGGGATCCATGAGAGTTAAATAAACTCTCTGCCTTGCACCTTGAAGGGTGGGGTATAAATCCAATATCATCATCTTCTTCTTCTTCTTCTTCTCCTCCTCCTCCTTCCTTCCTAGCTACCTGGAAATTAGCATTATGTAATGCTATAGATCGTCTTACATTAAAAAGTTCATACTACACACAGTCTGAGGGCGTAAAGCTTTTGAGCTGAAAAAAATCCTCAAATTCTACAAGAGGGAATATTTTATTGGAGTTCTTTTCAATGTTTTCCCAAATCCCCCCCTTTTGAAAACCTGTGGGGGGAAAAGATTTTCCCAATTTTTTCCAGACAACCGTATCTTCACAGAGAAAGCCAGAGACAGTTTGGAGTCTTGTGGACCGGTAACTTCCGCTGAGGGAGAAACAGTGACTGGGGAGAAGGCCTCATTATTACTTGAAAGGGACAGATATTCATTCTTGATTCAGCCACTTTCAATAGAATCTGTTTTTATTACAGTAGTAACATATAATTTCTCCTAATACTATGCATGTTAGCCTTGGTTGTTGTTATGGTAAATTAATTATAGAGCCTAACTGAACTGTTGGCAGCATTTTTAATTTGGTTCTCAGCTCTTAGGGTTGCCACCTCCAGTTAGGAAATTTCTGGAGATATGGAGGGTGAAACCTAGGGAAGGCAGAGTTTGGAGAGGGGAGGAGTTTCAGCAGAGTCCAATTCTGTAAAGTCTACCCTCCAAAGCTGCCATTTGCTCAAGGGGAACTGATCTCTGTAGTCTGGAGATGAGTAGTAATTTCTGGAAATCTCCCAGCTCCACTTACAGTTTGGCAATCCTAGGGGAGATATGCTACGCACAATATGTACAAGTGTGCTTTTGTCTAAAATGGGTGGGTGAGTCCCTTTGGTACATGCATATCAAAACTGGGAATCTGAAACTAGAATATATGTAGGGTTGCCAGATCTGTGCTGGAAAATATCTGGAGACTTTGGGGGTGGAAAGGGTGGGGAGGGGAGGGGCCTTAGCATGATACAATGCTACAGAATCCACCCTTCAAAGCAACCATTTTCTCCAGGGGAGCTGCACTCTGCCAGCTGGAGATCAGTTGCAGGCCTTTTTTTTTTTGTACCAGGAACTCCTTTGGATATTAGGCCACACACCCCTGATGTAGCCAATCCTCCAAGAGCTTACAGGGCTCTTCATACAGGGCCTACTGTAAGCTCCAGGAGGAATGGCTACATCAGGGGTGTGTGGCCTAATATGCAAAGGAGTTCCTGCCACAAAAAAGCCCTAATCAGTTTTAAAAGTGGGAGATCTCCAGGCTCCACCTGGAGGCTGGCAACCCTAAGTGTCGCCCCTTTTCAGACAAAATGGCGACTGCATAAGTGCCTTCTTTCTTTATGTGCAGTCCAACTTAAATTGTCAAGAGATGGATGTGGTTACAGTAGCACCTCTCTATAATTATCAGCGTTCAAGGTTTAGCTATCTCTGAGAGTGCCTTGAGCATATATTGTGAAGAGCCTTCTGAAGATAAGAATTCTGAGACTTTTTAGAAATAGAATGTAACATCAGTACCTGTTAGCACATGCAAGGCATCTGCTGAGGGCCAGTGTGATGTGGTGGTCAGAATGGCAGACTAGCATCTGGGTGACCCACCCACTCAGACAAGAAGCTCACTGGCTGCCTTTGGGTTAGTCACTCCCTCTTGTCTTCGCAGCCTAACCTACCTCATAGGGTTGTTGTGAGGAAAAAATGGAGGAGAGGAGAAGTACGCCACCCTGAGCTTCTAGCAGGAAAGGCAGGGTATTTCTCAAACAAATTCATCTCCCTCCATTGGATGTATTTCCCAATGCTTTGCTGCCATCTTTACATCTTGGTTAGTTTTCACTGATGGCAACACTGTTTTTCACAGTTCTTTTAGCCCAGTTGTCTTTAATAACTTTTCCTTCCTGCAAGCAAACACTTTCTTCTTAATTTGGAAAGCGTACAAAGAAGCTCCTGTGGACAGTGTTGACTCAAATGGTGTCTTAAAACAATCAAATAATACCTTATGGGGGCCCCTTCATTTCTCTTGCAAATACATCTGTTGAGGGTATTTTTTAATGGAGAATGAGGACCGGGGAAGGAACTTTAACCCTTCCTCCCTAATTAAAAGTGACCCTTATCTGCTTCCACCACTGCTGGGGAGGGGTACAGACACCTGTAAGTTTTCCCCAGTAGGCATAACAACAGTTTTGAGGTGTTTGCAGCAGATATATAGGAAGAAAAAGAAGGTTTTTAAAAAGATAGTTTTCTCTGAGTTTGTTGTAGTCTTTGAATCGTTCGCGAAGCATTATCTGCAACAATATGGCATTGAAGAGTGGAGTTATCCGCAAATCCCAAAGGATATTTAACATCAAGATACGCCATACATTAGTAGAAACTTTGCAACATGTGCTTTAGCTTTGGTTACTTTTCTTCATGAAGAGTAAAGCAGATTGTTTCTGAATCTTTTCTTCCCACACTGTGAACATCCTGCTTGACTTTGATGGTCATGTGATATAAGAAGCTCAGTTTGTTTTTGCAGATAGAAATTTATTTATTTATTTATTTATATTAAGATTTATACCCCGCCCTTCTCACCTAAGTGTCTCAGGGCGGCTTACAACATGATAATTCAACAACTTCAGCTTAAAACATTTAAAAATACAATCAAACCATAAATTAATAAAGACAAGATAAAATAAGATAAAATAGAACCGGCGGCCTATAAATACATTTTGTTCCATCCATGATGGTATGAGAGGGGATGAATCCATTTTCAAGTGAACAGTTTGAAGAAACTCCTTGATCAATTTTCTTCCCCACTGATCTGAAATTAGAGGAAAGTTTATCAGCGTTGGGCATTTATACTTTTATAAGGAGAGACAGTATTAATAAGTGTCAATGATTTATTACTGCTATTTCTTTGCCTGTCTGTGATGCTGTCGTATGCCATTAAGGGCTGTTGTTGTTTGTTTTACTATTATTACAACACAATAATATTATATTACAATAACATCTGCCAAATTCTTCATCATTATGATTATTTCTTTGCATATGATTATTTCTTTACACACAGAAGCTTCACAGCCTTTTGGCTAAGGCCAAGGGTGTAGTTAACACACAGGTTGTCTGTAATGTCCTGAGTTTGGACATTTATCATTTTAGAGTGTGTAACTAAGTGATACTCAGTAACTCGGGCACCACATGTGGCTCTTTGACGTGCTGTTCCCCAGTGTGACACGCTTCCCATATTCCAGGAAAGTGAGCATAATCATTGCCCAGTAGGGCTTGTGGTTGGCAAATTCTTCCCACCTTGAAACAGCTGCTGGTGGTCAGACTGAGAAGAGTCTCCCTAACATAATGATCTAATTTGTCACCCCAATTTGCCATCATTTTTCTCACACCAGCAATTGCCCAGGGCAGGGGATCCCCTACTTTTGCAGGATCCTATCCAGAGTTTACCAGTAGGAGGAAATTCCCCCCACCGCCCAAATAGCAATGCCACATATGATGTGCAGATGTCACCCAGAAGTGATGTCAGCAGGTCAGTGATGTTGAAGGGCGATGCTCTGCTTTTTGGGCAAAACTCTATGGTTTGGGGATAATTTTACCACAGAGTTTTGCCCAAAAAGCAGAGCATTGCTCCTGATGTCGCCAACGCACTTGGCACTTCTAGATGATGTCAGCAAATCGTGTGGTGTCTCCACCCACTCCTGGAATGTCCCCCAAATCCCGCTGCTGACGCAACAAAGACACCTGGCAATTCCACAGCAGCAGGAATTGCTAGGAGATCTCCTGCCATAGTGGGAGAACTACAACATTAAAAGTACCTCACCATGAAGAAAACAATCTAATAAACTAATATTAACCAAATATAATAAGTGCATTGTTTTATGTTTATATTATCAAAGTATTCAAAATATTTAAAGTATAACTCCAGTGTACAAAATCTATATACGAAATCTAATCACAAAATCTCATCCATGATGTTAAGAAATTCATGTAGAACATATGCAAAATTGCTTCTCTGGGTCAACATTCGCTACATTTACAATATATGTTTGGGCAGTTTCAACAATTAATAATTAATACAGCACTAATATTTAAACAACTCTATGGTTGTTTCCACTGGTAAAAACAACACAGGAGGGAAACCTGAAGCTCCTCCTTCCCCATCACAGCATCTGGAGCTGTGTGAAGCAAATTAAATATTTGTTAAAAGTTAGTTCCCACCAGAATGTATAATAGAGAGTCAGGTCAGGTCAAACATATAATAGAGAGTCAGACTTAAAACGTCTTTTGACTATGAGAGAGAATTATTGGCCCAAGGTCATCTACCCAGCTTCCATAGCAGATTTCTCCCAGATCCTGTTCTGATATTCTAACACCTGCACCACACTGTCTCTCTTTCAGCAAGCCTGTGTTTCATAAGATGGTGTCAATTCTATACAGTACTGAATAATTTAACCCTTGTATTGCGGTTGTTTTGCAAATTGGGTCTACAAATTCAAACTATTAATGCGGAAGTGATATGAATTTGAAATGGACTCTCAGACTAAATTCTTAGCAGATCAGTTGTTGATTTTCCAAAGCAGAAGCAAGAGGTAATATCTGTATTTTCTCTTTAGTTATATTTGCGGTGCCTGGTATTGTGTTTCGGAGGGGATGAAATCAACATCTGATTTGCACTGGTGAGTTCAAGAGGGCACATAATTCAAAGTTCACTGGGAATGAGAAAGGTTTTAAAAACTTTTGGGTTTTTATTGCTTGCTCTGGGGTTGCACAGAGAATATTTACAACTGTTCCCCTATGGTTTGTCTGGCAAATAATTTCCGAGGAGGCAAATTTTCATGCAGCCAGGTCTATGTGTTTTATGTTCTGTGCCCAGCAAACTTGGCAAAGCTATTCAGACAGAAGCAATAAACCCAACAAAACGCATTCTGGATGAACATGAGAAGAAGAAAAAATCAGTGAGTAGCTTTTTTGTTACCTTTTTATAGGAATAATTTGGGACAACCCTTTGAGGGCATTTGCGTATACAATGCTAGTTAGTATGATGGGGATAGTATAATGATATCATTGAATGTATACTTGTCCAGTGTCTTATATTGAAAGGTTCATTTTCCAGCTTCTTTGCTCCTCGAGTTGGGAAGACAAAGCAGTATAAACTGGTCTTTTTTTTTACCCTCCCTTTCTCCGAGGTGGCTTATGTGGTTTGTCTTATCTTATTTGCTTTATTCCCACAAATTCTATGAGGTAGATTGAGCTGACTGGCCCAAGATAACCCAGCAAGCTTTGTGGCCAAGTAGGGATTTGAACATAGGTCTCCTAAATTCTGGTCCTGTCGACCTGCTACAGTTGCTGGTTCTCAGATGGGACTCCTCTCATAGCCTACACTAGATAGCAGAGCCTTTTTAAACAGGCAAGCATGAGTGTCCACTCATAAAGAAAGATACTCAAGAGATAGGCTTAGTCATCCTCTTCATCTCGTTCAGAACATAGTATCCTCCAGGTTAGCAGTGAATTTTTCCTTTACCATAAGTCTATTGGGAGTAATTTTCTACTTTATAGGTAACTGATTGGCTTCCTCAGATAACCATCACTGTTATAAAATCTGTACTCCTTCCTCAAATCTGTGAACATTCTCAAGAGTTCTCCTCAATGATGTTACTCTTCTGTGGGAAATGTATAAGGATTATTGTTACTGCGGTGTGCATACTATAGGGGTTTTTTGGTGGAGTCCTATTTTCTGTGGTGTTTTTTAACAGTGAAAGTAACATATTTGCTTATCATGTTCTGAGATAGTCACAAAATGTAATGCGTGATGTGTTATCTGATGTCTTTGATTACTGTGAATTAATAAACATGTCAGGTTAAAAAGCTGTTTCTTTTTTGGAGGGACACCATTCTTTTGAAAGATACCAGCATAATGCTGAAAATATGGGTTGGATCCAAGTGGCTTTTTCTGCTGATTAAAACAGAAGAAAGTGTCTCTCTGATTCCCGCCCCCCCCCCCCCCAAAGGCTATGCTTGGGATTATGGGACCTCCATGTATAAAAGCCACATGGAAAGAGTGGTCTAGTAAAGAAAGGAACTGGGCATGACTAAATGAAAAGCAGGGGATGGGATCCAACCCTAAAATTACTGAGTAAGATGCATCCCCATTTCAATAAAATCAATGGGAGATTGCTTACTGATTCAGTGGGAGCTAGGTTGCACTCTAAGGGCAGGAATCTGTATGGCACTGGATAATGCACTGTTGTACTCAGTGACTTCCTGCATTTTTCTTTCTACTCAAGAAAATCCTGTAGATTAATGATTACAATAACTCAATATTCCAGTGACACACGGGTCCGTCCGGTCTGAGCCTGTGAGGATTAGGTTTTGCAAGCACAGTAGGCTTTTAACGGATTTCCTATGATTTCTTTTTCTTCCTTGCACTAAAATTTTCTTCAGCTGCACATTCAGCAGTAATGTGACCTAATAAAAGTGCTGTTTATTGAACTCTTGCAAGACTAGAAGACAAAACTGATAGGACTATTTGCTTTTTCAATTCTCTCCCATAAGCTAGATAACACGGTGGAGAAGACAGCGGACGTGGTTGTCAGCAACTGGCGCCAACAAATAAAGGCAAGACCCCGTTTTTTTGTTTTTACTGTAGAATTGGATGGGCATGATCCAGTCAAAGCAAATACTTTGAAGTCTTGTTGATTTCAGCAACAGAAATGAGATTTACAAGAGCTGAACTGAAACTAGATTGTGCTTCCTAATTTCAAATAAAAAACACTGGCTGGATGTGCTAGGGTGGGGATGCTTAACTGCAAATCTCATATTTTTGTCTCTATATGGAAGGGAAAGGCAGTCTTGTATGTCATCTGTATGGCCATTATATAGCAGCATGTGTGGTAGACTATACTGACCAGCAAGCACAGTTTGTTATTTGAAATACAGCAGAGTATCTTTAAAGAACAGATTTGCAGGCATGTGTTTGTCTCCCAGATGCTTCCTGATGGTGCTGTAGTCTAGCCAGAAGGTGGTTCGTAGAACATTCAGCAGCAGACCCTTCCTCCTCCTCCTCCCAAGCATTATGAATCTAACCTGTTGCTAGAGCAGGTTCAATGTAGAACAAGCCACACAGAGAGACGATTTACCCTCTTGTTCCTGATAATTTCCAGTTATGATTGATGCATGGTTGCATGACAGAATGTTATCCAAAGACTGAAAGTCTGACATTTCATCCGTGTGTGGTGTGCTGTGAAAACAGAGCATAGACTGAAACACATGGACTTTCAAAAGTCCATATCCATCCATGCTCACTAGACACATATTCAGGACTAGTGTGGTGCACCTCTGCCTCTCAAGGTTAGTGGAAGGGATTATGCAAACCAGGGCTCTTTTTCTAGCAGGAGCTCCTCTGCATATTAGGCCATGCCCCCTGATATAGTCAATCCTCCTGGAGCTTACAGTAGGCCCTGTACTAAGAGCCCTCTAAGCTCTTGGAGGATTGGCCTAATATGCAGAGGAGCACTTGCTAGAAAAAGAGCCCTGATGCAAACACAAACATCCTCCAGAGGGTTGGATCCAGCCAACTTTTTAACTCAGTCACATTTAGGGTTGCCAGGTCCTACCTTCTTCCTGGCGGGGGGATCGTTGGGCTTTGCTGGGGAGTCTGCCATGCATGTGAAATGCATGCTACCCAATGACATCACCTGGAAGGGACATCGTCACACCACCAATGTCACACAATGATGCTCTATGGTTTGAGCCCAAATTCACCTTAAAGTTTTGCCCCAAAACTAGATTGTTGCCATGCGACATTGGTGGCACAAGGATGTCACTTCCAGGTGATGTCATCGTGCTGCGTTTCAGAGCACTTGCAGGTGGATTCTCTCCCTGCTGGCCAGAAGGGAGGAGCCCACAAAATCAGGGAAACTCCCACCTGGACCAGGGGGCTGACAACCCTAGTCTCAGTCAATTTCCTTTCTTGTTACAGCTCCCATCCCACATGACTTTTGTGTATGCAGGTCCTGGGATTCTCAGCATAGAGCTTTGGTGGTCAAAATGTAGTGGCCCTCCTGTCAAGAAACTAGTTTCCTACACAATTTCTTGTTCAAGGTTTCAGCTTTGGTTCCGGCATTTGGCCTAGTAAAATGGCCTGGTAAAGAGGCTTTGCAAAAGAAAGATTTTTTTCTGAAACAAAGCAAGTTGTTAGAAGCTTCAGAGACATAGATAGGGGAGGCCACCCAGTTACAGGTCATATACTTCTGAACATAAAAATCCATTGAGTTGAGACATCAGTGAGCTCAGAAATAATGTCTGATACAGATGAACCTGTAAATGTCACAAGTCGTCTAGCACAGGTGGTCTTTTGCTGAGCCTGTGTAATTTGTGTGCTCTCTCAGTGCATCTCAGTGGGCAGCCTTTATCAACCAATCTTGCAAGTAAAATGGTTAGTGTGTATGTTAAAGAGTGGCTACTGTGCCAGGATGTGTTGTCGTCCAATAAGCTTTGTGCAATGACAATTCCTTGCACAAGGCACAGCACGTCTTTTGAGAGATGTTAACCTCTCTAGATGGCATAATTAATGTGCATGTCTTCAGCAGCAGAGGTGGCTTTGGGAGGGGACAATAATCAGGACATGGACAAACAGTTCACTATGTCACCTCAGCTTGGGGGGGTGGGGGATCAGTCCACCATTTTCTTTTGCTTGCTCATTTTTGTATTTGGTGGCAGGCCAAGAAGAAATTAAAAGAACTTACCAGGGACCATGAAGCACTCTTCCGAGATACAGAAAACTCCCACCCCTTGGCTTCACCGAAGACCAAACAAAAGGTACTCAGATGACTAAATGCCTGGGGAAATAGTCAGGATTGGTTTCTATATGAAGTTCCTTCTGCTCACTGTTCAGATAGTGAGCAGGAGAATCTCTGGGTCAGCAAAACTAGCAGTGCAATCCTTAGCAGAGTTATATCCGTCCAAGATAATGGACTTCAATAAAATTAGAAAGGTATAACTCTGTTTAGGATTAAGTGTAGATAATGTACAGTGAATAATAATAATAATAAATTGCCCAGTCCTGGCTCAAGGCATGTCCTGCAGCGTGCAGCTTATAATAATAATTTTCCTTCTCATCCTCACACTTTTTTTTTTTTGCATGTCAGTTTTGCATATAACAATGTAAACTGATGGGAGCTGTAAAGACGTTGGTTGACCTTGCCTCTTCTGGCCTCACGCAGGTATAAATAACAGATAATTTGTGCCCGCTATGAGGCAACGGGTCAAGTGAGCAAAGTCAATTTTCTCATGTGTTTTTGATATAACCTCACATATATATATTTTTTTTTATTTTAGTTGCTCAGAAACCTGGAGAAATCTGCAACAAAACTGGCAAAAGATGATGAAGATTATTACAAAAAGAATTTGGCCGCCTGCGAAACTAGATTAACATGGGGGACCACTTTAGAAAACTGTCATAAGGCAAGTCATTTGAGGTTCTTTTCTTCTGCTGTTTAACAGTTTCGAGCGGTTTGTTAACTCTCAGAATAGTGATAAGCCACATTCTGATCTCATCTCCCTTCACCATTCAACAAGAACAATGAAATACCTCATTTACAGTTGTCTGCCAGGCTTGCCAATTTCCAGGTGGTGGATGGAGATTTCAGTTGATCTTCAGGTGACTGACAGAGATGAGCTTGCCTGGAGAAAATGGCTGCTTTGGAGAGTGACGTCTATGGCACTATACCTTGCTGAGGTTTCTCCCCTCCCCAAGCCCTGCCTTCCTCAGGCTCCACCCCCAAAATCTCCAGGTATTTGCCAACCTGGAGATAGCAACCTTATCTCTTCAAGAGATAAATTAAGGCCTAAAAAAAATCCTGAAAACAAAACCCCCACTCATTTTGAAGTTTCTTTTTTGATAAAGAGGGAAGGATGAAGCAAGTTACAGTTAGGAAAGTCCCAGATTCCATTTCTGGCACCCCCAGTAAAAATTTCTGGCAGAGCCACAGCCTTTCCTTAAGCCACCAAATTTAGGGAAGTTGGAGTGGATGAACCAACGGCCTGATTCTGCTTTAAGGCCACTTCATTTGTTCTAGTGCTGCCAGCTACCCTGGGGCAAGAAAAGTCCTCAGCCACAACATGAATTGAAGGTCGTTACTTGTTAGTTGAGGGATCATCAAACAAAGCCTTGATATATCTCAGCAATACCCATTAAGGGAGACTGAGGGCATTTCTGCCAACAGAGAAAGGTGAAATCTTTGCCAGTTGCTCCCTCCCACTGCAGATTGCACACCCCACCCCACAGCATGGCTAGCTCTGTTCCTG
The DNA here is from genome assembly GCF_032191835.1 of Heteronotia binoei. Lineage (NCBI taxonomy): Eukaryota > Metazoa > Chordata > Lepidosauria > Squamata > Gekkonidae > Heteronotia > Heteronotia binoei. Next base: position 29,409,524 of record NC_083238.1, read on the forward strand.
TGATCCCCTGACCACATGGGGTATGTAGAACTCATTCTTTGAGAGGAACACTTTCCACAGTATTTATATCCAACTAGATTCTTATTTATCGAAGTGAGCAAGGTATAATGTGTGTTCCTACTCTGAAATGTATTAACCAAGATCCAAATAAGAAACTATCCTTTGTCAATAATTTCTAGGGTAGAAGTTCTCCAACCTTTTTGAGCCTTTGGCCATCTTTGGAGTTCTGACAGTGTGGGGGGTACAACCACAAAATGGCTGCCATAAAAAGCAGAGCCAACCACAACATATCAGGGAATGAGGTCGTGTGGAACTCTGAAAGTAACTCTCCTACTTTTCAGGCAGAAGTTCTATTGAACAAGATTTTTTTTTTTTTTTAGAAAAAGATGAACTTATTTAAAATATTTTCTTGTACTACATCTTCAGCCACACAGTGAAGATGCTTGTGCTGTGGTGGCAGCTGCCACTGAAGCAGCTTTTTAAAAATCTGCACAGCCAGTGCTTTTCTTGTAGAAAAAGCCCAGCAGGTACTCATTTGCATATTAGGCCACACCCCCCGACACCAACCCGTTTCTGCTCAAAAAAAGCCCTGTGCACAGCCAATGTGATCTTCAGTGGCCAATCAGAAGCCCCTGTCTGCTTTCTAAAAACACTTGGCAAGTGCCATGGCACTCAGGAGCATTACGTTGGGGAACCCTGTTCTAGGACAAAAAGAACAGGTAGCAGTTTAACTGTACATTGTTCTTCCTGCACACATATACTGATTACTAGCTTAGTTGGTATTTCCAGGGCTTTTTTTGTAGCAGGAACTCCTTTGCATACTAGGCCACACACTCCTGATGTAGCCAATCCTCGCAGAGCTTATAGTAGGCCCTGTACTAAGAGTCCTGTAAGCTCTTAGAGGATTGGCTACATCAGATGGGTGCAGCCTAATATGCAAAGGAGTTCCTGCTACAAAAAAGGCCCTGGGTGTTTCTTTTTTTATGGGGCCCAGAGTGGTTAAAATTGTCTCTTATCAGCATTTGGAATTACTCCTTTCATGTTAGAATCTGACCTAGAAAACTAATAGAAACACAGAAGTTCATTAAACGCACTTTTAAAAAAACTTACAATTACCAACAATTTGGCTGTAAACTTAACCAATTTTTTTTCTTGAAGCAGAAGTTTAATTAAACCCTGTTAAGCATCGCCACCTCCGCTGTGAGAGCGACAGTATTTTTAATTACTGTCAATAATATTGCTTTGATCTGCTTCAAACTTTGTAAGTGTTCTTTAGCGGAAGGAACACCTACATAAAAGAAATAAGTGCCATGACCCAGCTGAATTTAAGCACTTTAAAATCTCACTGATTGCACGGAAAGAAAGTTAATTATGTCGGTAAACGTGTGTGGTGATGGCTGAGCCCACTTTTTCACCCATGGGAGTCCTAGGTTCTTGTGTGATGAGTAGGCTGGTGGTTCTTAGAACTGTGGTACAGCAATGCCTTTGACGTTTCAAAGTATGCAAGAAGAGGACACAATTTGCCACTACTGAAATCTATGAGCAACCAGCACTGGTATTAATATGTCTGTATAAATGGAAGAATGTGGGAAAAGCGGTAATCTGTGAACAAGCTCTGAAGGCCTGAGGGAACTGTGACTACCTGGTACCTGAGACACCCTTGAATGTTACCAGTACTCTTTTTATGTGCACCCAATTCCAAGTTTCCCCCTATTCCATGCGGTGTATATTCACACTTGCACATATACTCACAATGGGGGAAAACAATCAGCCCTGGAAGCAGCTTTTGGTACAATGAGATGTAGTTTGTTTGCGACACTGTTTGTCATATTTGGATTGTTTGGGAAGGACGAAAGCTAGGTTGCCACTTCTCGAGGCTGTCTTTGTCCCCACGGGGATGTTTTATGGTTTGTATTCCTTTCAGGGAGGTAAGGCCTTTGCAACTGTAGCCCTACAACTGTGAAACTTCACTTCTAAAGGAGGAGGTAATCAGTGCATATAACCAAGGGTCACTTTGTAGAAAAATAGGTGGTGCTCATCCAAGGATTGTTATGCAGCTTCACCTACTGTTCAGTGGACAAGGTGGGAAGGAGGAGGTGGAACTCTCAGAAAGGTTCAGGAGCTGCGCTTCTGTGAGTTTCCACTGAATCCGAGGCCTGCATATAATGCTCACCAAAAGACTCAGATCCCAAGGGTATCACTTCACGTTTCAGTGCACAGTGAAAAGCGTCTAGCAAGGCTCAGATGCCTGTTCCTGTCTATTGTCCAGTTTAAGTAGTGTCCTTTAAGGATCCAGTTTAAAATTAAATTTTGCCTTTTTTTCTCCTGAAACATTACAAAGTATGTGCCTTGGCCACCACCTTGGAAATCTGCACGTAGTTTTTATAACCAGTAGTATGGGTTCTGCTGAGAAATTGTCACATACCTGCCTAAACACATCCTTGGACTGTGGAATCAGCTGCCAGCAACCTGCATGAGTGACCCATTCTGATTTAACAGGCAACACTCAAGGAACTGTTCCGCTAGAATTGCTGCAATAATTCTGTGCCCCTTTGCAGAAAACCAGCGTGATAACAGAGGTCTTGTCTATTCTGTGTGCGGTAATTACTTTGCCTCTTTCAAACAGAATATTCTCGATCTTGAAAAGGAGCGGCTGCATCTTCTGTGCAATATGCTGAACTGCTACAGCCAACATCTTTCCAGTTTTGGACACAGCCTAATTGCAGTACGTAACTCTATTATCTCTCCCTTCCCATTTTATATAACAAGAACTGAAAAGGTAGCTTTATTTCTAAGTTTGGTAATTAAGGATAGACTGCTTAATGTTTAGATATGTATGACAGAAATTTCCTTTTCTTCTTTGTTACTTCTATATTTGTTGCTGTTTCATTTATTACTTGATATATGCCAATAAAGGCTGACTATTGACAAGAACGTATTCCTCATAAACAATCCTGTTTGTCATGATTCTAGTGTCACACACAGATGCACAGCGCCGTCGGCAAAGTTGACACTGAAAAGGATGCCCAGATGTTGCTGGGAGAAAAGGCAATGTCTGTTGAAGAGAACAAAACAGAGTTCTTATTAACAGACTATTATGTAAGTGCCTGCCAAAATGGCTGCCGTTATTATGGGCAAGGTGTGTAAAGAGGTAGAGATTTGATATTGCAAAGACACCTTCTTCCTTTAGTCCTTGGAAGGGACGGAGTGTGCCTCAATGCATTCTGTAGGATTGCTCTTCTAGCCCACCTAGTGTAGTTTTGGGGCTTAGATATTTGCAAATTTATGGCCCAGGTAAATCTGGTCCCTTGGGCTTGGAGAACCAGTTTGGTGTAGTGGTGAAGTGCGAGGACTCTTATCTGGGAGAACCGGGTTTGATTCCCCACTCCTCCACTTGCACCTGCTGGAATGGCCTTGGGTCAGCCATAGCTCTGGCAGAGGTTGTCCTTGAAGGGGCAGCTGCTGTGAGAGCCCTCTCAGCCCCACCTACCTCACAGGGTGTCTGTTGTGGGGGAGGAAGGTAAAGGAGATTGTGAGCCGCTCTGAGACTCTTCGGAGTGGAGGGCGGGATATAAATCCAATATCTTCTTCTTCTTCTTATGTTATTTCTTATGCCTCTGCTGACAATTCAGAAGCAAGAAGGCTAACAGGAGTGCCAATCATTGTGGCAGTTGAACTTGATCGTCTGAAAGAGTGGAGCTAGCCTTTTTCACCATCTTATAAAGGAATTTTGCTGTAAAATTGGTTATTGGCTCTGGTTGACATAATATAACATTGCTATTTTTTTTATTTCCCCATCACATTTTTATCCTGGGCTTCCTACAAAGAGCTCAGGGTGTTGGGCATTGTTCCTCACCTCTTCCATTTTTATACTCACAGCACTCCTCTGAGGCCAGTTAGGCTGAGGGTGTGTGACTGGCCCAAAGTCTCCTAGTGAGCGCCATGGTGGAGTAGGGATTCAAACCTGGGTCTCCCAGATCTTAATCCAACCCTATAGTCACTATACCACACACACAGCTGCCCCACTGCCTTCACTCTGGAGGTTTGTTCAGATGGTGGAAAGTGCTGTGAAGTCACAGCTGACTTATGGAGACCCTTTCCAGAGCAAGGTGCATTCAGGGCTGGTTTGCCATTTTCTGCCAGCATGTCATGACCCTGGTATTCCTTGGAGATCTCCCATCCAAACACTAGCCAGAACTAACCCTGCTTAGCTTCTGATACCTGACAAGATCAGGCTAGCCTGGGCTATCCAGGTTTGTTCTACCTACCACTTAATTAGGTCACATTAGCTCCCAGGTCTACTGTTTTGCAGATAGGGCTGCCAGCTCACCGGTCCAGGTGGGGGTTTCCCTGCCCGGGAGGTTCCCAACCCGTCGGCCCACATTGGGCCAGCAGGGGGAACCTCCCCCATGTCGCTGGCATGATGACATCATCCGGAAGTGACGTCATCGTGCCGGCAACGCCACGCACGGCCGCTTTAGTCGTTTCTGGGAAAACTCTATGGTTTTCCCGTATGCTCTAGCCATTTGGGAGGGAAAACTCTGTGGTACAGAATGCCGGGGACTTGGCAACCTTATTTGCAGATCATCATCATAAGCACCCTAAAACGCTATGTAGTAGAAGGGACATCCCTCTGCCTCAGCTTACAGAGGAGGCACAGCCGGTGAGTATAGCACAGTCTGGGTAAGGGCCAGCTGTCCTCGTCTCTCCAAGAACAATGCAGCATTCACAGGAACGCATGCAAAACCAGTTTTAATAGGAGCTTCCTCCAAATTCAGCCTTCCCGTACAGGGACGTTGTGCCATGTTCTGTTCCAACTGCCTTCTACCCTTCACTGACCCTCACACTCACTGCTTCCCTCTGTTGCTGCAGCCCCGCCCCCCCCCCCCCGCTCCTCTCCATGACTGTCTGAGTCCACACCCAGCAAGTGTTGTTGCCCTGGGAACCAGGGGAGTGGTCCCTTGCCTTGCTCGCACCTCTGCCTTCTCCAACCCAAGGGCACACCACCCTCAAGGCCACACCTGTGCTCAGCATCCAACGGCAGCCCATGTTGGGTCCGTCAGGCTAGACCCAGCTAACTAGTTTAACCCATCAAGCTTCCTCGGTTACACCCAAGGCTTTTTTTTGAGCAGGAACGCACAGAAAAGAAGTTCTGGCTGGCTTGGCATCAGGGTGTGTGCCCTAATATGCAAATTAATTCTTGCTGGGCTTTTTCTACCAAAACAGTGTGGAACAATGGTGATGTCAGGGGGTGTGGCTTAATGTACAAAGAAGTTCCTGCTGCACTTTTTCTATAAAGAAAGCCCTGGTTACACCCATGGCCCCTCTTCCATCCTTCATATACTGATGGGAAATATTCTTAACATCTGATCATTTTTTTTTATATCATACTAACAACTGAAACATTCTATATGCATGAAATCACTGCAAAATGTGCAGTTTGTCACTTGGGGTGGATTGGGGGTGACAGTACCTTCAGTAGACACTTGAATTCAGACTGTTACCTAAGATATATTATACTTCCGACTTGCACTTTTAATAGGGGTCTTGCTCCGGTTTTAATGCACTGTTTTCTTTTCTGACGGGTCTTAACGGCGTTTCCTGTAAAGGAGGAAGATTCAACAAGCTTGATTGAAAAAGAGAGGAGGCACGCTTCCATCAAAGCTAAAGTACTACGTCTACAAAAGGACTTAGAAAAGGCCCTGCAGGACAAGAGAGGTTCTTATCTGTTATGCCTTGATCTAGATACAGGCGTGTCAAACATGCAGCCTGGGGGCCAAATTAGGCCCCCAGAGGGCTCCTATCAGGCCCCCGAACAACTGTCTCTTGTCTGCTTCCTTCTCCCTCTCTCTTGCATCCTTTTGCATCTCATCTTGCTTTGCAAGGCTTGCTCAATTGCACAGGAGCCAGAGTAAAACCTCTATTTTCTCCATTGGCTGAGACTCTCCCCATTCCAGCAGGTGCAAATGGAGAAGCGGGGAATCAAACCCGGTTCTCCCAGATAAGAGTCCCCACACTTAACCACTACACCAAATGGTCTACTGGTGATCCTCAGCCCAAAAGAAGTCTGGCTGCCTTCGACAGAGCCTTTTCTGCCCTGGCTCCTACCTGGTAGCCTCTCTGCTGAATAACATCCGCACCCTGCGGCACCTAATGCAATTCCACAGGGCTTGCAAGGCAGAGATGTTCCGCCAGCTTTTGGTTGAGGACAGCAACAGATAATCATCTTACTGGCGCTCCCCCCTCCTCTTCTTTTTTCTTCCTGCCCCTTTCCACCCTCTTGTGGGGCAGTGATAAAAGCTGGAATCTGAAATGTTAATGCCATCTGAGAATGTTTTTATCTATGGATTATTTTCATTGTTATATTATTTATGAACATTTTTATCATTATGTTGTTCACTGCCCTGAGCCGTGTGTTTTCAGGGGTAGCGCAGTCTAGAAATGGAAACTATAAATAAAAAACAAATAATGAAATAAATAAACCTTGTGAGATACATTAGGCTGAGTGATAGTTTGGATTCAGATTTCTATCCCCTAGTAAATCATCTCCTTATGTTCTAGAACAGGGGTGGCCAAACTGCGGCCTGGGAGCCACATGTGGCTTTCATATATATTATGTGGCTCTTGAAGTCCCCACCACTCTGTCAGCTGGCTTGGAGAAGGCATTTCTCTCTTTAAATAATGTCTCCAAGCCAAGCCAGCTGGCAGCTTGGGGACTGTATTTAAAGTTAAAGTTGCTTTCTTTCCACCTCTCTTTCCCTCCATCTATTTTCCTTCCTTTCTCCCTCTTCTCAAACATCTGATGTTCATGTTTTGCAGCTCTCAAACATCTGGCATTTATTCTACACTAGCCCTTACACTAAGCAAGTTTGGCCACCCCTGTTCTAGAACATCATTTATTCCAGAAATGTTGTGGTCTAAACCCTCCACTAGCACAATTCTGCCTGAATCTTCCTTATGGTGTTCCCCTACAACAGGGGTGGCCAACGGTAGCTCTCCAGATGTTTTTTGCCTACAACTCCCATCAGCCCCAGCCAGCATGGCCAATGGCTGGGGCTGATAGAAGTTGTAGGCAAAAAACATCTGGAGAGCTACCGTTGGCCACCCCTGCCCTACAACATGTGGCATTTTGTCTAGCCCCTCCCCCACTCTCAGCACCAGCTTTTGGACAGGAGGTAGATGGCTGGTGGGAGAAGTGAAAGACCCCTTTTGGTGAACTCCTTCAACTTTTGGATGGTAGGGTTTAAAAATTCCACAATTAAAATAAACCTTTGAGAACAAGGATTTGACAATAATAATCAATTCCAATATCTTTTTAAAGGACTGGAAAGGATGTTTCAAGCATACCTGGACATGCCACAATTTTCGGATCCAAAGAACCAGAATGAGATCACCGAGCAGCTCAGCGAGGTACAGTTTGAACTGTAAATTGCTAAATTGTTTTGGACCACCTTTGGAAATACCGGCTTACATGTAATGTTTATCACCAGAAAATCTCAACTCAACTGTTTATTCAGGCATTTAGATCCAAGTAGGCAGCCATGTTGGTCTGAAGTTCTGGGAAAGAAATGCCCTCATTTTGACCCAGGTTTATTAGCAATAGAATAATTAACAGGCATTCTCACATTCTGACATGTTACTGTTTTATGGTTTCCCATGCTAATGCAACCCAGATCAAAGGTTTTCTGAATTTGTTAATTTTACTATTCTGCTATTGGATTTTACCTTTGTACCACTTTGCATTCCAAACCCCACCCACTATATGTGGTTCTGCTTACTGTACCTCATTCCTTGTCTGAAAAAGTGTGCATGCACACGAAAGCTTACGTTCCGAATAAAACTAAGTTGGTCTTAAAGGTGAAATTGACTCCTATTTTGTTATTCAGGCATTTGTTTAGCTTGTCTTTAGGTTGTCTCTGCAAACAGTTGAGATTCAGGTTTCTGTGCATATTCTTTTATTAGATTTACAGTTTCTTTTTATGTGGCTATTTAGAGAATTAATATTTTTAGTCATTCTGTTCTATTGCTGCTGTTGGATTGAGTTCTATTTTTAAGCACTTGAAACATCTTGTTAGTGCAGTCAGTTAGTAACTTGGCTTTTAGAACCTACCATGCTGGGGGCCCTTGAGGAATAGAGAAAGGGGAACAACAATGTGCAAAATTCCTCCAAGACTTCCCCTCCAGGGTTTTCTCAGGAGCGCGATAAGGCTGATTTCTCCTCTGCTCCTCCTTTAACTTACTCTCAGCATTTCATCCCATTTGGAGCATTTCCAGTCCTCGACTGATTTTAAGGTCCACCGCCCACCTTGGGATTAATTTACAAAGTCACATATTTCTGTATATCCCTTAAGTAAAGACAAACTCCAGCTTTGCCTGAGAGTGGCCATGCTGTCATCACCCACACAGTGGTCAGCTAGTATACTACTAGATGTATGCTGCTATTCTAATTTTGCGTTTTATAAAGTTTTACGTTTAATACTTTCCATGTCAACTGTCTCGATCGTTTTGTTCAGAAGTGCAGCGCATGAATACATTAAGTAAAACTAGTTCAAATCAGGATTTTGATTTTTTTAAAAGTTATAATCAGCATGAACTGAAATGTGTAGGTTATCTCAAAGTACCTGCAGATTGTGTGACAGGAATACATGAAACTGCCTCATACGGAATCAGAACCCTGATCTGTCAAGGGCTGTGTTATCTTCTCTGACTAGCAGCACTCTCTGGGGTTTCAGGGAGAAGTCTTTCACATTTCCTTTTACCTGAGGCTCTTAGGATCTTCCGCATACTAAGCAGGTGCTCCACCACTCAGCCACAGCCCCTCCCCCTTGTGTCAAACAACTGCTTATCGTTCAAGAACAGTAACAGCAGGATCTTGAGAAAGCAAAGCGAATTTCCCAACAGGAAGCTAGAGAGTGAAAAACAGTCTGGCTTCTGTTGGTCTTATTTAAACTTAAGAACCTAACATAAGAACATAAGCCACACTGGATCAGGCCAATGGCCCATCCAGTCCAACACTCTGTATCGCACAATGGCCAAAAAACCAGGTGCCATCAGGTCCACTTGTGGAGTTAGGACACTAGAAGTCCTCCCGCTGTAGCCCCCCCAAGCACCAAGAATACAGAGCATCACTGCCCCAGAGAGTTCTATCAATACGCTGTGGCTAACAGCCACTGATGGACCTCTGCTCCATATGTTTATCCAATCCCCTCTTGAAGCTATCTATGCTTCCACCACCTCCTGTGGCAGTGAATGCCATGTGTTAATCACCCTTTGGGTGAAGAAGTACTTCCTTTTATCCATTCTAACCCGACTGGTCAGCAATTTCATTAAATGCCCATGAGTTCTTGTACTGTGAGATAGGGAGAAAACTTTGGTTTTAGGACAAAGGGAGAGGTGAGAGGGGATATTTTATAAGAGGGAGTTTCTATTTTTTTTAAAAAAAAAAAATGAATTCAGCATGCAGCAAATTGTTGTTTTATTAACCGTGTTTCTTTAATTGCAACACTGAAGGCAACTCTGAAAGTTAACCTTTTACAAGCAAACTACTTCAAGTTGGGCAGCCTTCTAGCAGAAATGGAACAGAAACCGAAACCAACGGAACCCTGGAACAACTGCATTTCAAAATGGAAAGAAAAGGTAATTTCAGAAACATGAAGCGTTCTGAGGCTTGGTCCCACCGTCTTTGGCACAGTCGTCTGGCATCTCTGTATAGCCTGGTTCTCTTCACCCACATGGATGGGTGAGAGTCAACACAATGTTACTGCTGCTACAACTCCAGGCAGCAGAAAGATACTTATCCAATTTCAAGTATGTGCAAGTTGCTCAGTTATTCAGAAAAGGCTGCCTTGGCACCACTGATGGTGGAATGGAAAAACTTTTAAGAGATCGTTGAGAAGACAGCACAGCAGTTTTGAGTTTGTGTGCTTTTAGCCATTTTGCAAAACGATAGGTCGTCCACATTTTTTCTCTCTCATTTTTGTACGTTGTTGCAAGATCTCACCAGCTGAGCTCACAGGTTCAAAATCAATAAATGAAACTATGTATTATATAGACTTTAAACCACAGTACCAGGGATGGCCAAACTTGCTTAACATAAGAGCTGCAAGACATGAATGTCAGATGTTTGAGGGAAGGAAGGAAGGAAGATGAGGAGAGGGAGAGAGAGTTGGAAAGAAAGCAACTTTAACTTTAAATGCATTTTCCAAGTTGCCAGCTGGCTTGGAGAAGTGATTTAAGGAGACAAATGACTTCTCCAAGCTGGGTGATGGGATGGTGGGGGCTTCGAGAGCCACATAATTGTCAAGCGTGTGGTTTCTTTCTCCCCTGCCAGCTGCACCCACTTTACCAGCATGGTAGGGCACGCCTGCTGCAGGGCCCGATCCAGCACACTCGCATTCAGGCCCCTCTGGAACTGCTCTATCTTCATTAGCTCATTCCAGCCCCGGACTTTAGCTGCGTTGGCTCTAAGGTCGGCCGCATACTCACGCACTGACATCGACCCCTGTGTGTGTGTGAAAGATCCACATATGGCTCCCAAGCCGTAGTTTGGCCATCCCTGGTAAATACTGTGCAGACTTACTAAAGTTTAGAATGTAAGTCTACTTTATATGCCACAGACAAGATGAGTTCCTGTCAACCCAGAACATTTTTGTCCCCAGTGATGCGTGGCAGAGAATATGAATCTCAAACGCCATGCCTAGGAGCCTTGGCCTATTGCTGTTTCTGTCTGGTACCTCCTTCCATTCATTCTCTGCTGGAAAGCAGGCTGGCTAAATGAGAATGCTTCTTTCTCACCAGCCACGAATAAAAAATTATGAACAGCTTCCTCTTTAGAGATCCTCCAAGGCCCTCTTAGTAATAGGCTTCAGTTAAATGTTGTTAGTTATAAGCCCTAGTTTTCAGGAACAGTGGAAATATTTTGATGGCATTCATTAACAGCCGTTTTTGGCAAGAATCTACTTTTTTTTTAAATTTCTTCTGTAGCAAATCAGAACCAGATTAAAAATGGTGAATAATGCTATTTCTCTACCTCCCCCCCCCCCCACAATTTCTAGGATTGTGTACATAGTTCTGTGATGATCACTTGCCCTGTCAAAGTGAAAGACTTCGAGCAAACTCTGAGCACCCGGGTGGCCAGTGAAAGAGGAAGCAACCCAAGTTCTCTGTCAGGTAACTATTTGCATCATTATTAGGGTTTGTAGAATCTTTTGGGATCAAGTGCCGTGTTCTACTGGAGAAAGTTTTCCTTCCAGAAGTTTCGTTCTCAGCTGCGGAGAACATCCTCAGTGGCGTTGCAGCCGGAGCAGGCGCTCAGACCCTCTTGGCTGCTGTGCATTGAGTGCATTGACTCAATGCACAGCAGCCAAGAAGGTCAGAGCGCCTGCTCCGGCTGCAACGCCACTGAGGATGTTCTCCGCAGCTGAGAACGAAACGTCTGGAAGGAAAACTTTCTCCAGTAGAACACGGCACTTGATCCCGAAAGATTCTACAAACCCTAATGATGTTACCAGCCGTGAAAACCTGAATTCTTTGATATTTGCATCATTGTTGGATAACAATACAAAAGTCTTCGTTCCTTTCTCTTCCATCAATACACAGGGCTGGATCCAAAGCTTGTTTCACTTATAGTTGTCTCCCCATCAATGCCAGAAGCCCACCTCTGGCAAGAGTCTCATTGCACAGGTAGAAGCCTTCTGGATCCAGAGTCGTTGAATCGAGCTCATATGTGGCATAATAGCTGCCACTCAAACGAGAATAGTAGTATAAAGTTAACAACCAGAAAAAACTTAAGTAGAAGATCTCATAGATCTGGTCCAAAAGAAAGTGTAGCAGGAAAAATGACTTATGCATCCAGCTGGGCCAACTAGTGGTGGGGGAAATTCACATTTCACTAATTTTCTCCTATTGCTATCTTTACTTTCACAACAAATTTTACTCCCACTGTTGCTTTTAGGGTAAGCACACTGATAATGGAACTGAACCAGACTTTGTCATGTAGACTTCAATTCTGATTTTTGAAAGGGTGACAACTGACGTGCTCTTGCATTCTTTCTCCTTTCAAAAACTGACTTTTTCTAACACTCCCCCCACCCTCAGCAGGCATTTCACAAGGTCACTTCTGCTTCTCAGAAGTCCAATTGACTCAGTCCCTCTGAATTAGGTTTTTTTTTAATGGTTTCCTATTGGGCCAGAAGAGAGGGGCTTTCAGACCTTGCTGTGGAGAATAATCTGGGTTTGTGTCCACTTTTTAAATTGCAGGTACAGACATCCACACTCATCCAGCAGGTAGCAAAGAAGGGAGAAAATCTCCTCATTCTTCTCGCCTATCTACCTTTTAAGGGATTTTAAAAAGCAGAGGAAAGGGAGAAGGCGAGATTTTCATTCTTGTGAACCTCAATGTTAAGACATTTGCAGTGATGCAGTCTGTATTAATACCACCCGACTGGCAAAGACAGCTAAGAAATCCAAATGTTTCTTATCAGGGCCAGCACTTGGGAGTCGGCAAACTAGGCAATTGCCCCCTCCCTGCTCATGCCGTCCCTGAGCCTCTGGCTCATTTTTTCTCGGCTATGAGGGATCGGAGGAGTGGCATTTCCCTTCCCCAGCGTCCTCAGAGAGAGATGGGGAAGCAAAGGGCTGAGTGATCTGGCCCCGCTGGGCTTTCCCACGCCGCAGGAAGGCCGGGGGGGGGGTACACATTTGCATGGAGGGTTCAAGACCCCTCAGTTCAAATGGGCCGGCACTGGGGGCCCTCCTCCACTGGAGGGCAGGGCCTTGCCTGGGGTGGGAAAAACCCCAGCGCTGGCCCTGCTTCTTGTAACTGCCTAAATCTGGTAAATATCCCCTAATCTGAGAATCTTTTTTAAGAAAGCTTGCTCCAATACCCTCCTTGAATCTTATGCCTACTAATTTTCACTCTTCCCAAGACTCATGATTCTAATTACCCATTTCCCCTGACACTTGTAATCAGGAGTCGTTTCAAAGAAAAAGTGCTAGAGCTCATTAGTACAACTCATTTGCATATGCCACACACCCCTGGAAGGTGTACTAAATGATATCAGCTCAGCATCTACCTTAAAATGCTTCTGGAATTATAATGGACATAATATAACCTTATTCCCATCATACCGTTTGAATTACTTTCTCTTATGTGGCCACAGGGGCATGATGATGATTTCCATCTGTCTGCTTTATAGGTTTTGGTTATTTCCCCATTTTTTGTGGGGGGAAATTTTAGAAAGTTTGTCAAATCTTAAGAGTTCATCAAAATTCTCACAGGGGGGTTGAACAATGGAGCCCAGAAGCATGTATTTGGGGAAGGGGGTGGTAAGGAGCACAATAAAATTTAGTGGCTCCAGCGCTCTGCTCCTGTGAGCTCCAGCCCAAAATGAGGCCTGCTTTTAATGCAGTGGAACTGAAAAGGCAGGGTGTGAGGGATACCACAGGGACAGGACTATGGCTGTTTCCCCCACTCATCTTCTAAGCTTCTGGTATCCACTGTTCCTTCAGATTTATTTTTAAGGGGCAAACTGGGAGAAAGCAGGCCCCAAATTAAACATTGAGGAGTATATCTTCAGTATGGCGTACAGAAGCGGTACTCACCCACCGGGTGAAAGAAAGAGGGAGCTGAAATAGGATTGCCTGATCAAAACTGCAACCCACCCTCAAACATACTTTTTAATGATTTACGGCAGGATTTGCATGCCCAAAATGGAACAAAATACTTCTAGCCCTGCAGCTCTGATGGTGTTCAATCTGTTCCTCTTAAAAATTTAATTCGAGCTGTAATGGGGAGGGTGCTAAAAAGAGAGAACTGCAGAAGAGGTGCAGAGCCACAGTTACAACCGCCCCACTGGAAACCTCACCATTTTCTTGCTCTGCTTTCCAGCAACTGTCTGCAATTCAAATCCAACGCCCTCTTTACGTCCAGGGAATAGCGATGCGGCACACCCTATGTGTATAGCTTTGTACGATTACCAGACTGAAAGAGAAGATGAGCTTTGCTTGAAGAAAGGTAACTAACCTTTTCACTTATCTAAACAAAAGTATCCATTGGGTTAAAAATGTTCAGAAGCCAACAAAATATTAGACTGCAGTTAGGATTAACGTAGTGTGAGGTCTGGAGTCCTCCTGGAATTACAACTGATCTCCAGACTACATTGATCAGTCGTCCGGAAGAAATGGCCATTTCAGCAGGTGGACTTTATGGCATCACACCCGTGCTAAGCTCCTCCCCCAATTCCACCTGCCCAGATACTATCCCCTAATCTCTTGGAATTTTTCAAACAGAAGTTGGCAACTTTGGATTTACACCATCGCTGCCATCTAAAACAATGATTTATTTCATTAGGGCTGCAGGTCAACCAGTTCTAAAGAATATAGTGCAGTGACTGAAAATACATGTTTTTGAGTAAACATTTCTGAGAATTATAGCTCATGTTCTGTCCAATTCAGCTTGAACTTGCACCCCTAAGCAAACAGATGTAATCCTTCAAAGTAGTCAAACCAGTGGAGGTTCAGAGGGTTTAACTGGGGACTCTCCCCACCCCCCGCTTTCATGCTAAAATGTATGTGGATAAAGAGCAAGAAAGTCTAGTAAGACAGATAATGTTCCTGAAATCCAGTGGCAGATAAGTGTTATTTGCATGTCAAATCTCAAAAACCAACATTTTCAGTGGGTTGCATTCCAGAGGTTTCAAGAATGGTTTATGGTTTATTCAATTTATATCCTGCCCTCCCTGCCAAAGCAGGCTCATAATAAAACATCATCACTGTAAAAACACTGAGCTAAAAATAACAATCAGGTGCTAATTACAATAAATAAATAGATGAATAGGCGGCATTCAATAGTATTAATGGACAGCCTTCATATCTAGTGTCTAGGCAATAGCATGGCAGGTTTGATGTTAAAATCATTTCAGCTAGTTGTAGTAATAGATAACAATCAAACGCAATATGGAATAGTGTAGTCTTGCAGGCTTTGTGGAACTGGGCAAGGTCCTGCAAAGCTCTGATATTTTAAGGAAGTTGGTTCCACCAGTAAGGTGGGCAACAGAGAAGGCTCTTTCATGTATTAAGTCTTGCCTCCCTTGACCCAGGGATTGATAATAAATTGAGATCCTGATTGAAGTATCCTCTGGGGAACGTGTGGGGAAAAGCGGTCCCTAAGGTAGACATGTCCGAGGCCATATAAAGCTTTTAAAGGTAATAACCAGCATCTTGTAGCAAATCTGGTATGCCACAGGCAGCCAGTGCAGCACCCGCAGCCCAGCTGTATGTGCTCCCACATGGAGAGCCCCAATAGCAATCTGGCCCGCACATTCTGCACTAGCTGCAGCTTCCGGATTTGGGACAAGGGCAGCCCCATGTAGAAGGCATTACAGTAATCTGAGAATCTCGAGGTGACCATAGCATGGGTCACAGTTGCCAGGTCATCACGCTCGAGGAATGAAATGGGAATGAGGGGAGCACCACGTAGATCACACTTTTTGACCACGTAACGTGCAGACCATCCTGGCTTCTGTGCAGTCCCACACGTGAGCCTGCACAAAAGACCACTTGATGAACAGCAGTTAGAGGTAAGTGCAACCCTGTTTTTCCTGAGTGAAAATAGGACACCAGCCTGTTTGAGCAAACAAGTCCATACAGGTTGTAAATCTAGAAAAAAAGTTTTAATAACTTACATACATTTAAAAATGACACGGGGAAATGGAGCCTTACTTTATCCACTACAACTCAGCTATTTTGCGATCACAAAGCTAGAAACGCAAAGAAAACCCATTCTTCATCTTGAGGTAACCTCAAAGGGACACAAGAAAGCATTTGTTTCATTGATTTAGAAAGTTTTTATTGTGCCTCTCCAGTGATATGACCCAAGGTGGCTTACAATTAAGGTAAAAACAGCCATTAAAACAAATCAAAGTCAATGTAATGAAAACAGCCAGAGCGTAACAGCGTAAAATATACATTGAGCTGTCTAAAATGCTGCAGATAAAATAATCCTCAGGGCAGAAACATTTAAGAGATAAGACAGTTAAAAGTCTGGGCATAATTCAGCTTGAACTTGCACCCCCTAAGCAAACAGATGTAATCCTTCAAAGTAGTCAAACCAGTGGAGGTTCAGAGGGTTTAACTGGGGACTCTCCCCACCCCCCACTTTCATGCTAAAATGTATGTGGATAGAGCAAGAAAGTCTAATAAGACATAGATGAACATTTTAGGCATAAATAAATGAATAAATGAACATTTTAGCTTGGTGCCTAAATGAAAGCAAAAGTAGGGGCCACGTATGCCTCAAGGGGAAGGGTATTCCACAGACAAGGAGTCATCACTGGAAAAAAACAATTTCTGCTCATGGGCAGGGGCACAGAGAACAGGGCTTCAAGGATCTTAACTGGCAAGCTGGAAAATACAGGGAGAGGCTGACCTTCAGCTAGCCTGGCCTCAAGCCCAGAAACAGATGGACAGCCGCTGCAGTTCTTTCAACACAGGAGTGATACAATCCCTGTATCCAGCCCCTGACAATAACTTGGCTGTCATGTTATGGACCAAGCAAAGTTCCTGACCTTTTCAAAGGAAGCCACACGTAAAGTACATTACAATAATTTAACCTAGCTGAGTTCGGGAGCAGTGGCCAAACCACATCTTGGTTGTTGCTCTGACTCTGACTAAAGGTGATGTAAAAAAAGTTGTTTTTAACCAAACAGATACCTACAAAACCATGAAGAGTTATCATGTGAAAATCCATCTGTATATCCTTTTGTCTTTGGGGTGGGGGTCAGCTCTGCCATGGAAAAGTGGCAAAACTCAACACCCCCCCCCCGGTAGAAATTTCAACTGAATCCAACCCCACATTAAGCACTGATGTGTAATACTGACCAACAATGTCAATCTAATACACACCTTTCTTTCTTTCTTTAGGTGACGTTATCGTAATTCATCAAAAAGACGACGACGGATGGTGGCACGGATGCCTGAATGGGAAACGTGGTATTTTTCCAGCAACATATGTAGAAGAAATCTCTCCCTGTCCTGATGAGAGTCTACCTACTGAAGAGGCTTCAACATGTTATTAAAATGTACAAACCAGACAATCATATCCAGGATAGCTCGCAAGTCCAAAGTATATTATGGGTTTATTTAATGACGCCCAAGCTCTGAACTAGCAAGCTTTTACTCTTGAGCAACTTCCTGTATTACAGGACTCTGTGGAAGAGTTAACCTTTCCGCATTTGGTAGATCCATACAGTATCATGTTAAACCCCCTCTTACCAAATTTCTTCCGAGCTAGTACTTTAGCTATGATTTCAACACCAGTGGGAGCATTATTTTGACTTATGATTTATTAACTACTTCCCAACCTCTCCATTCTGGCTTGCAGAGGATTTAAGGTGCAAGAGGGACGGAAACTTATTCCTGTTGCTAAAAGCTTACTGGGGGAAGCAGAAGGAGACAACAGTCCGGTCTTAGGTGTAGTTTCTGATACTGCAAAGCTCCACCTGCAGCAGTCTTTAGGAACATCCTACCCCCCCAGGGAAAGTGTATGCGCAATACATAGCCTCTCCTCTCCCGGTGTAGTGAACGCCGCGTGGTCACTGTCTGGCTATGCCTGGCAGATGGTCACTGCAATGGCCTCTGCTGCATTACTGCATCCGTAGCAACACCTTCTCGCTGCCCCCCCCCCCCCCGTTTTTCACAGAGTTTGCTACGTCATGGTGCGACCGAATTGTCCGGCGGTATAACCGGATGGGCAGGCTGGGCCCACCAACCTCGCCAGCCTAAGAGAAGGAAAACTCTAACATCAAACCCGGGCAGATAGAGCTCGTTAATGTAACACCTACCACCTGGAGGACTCGCTGCCGGCGTCCTGGCTTACTGGGCCATGGCAGATGACCCCCAGGTGAAAGGGTGGAGCCAGTACCGCGCACACTGCGCTTCACCTAAAAAATTCCTCTGCGCAGGCCTGAAGGGCATATCCACATCACCCTTCTTAAATCTTCGTTCGCGAAGCCAAGCCGAGAGAGAGAGAGCAACCCCCCTCCCCACCACGTACCTAAAAAAGCAGTGTGGCGCAGTAGTTGATGTCAACAGGGAACAAATCTGAATTCTACCTATGAAGCTTACTGGGTGACTTTCATTCTCTCTTAACCTTAGCTACCACACAAGGATTGTTGCATGAGGGGGAAAACAGGGATTCTCCATTCCTTCCACTGTCGTGGAAGCTAGCCAGAGGTGCATGAAGGAATGGTGGGATATGAATACGAAGGACAAATGAAGCCTGTAATTTTAGCGTAGCTCCTGTTTTGATGTGAGGATCCCAGAACTTTGACTGGTCATTGGAAGTCAGAGGTGGCCATGCGCCCCACCTCTCAGTTGTTTTTTGACGATCACACAACTAAAATAATTCTATTGTATCCAATAAATCTCTTTATTCTCTCCCCAAGTAAACGCTCAAAATCAGTACGAAGGCAGGTTTACCAGTATTTCAAGACATCACTTGTATGACAAAGCAATGAAGGCTTTCCTAATGTTAGCAATGAATGCAGAAAAGTTGTTGGTTTCTCTCACTTTTAACTGCAGTTCTTCTATGCAGCCCAAGGGAGGGGAACAGGAGATCACTAGGAAGAAACAAATGAGGGGAATAAACAGTCTTGCTTTGACAATGAGGCATTCCGCAGCACAAATCAAGGCATGTACAGAAATTCCCATTGTGTTTGGTGGTGCTGCCTCCCAGCTCAGTGTGCACAGGATTGCACCCTGCCATGTGGAGACATGACTCAGCACAGTTTTCAGACAGCTGTAGCAAGAACAATCCTGTGCGGTCTTAACGACTGAGTCATTTTTATTATTATATAACCTTTTGTGACCAAAAGCTTATTTTCAGTCCTATAAGGGATGCTCACTAGGCAGACTTCGTGAGGTCTGTATGCAGGCATACACACTCGCATTTATGGGTGTGTGTGGGGAAGAGCTGTAAACAGCAAAACAAAGGAGGCTGCGACCAACATTCACTGCTATTGTGAATAGTTTGTCCTTTTCGTGACCACATTAGAATTTTAACACAATTACGTCTCACCCTGTTCGCCTTTCATTACAAAGTTTTTGACCCTGCTGTTTACAGTTTCAATAACATACATATTTTAGATCTATAAATAATTTGCATGTCAACGTGTCTGGACCCCCCACTAAAATGTCTTTGACATAGTAAAGCTTATGCTAGAATAATAATAATAAAAAAAAATTTAGTCTTTATATGAGATTTCTGTTTATGTTAAGTCACCCTTGAGCCTTACATCACAAGAATGTCTAGAGTTAGTCATTAGGTTCGTTGGAGAACTGGCATAAAAACATTTTAAATAAACCTGAAAGTTCAATCTACTGGAAAGTTTCCTGGGTGAAAGTTATTCTTGGGGCGGAGAGAGGGAGGAGTGGGAGTTAAAGGTTTGCGGTTGACAAAAAACAACACCACCATTCTACTCACATAAATCCTGTTATCAAGCCATTTTGTTTTTTCCCCCCAACCTCCCATCTATCAACAGGCCCCTCAACCTTAAAAAAAGTGGACCCAGGTGGACAGCCATGTTGGGCTGAAGCAAGAGAACAAAGTTAAGAATCCAGTGGCACCTTTAAAGCCAACGAAGTTTTATTCAAGATATTAAATACCTTGAACAAAACTTTGTTCCTAACAAAGGTGACGTTACTTTGTGCTATGATTTCTAATAATTTCCATATGTGTTTCTGACCATTGCTTGTATTCTGTTAACACAAGACAGGCCAACATCAGTAAGAGACTGAAAATGCCAGCTCTTGTTAGATAAGAATAATAATAATTTTTTATTTATATCCTGCCCTCCCCGCCGAGGCAGGCTCAGATGCAAAAACCAGAATGGTTGTTCAGTTGGTCAAGGCAGGTAGCAAGTTTTGAGTTGCTTGATGCTTTTCTTCCGGCAGAAATAAGTCTAGGAAAACACAACTGGGTAAAAAACTTAAAGCAGGCTTAGGAAGCTGCTTCAGACTAGCGGTGTGCATTCGGCGTAACTGAGCGGAAAAAATACTGATACGGTATTTTTCAGGTATCACTTAAACTGAATACAGATCAAAGAGCTGTTACCCACTAGCATAGCTGAGCCCAAAAATGCTGAGCCCCACCCCAGGCTTTTATTTGGGTGTGTTCACCTATACCGAGAGCCCGACCCAGCCAAGGACATGCGGAGCTCTCAGCTCCATGCTGCCCCAGCTGGTATGTGGTGTGGCTTGCAAAAGGCATGAACTCCCAAGTGGCAAATTCACCTGGAAGGTGTTTAAACACCTTCTCTAAGCAGTGAGTTCCTGAATAAATCCTGAATCACAATATCTATATGATTTGGGAATTTTGAGAAATACCACCCTGTAAAAAGTCTGCCATTAAAACGTTGCGAAAGCGTCACCCCAGTCAAAAAATACTGTTGCTTGTACAGGGGACTACCTTTACCTTCTACCCGAGCCCCCCCAAAATACCATGGTTTTTCTTTTTTTTGCACACCCTTACTTCAGACCCTAATATTGAGTAGCCATGAAGTGACTGAAATAATAAGAAATCAGAGGTGCTTTGAAACTAAATAGGGCAGATAATCTGGGTAACATTTCTAAGACTTCGTTAAAACCTGCAGTTGGTGAATCTCCATGTATGGGCAACTAGAATCCTCATGAAAAATGTCATTTAAAAAATCAGAGTAGAAAGGCTACAATGAGGGGGAAAGCAGGACAGTCAAAGGCTGCAATCTTTGCAAAGAATCTGGTGTACCATGTGTTAGAGGGGATTTGTTCAAACTATGCAATGTCATCCACGTGGAAATTTCATTCATACCTTCATAGGCTCCCTCTTCATTTAGGGAAAGGGTACATATGTATGGCTTGTCAGGATCTTTGTGGTCAATACGGCGGAATATAAACTGCAGATGATTAGCTAAGACCAAAACAAACCAGAATTCAGTCACACGATTCCGTGAATATAACTTAATATGACAACAATGCAATAGATGTTTAAAATCTACCATTACTTTCTCTCAAGTCAAAACAAATCAACACTTATGGAAACTTCTGTGCCTAGACTCATTGCAGATTTTGTTCACAGATAGTTAACTGGCTTATACACCATAGCTTAGCAATGTACCCGTGCACCATCAGTGTTGTAAGTATCTAACCCAGAATGATTTGCCTTTCATAGTATGCTGCTCAGACCTTCATTGCTCATTTCAGGAACTGCATTTAGAGGGAAGGACCTACATCTCAGTTATGTTTCTCACTGGTGGAAGACATCTTCATTCACATACTTTTTGGTGTGCAGTTGTGGGGGGAGGGTTTGAAAACCAGGCTGGGGGTGGAGTGTGCAAGTGCGTCCAATAATCTATGATCCACATGAAATAAACTGGTTTTTTTCCCTTTAAAAGGATGTAAGCATAACCAATTTAACTGTGCCATGACTAGCTAAATGCAGTTTAGCTCCACAAGCTGGTACTCTGCAATGAATGGGAGCCAGGGGCAGGCACAATCTGAAAGCCCCATTCCACAAAATATCCTTCTCTGGGATTCACCTTCAGCAGCTTGAGCAGGCAGATTTCCTCCCCTCCAACCCAGCTAAAGTGATGCTCAGGTGCTCTCAACATTTTGTCCCCGTCTGGAGAATTTTCAGTCTTCATCATGCCAAATTCTAGGGCTTCCTCCTCTCCAGTTAACTTTTTTTTGCCATTGTCACAGCAGCTGACTTATGGCAACACCTCATAGGGTTTTCAAGGCAAGGGACGTTCAGAGGTATTTCCTTGGCAAACTCCCATCCAAATACTATCCAGGGCCAACCTTGCTTCACTTCCAAGATTTGACGAGATCAGGATAGCCTGGGATATGCAGGTCAGGGGTCAGTCATATTTCTCTTTATCTCTGGGAGTTCGTATGTAGAAAATATTCGTAAACACCTGTGGTCAGCTTGGTTTTGCTGTTTTCATCATTTGCAACCAGTTTACTATTATTTGTGTTATTTATTTATAACATTGCTACGGTATGCTGCCTTTCCGCCTGATAGGATTCCCCAAGGTGGCACACGTAAAAACATTTAAACATCTGAATTAAAAACAACATATAAAATTATAAAATAATTCAAGAAGAACACAGAAACAAGCAAATACCTGAACCAGGGGCCAATAACCATTATTTATGCCAAACAAAACGGTCTTCACCCTCCAGTGGAAGATCCCAACAGAGGAAGACAGATGAATTTCCCTGGGGAGGGAGTTCCAAAACTTTCATGCCATGACCAAGAGAGCCCTTTCTTCAGGTTGTCACCCATCTAGCCTCAGGTAGTGGGGGCAATAAAGACAGGGCCTCTGAAGATTACCAGTGTGAATGGGTAGCTTCATATGGGAGAAGATGGTCAATACCAGTACCTCTCATTGAGTACTATTAGGCTGATAGTCTGAAGAAGATATTCAGGCTTAGACATTTAAAAGTGATTGAAAAGCCTTCCGTGCTGCAATGCTAGCTGATGGTGTATAAGCAGTTGTGTGGATTGGGGTGGGTGGGATACACGTGGATTCAGATAATAATAATAATACTAAATTTTATTAATATCCCGCCCTCCCCGCCGAAGCAGGCTCAGGGCGGCTAACAGGACATGGTATATACCATGATATTGTATAAAACAATTGTAAAATACAGTTAATAAATACATTTAAAAACAGTTACATAAAATTTAAAACTACCATAAGTTAAGGTGCTACATTCAATAGGTATATTCCAATGGCTAGATGTTGCATTCAGGGTTCCTTATAAGCTTGCAGAAAGAAGGTGGTTTTGCAAGCCCTCGGAACTGATTAAAGTCCCGCAGGGCTCGCACTTAATCCGATTACTCTGACGAGGCGGGCGGGGGAAGGAGCCACATACTGTCTACTGCTCTTATTTCTCCTCCGCTCTTATAAGATGTGATCACGCTATCAACTTAATAGCATTAATTTGTGAGGTGTGAGTGGGAAAGACTGCAGACTTCCCACCCACCCGTCTTATGACTGAAACAATCAATACTGAAACCAACATTCACCACTACTGTAGTTTGCTATCATCCCTCCTTTCCAGATCAGGCACCCGGGGGCAGTCAACCCCTGGGAACCATGGGGGAGAGGAGGGAAAACTGCCTAGCGCCTCTACAAGTGCCTTCCACCAGTGGAAAATATGGTCAGACTTGTCCCTCCGCAGTATCCTTTTGCTCTGGTGATGGGACAGAGTCACAAAGAAAAAGGATTCAATTCAAGCTCATTTTCGTTGGAGCAGGATAAATATCAATAAGCATGCTCATTTCTGCAGCATGCATACCAAATATCAGTGAGGTGTAGACAGATATTATGGGGTGGGGAAGATTTAATGTTATATGTGCTACTGAAAATTGGCATTAATCACACAGTGAAATT
Organism: Heteronotia binoei; assembly: GCF_032191835.1. Lineage (NCBI taxonomy): Eukaryota > Metazoa > Chordata > Lepidosauria > Squamata > Gekkonidae > Heteronotia > Heteronotia binoei. The sequence goes on from NC_083238.1 coordinate 29,432,959, forward strand.
ATACAAATATATGTAGATCTCCTTCTTACCACTGGTTTTCCGTATTTCTAGCCCAGTCCGTTCTTTAAATGTCTTTTCAACCTTGCTAAGTCTTTCCATCTTTTCTTCTGTGGCTTTACTTTTAGCTAAGATTTAAAAACAAACAAAAAACCCACCTCACTATACATAAGAGTAAGTCCCCCCCACACACACGTGCACACAAGTAAATGCATATCTTGAAAACATATTTGTCTCACTACATCCCCATTTGAATTTTACAAATTAAGAATTAACCAATGTATATTTTAAAAATCTGCTGAAGTTTTATTAATTTTTTTATTTTCTAAATGAAGTTTAACTCCAATACCAATCTTGAGGTTTTTTTCAAGAGAAAGACAGGCTAATCCGGTTTTAAATAAATATTAAGACTCTGAATATGAACATGTCTTTTCTGATTTGTTCAGCTCCCCATTCGTTGTCTTCTCCCCAGCCCCGGTCTTTGTTTTCATGCAATTCTTTCCTCAGCTTCTTTCCTCCAAAAGCAGGGATCAGGAAATGATTATCCATCATTAGGTACTGAAAAATACCAGGCTCATAATTTTTCATCTGCCTAAAATCAGATGCCAACATCCAGAAATACGCACTGTGAAGCTTGGTCTTAGAAGTCTAATGCATGGATCATGATCTTATGGGAGCTTTCATTCAAGATCAGCAAGCTCCCATTTTCAAGTTAATATGGGACATCTTCTGGTCTACATTTTAGCTTCACCTGTGAAGCAAATTAGAAGGGACTGTATGAGCCCCAAAGCCGACACCTACTCTCACCATGATAATACTCTAGCAGCCAGTTAATATCTGAGCAGACCCCTAAATTTGCCAGAATAGGTAACCAACAGTGCAGTCCTAAACTGAGCTTAGCATCTGTTGACTTCCATGAATTTAGAAGGGAGTAGCTAGCTTTATTTAGGATTGCACTTGAACCTAAACCCTTTCAAATTTCCTAACATTAAAAGCAGAAGATCTAGGAAGCTTAATTATTTAGAAATTATAGGCACATGGCAGAAAACCTGTAGAACAATGAAGAGGATTGCAGAAACAACTGCGTCTTTGCCAGGAATATATTTACAGAATTTAGCCCTTGATTTAGAAAACAAGTCTGCTTAGTTCTTTCCAGCTGCAATAAGGATAGTGCAATATGTTCCTCCTATGTTCCAACAGATACATGACCTGCCATAGTGTCGGATAAAGCACATCTCAAAACATACTTGTGCAAAACTGCACTTTTAGGTACATGTATTACTGCCAGGAGACTCTTTCCACAGAAGATAACATAAGGATCATTCACGCTTACACCGTTTTTAGAATGTGTATCTGCATTCTGCTTTCTCATTGCAACTCACTTTCCCCTATCCTGATCAACTTCTCCTTGAGCTCTTGAATAGTGTCCGTTAAGTCTGAATTTTGTTCTTCTCCATCTTTGATGCTAGCAAGAACTTCTGATAGCTTCTCCTGTTTTTCTTCAATGGATTTGTTCTTCTGGTTCAACTCTGTGTAAACCAAGAAAATTAGGTCATTTAATGGGATACCCACATATAAGCCTTGTTGGAGTCACAAGCAATCCTAGCGATGCGCAAAGCATCCCATATCATGCATGGGCATAAACTATTTTGAACTTAAAAAAAAAAAAGAGAAACATTTGCATCTTCCTATAATGTATGTAAGTATTCTTATAGTTAGCATGCTTATTGCTTATTGCAAGTAAGCGGCATCCCAACCACTGAACATCATAGATCTAATTCTGAGCTTGTCTCCCCTCAAGCGTGGATCAGAAAATCCAAAGATTGAGGCCAGGTAAAGACAATGTATATTTTTCTACAGACCTCGGGGCGGGGGGGGGGGGGGGAGAGAGACTGCCTCCTGACATTTGTAGAACAACCCCCTCAAATTATTATATCATTTTGGAGGAAACACTAGCTCTCATTTTGAGGGAGTTGGATGGGCAAGGAGGAGAGAAGCTGCTTCCTAGCATAAGCTAGGCAGGCAGAGGTAGCAGCACCACAGGGGACCAAGTGAGGGAAGAGTAGCTAGAGGTCCTGCCACCACAGATGCCAGGCAGGCAGAAGTATTGCCGGGAGGGGGAAGGATTGGATCCCCTTCCCTTGAGTCTCATGGGTTCTGTGTTTGGTCACTATTAATCCCAAATGTAACAATATCACACCACATACTGCTGTGGTCTTGGGGTGAAAGACCTCCATTCTAAAATGTAGCAAAAATATTCGCTGCATTGCAAAGCTCTTGTTTTAAGGGCACAGAATTCAAAAACAGAAGATCAGATTATACCCTTAAAAACACACACAAAAACTAGGCACGACTCAATGAAAGGCAGAATGCTACAAAGGCTACCTATTGTAATGATTTTCAGCAATGCTAACTATGTTTTACAGGGGTGGCCAACGGTAGCTCTCCAGATGTTTTTTGCCAACAACTCCCATCAGCCCCAGCCATTGGCCATGCTGGTCGAGGCTGATGGGAGTTGTAGGCAAAAACATCTGGAGAGCTACCGTTGGCCACCCCTGATATATTAGATGGTGGCCACTGTTGAAAAATAATAGCTATTAGCTGAGTTCTTATAAGGAATATTTGACTGAGCTTAATGTAGACTAATGTTTGTGGTACAATTCAGACACATTGGGAAAAGAGCTACAAATACAGGGCATTTTGGTTACAAAACAGGATGCCTAGTTCAGCACATGACTAAATCCCCTTATAAAATGCCATCTCATGAAAACTGAGGATGATTGGTTTGCACAATAATACATCATGAAATTGAAAATGCAAATGCTAGCTAAACACATTTGTGTTGTATTTTAACTACTGACTTGGACCTGTATGCAAACTTAAAAGATGTCAGTAGACAATTTACTTCCAGGACGTGGATCCCGTGCATAAGAAAGGCATGTCAAGTCAAAATGTTTTATTTTTCTTTATGTTGTAAGAACAGTTTATGAAAAAAGAAAGGACCCATACAATACCATTTGTATATTCCTGAAATCTGTTAATCATTAGGTCCCCTTCCTTTAATCTCATAGACCATTTATCTGTAAAATTAAGGGGGAAATGTTATTTGGCATTCTAATCTAGATACACTTTAAATATGTAACAGTTTAGAGTCATTACACACACAGTGAACATCATGTCTGTCTAGCTTATTCTTGTTTGTCTATATTATTTTAGACATTTATACTCTCCCCAATGGAGACCTCAATGTCTTACAATGTGGTTATCTTCTCTTCCATTTTATCCTCACAGTTCTGTGGGTAGGATAGATTGAGAGAACGTGCTTGGGCCAAGGTTGCACATTGAGCTTCAAAGCTGTGGATTCAAAGCTGGGACTCCCAAATCCTAGACAGACACCATGCTGGCTCTCCAAGGCTTTCATTTTAAGTGTGTGAGTTGCACAAACACTCCATCACAGATTTTTCTAAATAAGGTAAATGTACCTTTACCTGGCAACACTTCCAAGAGAAGAAGGGTAAAGGAACTATGTGGGAGTCCAGTGGAATCCATTTGCAGCTTTCTTTTCCATAATCAGCCTCCCCCGCCCCACTCCGCACTTCTTGGCAATGGCTGGCGAATGGGAAGAGACAAAGGACACGCAATGGAGATGGCCTTTTAAAGGTACTGGTCTTCTCACCAGATTACAGCCCAGCATCCTAATTTCTGGGAAGGAAACTGTGTTCACTTCATCTGTATGCTTTGTCAAGTACGAGAACTGGCCTTTTGGCAGGAAACACCAAGCAGCAATCAGGTAAGAGATGACAATAAAATTATACAAAATCATTTTACCTGTAAGTTTGCTTATAGATTTTAGCCACTGATCTCTTAGCCCCAGCGTCTGGTCAATGGATCCACCATAACAAGTGGTTTTGAACGTAGTCCTGAATTCCCTTATTTCTTTTTCAAGTATTTCCAGCTCATTGTCATCTTTTGTCTGGGTCATTGTTTTAAAAACAGATCGCAGGACAGTCGCAAAGAGGATCTTTTCAGCTAGAATAAGGACATAAAAATGTTATGGTGTCTCAGCAAACATAATTGCTTCCTTATAAGCCTGACATTAATGGTGCAGTCCTGGAGTAACTGACATTAATGGTGCAGTTACTCCAGAAATATGGGTTTAGACTGGAATAACTGAATAGGATTGCACTATTAGGATTACAAAAGGTCCATCTGTGCATTAGAATATCTGTTGAGCTTTTCTGTACGATGATTAAAACATTTCCAACATCAAAAAACATCACTCATGTAAGTTCAAGCAGATTTTTTCCCCCTAAAAGAAGATACTAATTGCTAAATAAAACCAGTTTTCATAAAACAGCAAAAATGATCTAGTGGCTATTTAATCAAGTTCACCATTTCCCACATTGATAGCGCTGTAACCCCTTTCCTTTGACAGTGACTACTGTCATATCTCGCCACCAGTGTTCCCTCTAAGCTGAGTTAGTTCAGTTTTCCACCTTCAGCTCACACATTTTTGTCTTAGCTCAGGAAATATGGCCTCAGAGCAAGCTAATTTATGCAGTAGCTCACAACTTTAATGCCAGTAGTTCACGAAGTAGAACATTTGCTCACAAGACTCCACAGCTTAGAAGGAGTATTGCTTGCCATCAAGCCTTGAATTCAGCAGGAGCTCAGAGGAGTGCAGCTCCTGAACCTTTCCGAGGGTTTCCCTTCCTCCTCCCCACCTACCTACCTAGTAGGTGCAGCTGCATAACAATCCCTGAATTATTTATTTCATTTATATCCCGCCCTCCCCCACCACGGCAGGCTCAGGGCGGCTAACAACATTCTACAATCATACAATAACAAGTAAAACCTTAAAATTACAATATAGAGCAATAAAACATTAAAATATTAACTTAAAACCAATCCAATAATACAGTTGTGATGCGGTATAGATCTTTAGACCGCATTGGCGGACCCTTGGTTACCGTTTTTCCTAGCAGTCCGAGTATGCTAATTTAAAAAGGGTGGTCTTGAATGAGCTCCACCACCTAATTTCTACAAAACAACCCCTGCTTGCCACTCATTTCTTTTAAAGAAAAGCTTGCTGCAGTATCGAGTAACACAACAGGTGAATTATAGGTGTCTTAAAACATAGTTATGTAGCACGCTACCAAGAAAACCGCAGGCTTTTCCTTAAAGAGTTTTTAGTCCTTATAAAGAGAGATGAAGTTAAGTTTCACCCACCTGGAATTACCAATAAGATAATTTCAGCTGGGTAGTAGTAGACATGTCAGCCTGTAATGACAAAATAAAAACAACAAATTAGTGGGTTTAAACATAAATGTAAGCCGCAGGACTCCAGATTCCACCCACCCACCCCAACAAGAAACGGTATTATAAAATTCACAAATGGGATAGTTTGCAATTGACCCCTCCAATTGACAAGGCTGGGAAATCTAAAAATGTAGTCGCTAAAACGTTTCCCCTTGGCTCCATGAAGCTAACCGCCACTGTTCACAACCCCCACGTTCACACCCGCAGAAAGAAACAAACACACACTCTCGCCTGCAAAATCGGTTCCTCGCCCGGTCAATTGCTCCATTCAAAACGTCCACAATTCCGCGCCAAAAATCAACCGTTTCGCCTCCATGGATTGACTCAGACTTGCGAGCGAACGAAGATAGCCATTGGTTGGTGTAAGGCGTAAAACGGCGGAAGGGGCGGGAACTTCTTTTGGAAGTTTGGGTGGGAGCTTTGGAAGCATGATGGGAATTGTAGTCTGAGAAGGAGAGGGAGCAGGCTTGGTCTTCTTTGTGTGTCCCGAAGGTAGTTTGCTTTCAGTGCCAGCGTGTATTTCTATTACTATTAAAGATATGGGAGAAAGCGACAGCAATTCTCTTTCCCTGGTGAAAGTAGACAGGGAAAGGCAACTCGAAGTGCTTGCAAATGTTAGGAAGATGTTTTTTCGCAGCAAAAGAATCACTTGTCTTCAGTTTCTCTCTTCCTTTTGCTTTACAGATATAGTTGACGGGGAAGGTTTTTCTGTCAGGCACAAACTCCACTGGATAAGTTATTTTGCGGAGAGGAAAGTATCACTGTTGGGATTTTTGCGTGCTATGAAGGTCAGAAATAAACAGAACAAGAATTCTGCTGAGGGTGTTGGAAAAGTGAGTGGCAACTGTCTCTTCCTAGAGAAGATCCCGTATTCAAGAACTCATCAAAATGTGAAGAGATCCAAGTGGGCAGCCGTGTTGGTCTGAAGCAGAAGAACAAAGTTGGAGTCAAGTCCACCTTTAAGACCCAACAAATGGCAAACTATATGTAATTAGTTAAAAGGTAAATTAGTTGGATGGAAAAACATCTGAGAAAGTAATGCCCTCTCTTTGACCCAGGCTTATATAATAGAGTGATTGACAGACATTCTCACATTTTGACAGATTACTGTTTTATTGTTTTTTCATACTCATGCCACCCAGATCAAAGGTTTGCTCAGTTTGTTAATTTTACTATTCTGCCACTGGATCTTAAATTTGTACCATTTGCATTCGAAACAGCTGCCTACCAGCTATATGTAGCTCTGCCCACTGTACCTGATTCTTTGTCTGATGAAGTGTGCTTGGAGCACACGAAAGCTTACGTTCTGAATAAAACTTTGTTGGTCTTAAAGGTGACTTGACTCCTACTTCATTCTACTAAATGTGATCCGTTACCAGAGCAATAGAACAAAGTTGGAGTCCAGTAGCACCTTTAAGACCGACAATTTTTTTTTTTAATGTAAGCTTTTGTGTGCTAAAAGCGCATTTCATCAGACAATGAAATGGGGTGCAGTTAGCAGTGCTACATATAGCTGGCGGGTAGTGGTTAAACATGCAAAACAGTATAATAAAGTTAGGCTCCAATGGCAAGATAGTGAAATTAACAAATTGAAAGAATAACAGTTTGGTCTGGATAGTATAAGTTGCATGGAGAAACAGCAAAAGATAATAAACTTGTCAGAATTGGAGAATGATGGTGACCAATGCAGTTTAAAGTTTTGCCACACTTTGCCCCTGCTGAGGAGAGAGTGGAGATTCCTTGGAATTACAACTGAACTCTAGACTACTTTGGCCCCCACTGTGAAGAAAGCCTGCACTTTTCCTAGGTAGAGCCTGCAGGGAGTGAGGAGGAGATGAACTCAGGGGGCCCAATAAAGGTAGGTTGACACAGTTGCCTGGAAAGGAGATAGGGTTGCCAACTCCAGGGTGGGAAATTAATGGAAATTTGAGGGGTGGAGCTTGGAGAGGGTGGGGTTTGAGGAGGGGTGGGACCACAGACAGGTACAATGTCATGGACTCTACCCTCCAAGCCAGCCATTTCTGCCTGGAGAACCATTGTTGCAATCTCCAGGTGAGGGCTGGAGATCACTCAGAATTGCAACTGTTCTCCAGATGGCAGAGATCAGCTCCCCTGAAGAAAATGCCTTGAGGCACATACTCTATGGTATACCATAACACAAAACACATAGCCAAAAAAGACGGATCATGCCACAAGTTCACACGCTTCAAGGCTGAATACAACAGGAAAGGTGGCAGCACTGCACTGCAAACAAATGGAATGCTGAGCTTCAGCATCTATGTGGCCATCATCATGTCCACTGGCACCCCACATCATTATTCCCTCCATTCTGGGCCTGTTTCAGGGCTTTGAGCTACCACAGACACAGGGACACACACACACACACAAGTGTGGGAGGGAGGTGAATGAGGGCCAAGGGTTGGGGTGGGAAGACATTAAGGGTGGAGGGTGAGTGAATGTCACTAGTGGGGGGAGTAGTGGAGTGCCAAGGGTGAGGGGGTAATTGAGAGGAAGAGGTGGATGGGGTTGGGCTGGTAGTTAGAGGTGGGTGGGTGGGTGGGAAGACACCAAGGGAGGGGTGGAGTGAATACCTTCACTTGGATGGGTGAGAAGACACCAAGGGGAGGGCACTCGCCCAGTGCCTCTTTCTCTTCACAGCGGGTCTTATTCCTAGTAACATTATAAAACAACATAACATCCTGTCCTTCCTATACTTCATGGCCCCTTGGCCCGACTCTTTGTTTTTTGTCTTTGTAGACCTCTTAAAATGTCTACACACACACATACACAAAACCCCACCCAACCTTAAGCTGGAATAAAAATGTAAGGTGCCACAGGGCACCTAATTACATTTAAGGTTCATTGTCTTTCTATAAATCCAGAATCTTGAAGGAACATACCAGGCTTCTTTTTAACGCCTAGTCCCGTAGGTATAATCTTATTCCTCAGTAGTCAACCAAAGCACCAACATGTATACCAATCTTCATCTTTTTAATGTTTAAATTATCCCAGTTTAAATTTATCCCAGGCACTGTTACTATTCAGGGGACCTTTTGTGGGAGTAGTCCAGTCCTCCTAAGCACCCACAGAACGTTGTGCAAAGCAGTGTAATTGGTGGACCAGCCAGGTTTCTTCTAGGGTCTTTGAACAGCAAATGGGTACAATTGCAAGAACACTGTTTTGTCTGTGAAAGTAGCAGAACTGTGCACTAAATAATACTAACTACTTTGATTAATAGAAATAAGAGGTCCCTATTAGGGTGGAAGGGAGCTGTTTCAAGACAAGGCCATTTTTATGATAGGCATGGTTATGAAAACAAAAGCTGTGATCACAAACTAAATAATGCACTTTCAATGCACTTTCCAAGTGGATTTTGCAAGTTCACACAGTAAAATCAAGCTGGAAAGTGGACTGAAAGTGCATTATTTAGTTTGTGTGATCACAGCCAAAACCTAGGTAGCTATGAAGACAATAGGTAGATGACTCTGGAATCCTAAACGGGAGGGGAGGGAAGTATACCAGTTTGTCAGCATATGGAATCCATTTCTTAGATCTCCCAAATCCTATAAAGGTTTGATGTGCTGGCAAATAAATCGTACAGTGTCTTTTTCTTCTTCTTAACCTTCTAGAGATAAGCACAAATTAGGATGCAGTTCAGGTTATGTAAACGGTGCATTCTATAGCAATTCCTCCCTGGCATGCTAACGTTTTAAGAAACTGAATGTTTTCAAGTCTTGCTTTTACAAGGCAGGCAGAAAGTATTTGAAAAATCCAGCTGCATAAAGGATAAGGTTTTTTAAAAATAAAAATCCAAGCCAGCATTGAGTTTTGCTTTTTTATCATTCTAGCCAATCTAAGCGAAGATGCTTCCCTTTTGATTTCAGAAGCTTGATGAGTTGTTGCTGCAGTTATTTGGCACCCATTGTTGTCCTGGGCCAGAACAAAATAGATAGCAAACGTTAAATAATGGCCAATGACAAAACTTTTTGGCAGCCTCCAATGTTGCTTCATATTAGTCATGAACTTTGAATTGCCATAATAAAAAAGCAGGCTTTATAATTAGACTGCAGGCTCTGCAACTGGTTCTTCTTCAATGCCAGTTGACTGAATATTCCTTTCATGTTCCCTGTCTTGAGTTTAATGGGAACCCATTTCCCCTTTACCTTTTCTGATTAAAGCGTGTTGCTTCTTAATAGGCATTGTGTGTAGCCGAATGAACAAAGCCTCCTTCACCTGCTGCAAAAAATAGCCCTTTGCTGCAAGTATTTAGCATTCCTCTCTTTTAGACCCAGCATATTGTATTGTATTCTCTCATTCCTACAAGTTGTCTAGCAAACTGCCAACGTTTCATTCTGGCTCCCTGTCTGTGCAGGTGCTGATTAGAGACTGTATTGATAATGGTTTTCTCGCGGCTCTATTATTGTCCCGTGGAAAAAAATGTATCCAAATTACAAAACAAGAAAAAAGAACGAAGCCAGCACTCTTTCTGAAAGAGTTTCTTAGCAATTCTCAGTTCGTTTATTAAGAGGCCTGCCATATAAAAAGACCATCTGCTGTACATGACAACAGGCAGACTATTATTTCTTGCATCCTGGAAAGAATGAAAAACGTTTGCATATCCTGTGCCCCCCTCCCCCCAGTCTGCATATGAAAGGCTATTCATAATGTTCTGACTCGGGTGGGAAAATCCAGCTAAGTACCCAGGCAAAGGCTTTGCAGATAAAATTCTGTTGTCTAGCAAAGGAATGCACAAGATGCTGTTTGGAAGTGGAGGCCTTTACAAACAGCCCCATATGACACCATTCAGCACCTTGGCCCAAATGCTACTCACCTGCATTAGGTCCCAAAGTCCAACACAACACACTGTAAGGCTTCATGTGAATGTGAGAATACTGTTACCATCCATATCCCTTTCACTCCTGCTTTTGTGACTCCCACAAATCCTAAATGGATAAGCTTTTAATCACCGCTTGCAAATGTAATACTGTCTGACATTTCATATTCTGTGAAATTACTTCACAAAAGCAAAAAAATGAGCCAATTTAGCAGGAGACTTCCTGCCATTAGGAGGTCACAGACTGGTTGGGGGAAAATGGGGGCCCTCGCTGGAATTGTTCCAATGTGTGATATCTCTTCTGGCACAAAATTGGAAGTGATATCAAACTATCAGAGTGATGCTCTAGGACTCACCTAAAGCTCTGGTTTAATGATGACAGTTGGAGCAAATCCTAGAGTGTCGCCCAAATGGGATGACGTTACTTCCAGTATTAAGCTGGAAGTTACATCACATGTTGGTGTGATGTTGGCAAGCCCGTCCTTGCCCCCAATTTTCCCCTGCTCAAATTAAAGTAGTGTTCTGTTCCTCCTTAGGCTGTGTTTTTATAGTTGTTATTAAAAATTATCATTTGAATTAAAGTCTTATTTGCCTGCCTCTATAAATTATATCTGTGTAATTAATCATTGCTCCCTTGGGAAGTGAAGTAAATGTCTATATCTAATTAATTCAAGTATCTTAAGTTGAGAAGAGCTAAAGATAGAGGTGCAGATACATCAAAATGAAATGTTTAGTGTTGGGAGAAAACATAGACATTGTGGGAATTTCAGAAACTTGGTGGAATGAGGAGAATCAATGGGACACAGTGATTCCTGGATATAAATTATATTGGAAGGATAGGGAGGGAAGGGTTGGAGGTGGGGTGGCTCTGTATGTCAGAGAGGGTATACGGTCCAGTAAGACTGAGGTCAGAGAATTAGATTCCCTTCTAGAAATGCTTTGGGTTGAAATAGAGGGCCCAAAAGGAAATTTAACTATGGGAGTTTGTTATCGCCCACCAAATCAAAAGATAGAGGACGATTATAATATGATGGAAGGATTAAAGATAGCGGCTAAACATAAAAACTGTGTCATAATAAGTGATTTTAACTACCCGCAGATTGATTGGGTCAATATGTGTTCTGGTTGAGAGAAAGAGATTGAGTTTCTTGATGCTCTCAATGACTGCTATGGAGCAGATGGTCTCAAAACCTACCAGGGGATTTGGTCCTAAGTAATGCCCAAGACTTGGTGAGAGATGTAAAAGTGATTGCGCCACTTGGGAGCAGTGACCTTAAAGTTATTGATTTCACCATTTGTATAAATAGGGAGTTGCCCCAAAAGATTGGCACAACCACGTTTAACTTTAAAAGGGGTAAATTCTCTGAGATGTGGAGGCATGTGAAGAGGAAACTGAAAGGAAAGGTAAATACGGTCAAAACCCTTGGGGAAGCTTGGAGGCTATTTAAAACTACAGTCCTAGAAGCTCAGATAAAATATATACCACAAGTTAGGAAAGGCACAAACAGGTATAAGAAAAGGCCTGCATGGTTAACAAACAAAGTAATGGAAGCTGTAAAAGGCAAGAAGGACTCCTTTAAGCAGTGGAAAACCAGTCCAAGTGAGATTAATAAAAGGGAACACAGGCTGTGGCAAATCAAATGCAAGACTGTGATCAGGCAGGCAAAAAGGGACTATGAGGAGCATACTGGAAAAAACATAAATACCAACAATAAACATTTCTTCAAATATATTAGAAGCAGGAAACCAGCCAGAGAGACAGTGGGGCCCTTGGATGACCAAGGGGTAAAAGGATTACTGAAGGAGGACAGGGAAATGGCTGAGAAGCTGAATGCATTTTTTGCCTCCGTTTTCACTGTGGAAGATGAGAAGTATTTGCCCGCTCCAGAACCACTAATTTTGGAAGGGGTGTTGAAAGGCCTGAGTCAGATTGAGGTGACAAGAGAGGAGGTCCTACAACTGATAGACAAATTAAAAACTAATAAGTCACCAAGTCTGGATGGCATACATCCAAGAGTTCTGAAAGAACTCAACGTTGAACTTGTGGATCTTCTGACAAAAATATGTAATCTCTCATTGAAATCTGCCTCCGTTCCTGAGGACTGGAAGGTAGTGAATGTCACCCCCATCTTTAAAAAGGGTTCCAGAGGAGATCCGGGAAATTACAGGCCAGTCAGTCTGACGTCAATACCAGGAAAGTTAGTAGAAACCATTTTCAAGGACAGAATGAGTAGGCACATTGATGAATACGGGTTATTGAGGAAGACTCAGCATGGGTTCTGTAAGGGAAGATCTTGCCTCACTAACCTGTTACATTTCTTTGAGGGGGTGAACAAACATGTGGACAAAGGAGACCCAATAGACGTTGTTTTCCTTGATTTCCAGAAAGCTTTTGATAAAGTTCCTCATCAAAGGCTTCTTAGAAAGCTTGAGAGTCATGGAGTAAAAGGACAGGTCCTCTTGTGGATCAAAAACTGGCTGATTAATAGGAAGCAGAGAGTGAGTATAAATGGGCAGTCTTCGCAGTGGAGGACGGTAAGCAGTGGGGTGCCTCAGGGCTCAGTACTGGGTCCCATGCTCTTGTTCATAAATGATTTGGAGTTGGGAGTGAGCAGTGAAGTGGCCAAGTTTGCAGATGACACTAAATTGTTCAGGATGGTGAGAACCAGAGAGGATTGTGAGGCACTCCAAAGGGATCTGTTGAGGCTGGGTGAGTGGGCGTCAACGTGGCAGATGAGGTTCAATGTGGCCAAGTGCAAAGTAATGCACATTGGGGCCAAGAATCCCAGCTACAAATACAAGTTGATGGGGTGTGAACTGGCAGAGACTGACCAAGAGAGAGATCTTGGGGTCATGGTAGATAACTCACTGAAAATGTCAAGACAGTGTGCGATTGCAATAAAAAAGGCCAACACCATGCTGGGAATTATTAGGAAGGGAATTGATAACAAATCAGCCAGTATCATAATGCCCCTGTATAAATCGATGGTGCAGTTTCATTTGGAGTACTATGTGCAGTTCTGGTCGCCGCACCTCAAAAAGGATATTATCTGGAGAAAATCCAGAAAAGAGCAACTAGAATGATTAAAGGGTTAGAACACTTTCCCTATGAAGAAAGGTTGAAACGCTTGGGGCTCTTTAGCTTGGAGAAACGTCACCTGCGGGGTGACATGATAGAGGTTTACAAGATAATGCATGGGATGAAGAAAGTAGAGAAAGAGGTTTTTTTCTCCCTTTCACACAATACAAGAACTCGTGGGCATTTGATGAAATTGCTGAGCAGTCAGGTTAAAACGGATAAAAGGAAGTACTTCTTCACCCAAAGGGTGATTAACATGTGGAATTCACTGCCACAGGAGGTGGTGGCGGCTACAATCATAGCCAGCTTCAAGAGGGGATTGGATAAAAATATGGAGCAGAGGTCCATCAGCGGATATTAGCCACAGTGTGTATGTGTGTGTGTGTGTATATAAATTTTTTTTGGCCACTGTGTGACACAGAGTGTTGGACTGGATGGACCATTGGCCTGATCCAACATGGCTTCTCTTATGTTCTTAAAAATATTTATTTATTTATTTATTTTGTTTATAGCCTGCCTTTCTCACTGAGATTCAAGGCAGATTCAAAATATAGAAAACAATTCTACTTATTTATTTGGAACATTTCTGGGTTGCCTCTTCAAAGCCCTCCTGAAAGCAGCTTATTATTATAAATCACAAGCACAATATATAGCAGGTGTTGCTAATTGGCTCTCTGGCCTGCAGGCTTCTTATCATCCTCAAGGCCAAAGATGGAAGATTGTTCATTGGTTTCTCATGGCAACCTGTTATCTGTGATAGGAGGGAAGAGACTGGGAGAAGTGATGTAATCTTCCAGACGTTTCTCTTGAAGATACATTCTGATTGGATGCCATCATCACCTGCTGGGCTAGAAACTAATTTCAGTTGTGGCCCTAGAGAGAAGCTAGCTGAGATTTTCATGGACTGTAAAGCCAGTCTATGAAATGCCATTGCTAGTGACGTAGACAGTGCTGATTTGAGGCCTTCCTATCGAAATTAAGAGTTGTGCCACCTGACGCAGTTCTGAACTAAGACGCAGTTCTGAACAGTGCTAGGTAGCTGAAGCTAGCTTTGTTATTTTCTGTTCGGTATGATTCCTGTGTAGTGTGCTGGAAATAATTTCTGTTTATTGATATCTTCTGAATAAACATGATGTTATTTTATAAGCAATGGTCAGTTTCTTGTATGCACCTGTCCTGGGAGCCCACAGGGTTGATGAAGGGGGACCCTTGAATAATTAATGAATACCCCTATAATAATGAATGAAAGCATGCTTATGCCTTCAAAAAGAGAATGTCTGATGCAATGTTAGAAGCACACGGCCTCAAGTGGGTGTGGATTCAAGGTTGTAAAGCAGATAACAAAGAGGCCTCTTTGAGAAGCTTCTTGCAACAGCTGATAACGCATGGAGACAGAAGGTAGAAGGAGAGCAAGGGGGTGGGGGATGTTGAGTTAGATAAGCTTGGGGGCCTGCCTGCTTGTTTTGGGTGTGAATAAAAACGGTCTTAATGAGAATAATTTTAACTTAGTCATATTGGGCCTATGGCTGGCTAAGTTCTAGCCTTGATATCAAAGTAAACTCGTTTTCAACACAGTAAGAGTGCGGACCTCGTTATTTCTCTGCTTCATTAGCCTCAGGCTTCCTTGACAATGGGGCATTGCTCAGAGCCAGAGACTGCACTTGGCTGTTCCTTAATAGTTCCCCCTCCCTGGTTTATGGGGTTCCCTGCCCCTTCTGTGCTGCAGTTTCAGCAAGTCTTTTTAAGGGATGTGGGTGTCAGGCATTCTGGTTTCGCCAAAAGGGAGTTAAGGATGATTCCAGATCCTGGTGATATTTTCAGATACAAAAACAGAAGGGAGGTTTCCAAGAAGGGAGAAGTTGGGTCACTTTGCTGAACCAGGGCTTCGATGTGCAATTCATACTGTCTAAATTACCTTATTGTGAAAACTCAACCTATTTGTGGTAAATGCAGGTGTAGGTACGAACGGTTCTTTGTGCAGCTTGCTAATACAGCAGGATCCTTTTTTTTTTAGCTAGAGGCACATGGAATAATCATTGAGAGGCCCTTGATTATTGGTGTGTTCCATTCTGGGCGAGGCTCAGCTATGATTAGATTAGGTGTGGTGGTGAGAAGTGCTATCAAGTTCTAGCCAATTTATGGTGACCCTGATGTCAAGACAATAGACATTTAGAGGTTGTTTGCCATTGCCTGCCTCTGTGTAGTGACCCTGGAGTTTCTTGGTGGTCTCCCATCCAATACTAACCAGGGCTGACCTTGCTTAGCTTCTGAGATCTGACAAGATCAGGCTAGCCTGAAACATCCAGGTCAGGTTGTTCAGTATACGTCCCACGGATTTTGCTGGCTCTCTTGCCTTTGTTGCAGTAACGGGCCAAGGTCAGGGAGAAGAAAAGCCAACTCCATCACAAGACGAGGGCAGGAGAAGAAAAAGGCAGAATAAATGGAGACTGTCGGCAACATCATACTGAGTCAGAGCATTGTTTCCTCAAAGCCAGTACTGGGTGACTGAAGCAGCTCTCAGAGATGTGAGGCAGGTATCCTGTTATTGGAATTTTTAAACGGAGGATCCTAGGGATAAAACTGGAGAATTTCCACAAGCAAGAAATAAGCTTTCCTACTCACTTCATTCCTGTCATGAGATCATCTAAAATTCCTGCCTAACTTCACATAAATACGTATAAACTGGGCTTTTGATATTACATTTCAGTTTTGAGGGGAGGAGTACAGCAAAGGCACCAAAAACTAGAACAGAAACAATTGCATTTTTGTTATTTCAGTGAACTAGCAGCACTGCGTATTTAGATTATAATAGCTAATGCCAGAGAAAACTGAAAGTGTAAAAATTTATAGCCCAGCCCTAAATCAGCTTAACTCTGTGGGTGTGTAAGGCAGTGAATTTAATGAAACCGGAAATTTCTGCTTTATTATTTGACTGTGAGACATATATGGAACATATTACTTTAACATAATACACAAAAGTTGCAGCATTTGGACAGTGTTATGTTAGATGAATCACCAAAAAGTACTAAAAATTACACACTTTTAAGTTACGTTAGCAAAAACCACATTTTTTTTTTTAAATTCGTGAACTGGTTCAAACATGGCACCACGCTCATACACTTTCCCAAACAGCCTGTTGAATCTTGAATACAAATGGAGTCCTACAGGACAACGTTCAGCTCATATTGGCAGTCATTTTGACAGGCGCAGGTTCAGGAAGTTCAAGAGTGTAGGGAACAGATTCGATAGAAGCTAGAGACACCAAACATGTAAAGGAGCATCTGAAGGAGGTCCACTGCAGGTTTGGTATCTCCAGCTTGCACAGGGTCCATTCTGTACATTCTGTACACTCCTGAACCTCCAGACCCTTTGCCTGTCAAAATGACTGAAGTTCAGGAGTGTATAGAACCAATCCTGTGCAAGCTAGAGACATCAAAGTCACAGGGGACCTCACCCAGATTTTCTTATACATGCCCTCCAAGTTGTTGCTTTGAAGTTCTATAAACATTTTGATTGAGTGGAGACAGTCTGTCTATTAATGCCTCTGCTCAAGAACTGGCACAAGCCACCATGAACAGTTGAAAAAATTGTGGAAAGTTCAAACCAGGTGACCTGCCATGAAATGACTTTGTGAAGCACAAACCAAACAAAATTCATTGCAAACTTTAGTTTGTGAGCTGGTTTTTGCCCATACCTACCAGCAGGGGGGTTGCCCTCTGATAGTGAGCAAATGGCATCCATATAGATGCGATTTATGTTGGCTTTTCCAAGAAGTGTTTTCTAATATTGACATTACATTGACTAGAATGTGCAAGTAATTTACTTTCTATATGCTATCTTGCATTAAGGATACACATAGCATTTTTAAGTGTCTTGTGTGAAAATAGCCTTGGCAAAAATACTGTTATCCATCTAAATTAAACAGGAACGCAATAGACTAGCAGATGTTCTTATTGTATGAAATTCAGCTTTAAACTGAAATCCATATGCCTTTCTAGTAACAATTTTAAAAAGTCTGGATCTTCATCCTTCAAGTATTTTTAAACTAAATAATCCCAAGAATTGGGGGGATTAGGTGCTAAACCACCAACTCTGCCAAGAAAAAGAAAGAGAAAGAGAAAGATTTAATTCTCCTATACCTCATAAACCAACTTTACTGGGGTTATTTAATGCCACCTAGTGGTTTCTAGGAGTTTCTATGACTGTAGCAACCAGTATCTGACAAAGTGAGTTTTGACTCACACAAGCTTATACTCTGGAAATTTTATTGGTCTTTAAACTGCTACTCGTCTCAGATTTTGTTCTGCTGGTTCAGACTACCTATCGCTATAGTAACAGCTTCTACATTTAAGCCTTCAGACATTAATTGCCTGTAGACAGGGCCTACTGTTTGCACACTGGAGTTTGTACAAGAGTTCCTTTTTCAAAACAGTTGCATAGTTATCATTTATCTAACCACAAGGAAATGAACGGCATCTTCAAATGGGAAAGAACTCAAGAAACGTAAGATCTCGGTTCACTCCTACCGTGCCCAGGAGTCAGGCCAACTATCCGCGCACCAATGTCTCCAGAAATAGACTCCAAAACCCAAAGATCTAGCAGCATCAGACATGACCTGGAGCTCAGCTTCGAGCCTCATGTTGTCCCTCCAAAAAGAGACTCCATTAAAGGACTCCAAAAATTCCTGCCAAACCCTTAAATCATCCCTCTTGGGTCAGACCTTCAGTTTTCTCAGGCGCTAAAGGAACCCCAAGCTCCGCTGCCAGCTCAACAAAACCAGACAGCAACTGCCCACAACGCCCAGTCCCCTCGGGACCCACAAAAAACTAGTCATCCAAATAATGAATGACATCCTGCAAACCCACTTTCTCCCGCACAGCCCATTCTAAAAATGTGCTGAAACGCTCGAAAGCAGAACGTGACACAGAGCAGCCCATTGGCAATGCTCTATCCATATAAAATGACCCTCAAAAGAAAACTCTAAAAGCTCAAAATCATTGGGATGGACAGATAAAAGGCAAAACGCAGACTTAATGTCGCATTTCGCCAATTCTGCCTCCACCCCGCAACGCCTCAACACGGCAATAGCCTGGTCAAAGCTGGTGTACCTAACAGAGCATAAGTGCTCCAGGATCCCATCATTCACAGACTTCCCCTTAGGAAAAGACAAATGGTGAATCAAACAAAAGAGTACTCACTGGAGGATGTGAAAAGGGACCCAGTATCCTTCCCTCAGCCAGCTCTTTTGCAATCTTGTCCCTAACAACCTGCTCCAAGCCCTGAACTGACTTAAGGTTTCCTGACATAAACGGAACTCGAGGACCCTGAAAAGGGAACCTAAAACCAACTTTAAAACCCTCTAACAAATACAAACTATCAACCCTTTGAGGGTACCTCGACAGCCACTGCTCAAGAGGTCCCACCCTTATCAGGCTGGGCCCCTTTCTTAGCTGGATAGGCTCCTCCACTCCCGCCAGGCTTCTTCATATTTTTACGCCCACGGGCTCTAGGGCAGTTGTCAAATGAGTGGGAACCACCACACATGGGGCACTCGTGCTTGAACTGGCACGCCTTCCTATTACATACCCCAAGGGATCCAAATTCCCAGCAGAGCATGCGGGGTTCCTTCTCTTTCTCATCTAATTCTTCCTTGTCTTTTTTCTCAACCTCCCGAAAGAGAAGAGAAAAAATATCCACGTACTCTCCTTTTAATATTTTTTCCCTAGTAGCGGGAAGCAAGTGGTCCCCCAGCAGCCAGGCAACCTCCCCAAACGGCAAAGCAGCAAAAGGCACCATCCCATATGTTGAGGGTGCCCCATAAAGAAACCCGCCATGCCAGGATGCCCTGCGCCTGGGTAAACACTAGCAACGCCTTGCCCACATGGCCAAGCCCAATTCTGAAACGCACCCAACACAGAGGAGGCAGGCACCCCCACGCTTGACATGGAAGCGCCCTGCCCGGCCACCGAAGCAGGCCCCATGCTCCCCATGGCCAAACCTGCCCAGGCCCCACCTGTAAATTATCACCCGACCTACCTCCGAATCCAGCAGGAACCAATGGCAAACTGACCCCCGATGCTCCAGCCGCCATCAAACCCACATCCGGACCACCAAGGCCAGCGTCCCTGCCAGGCACGACTCCACCAGACCTGCCCTCAAGAATAGACAGCCTGGTGAGAATACTCGCCTGCTTACCCTTCTTAGATTGCCTCACACCTTCCTCCCCACCTGGAGAAAGAATGCCCGCTGCCTGTTCCAATGCTCTCAATCTACAAGCAATATTGGAATCAACCACCATATCACCCTCCTCATCAGAAGAGGATAACGGTGGTGGTGGCCTTTTCGCAGGAGTCTTGGGCGCCTTAGGCGCTGGCTTTTTCCCTTTTCCACCAGTGATCTAAATAGCAAGCACAAGACCACAAAATGGCCTCCTGCAGCTCCATTCTAAAGTGGCTTCCCCCTGGAATAAGAAAGGGAACTCAAAATGGCCACAAAAAGCCTCTGCTGCACACCAATGTCCCCAGAAGGAGGAAAAAAAGGGGGGGGGGGTTGAGGCTCTCCAAAATGTCCACCTGACAACCTCAAGGGCAATAATAAAAAACCCTGGTTGCCCCACAGGCCCACACCTTCAAAAAATAAAAGGGGAAAGACCAACCCCTGGGCTCCACAACCCCTGCCCCAGCAGACTCCAAGCCCTAGGCAGACTCAGCCAACAAGAAGGACAATGCCACGTCCTCCACCGCCTCCGATGCCGCCACCAGGCCGCAGCACTGCAGCCGAAGCTCCAGCCGACGCTCCAGCCAACGCTTCACCCGCCGCCGCCCAGTGACTGCCACAACAAACTCCGACATCCAACCAAAAACAAAAGAAAAGCCTCAGCCTCAGCCCGATCATCTACCAAGACGAAGGAGCCAATGAGGAGCGCGGTGAGGAGCCAATGAGGAGCCTTTTTCTCTGCACGCCGAAACGGGTGCCCCCTGACTCTTCCCATCCAGGGAAGCAAACTCTGCTATGCAGCCTAGCAGCTACGCTGCAGGCTGCAAGCATAAGATTCACTCTGCCTCAGAGAAAAACACCATACATTTCATAAAGGACTAACTAGGCTTCCTCAAATGACATCTGAGATTAATGTCATTGCTATCTTGAAGAAAAAACCAAAAACCAAAAACAGAACACCATGTACCAAAGGTAAGTGGATTGCTAATACAGCTGTAGAAATCATATGCTTTGCTTGCTTTTCTTTCTCCTTGCAAACATTTGCTTAGCAACTCCTGACCTCAGGTGTCGCATCATGTTTACTTTGATATCTTGACGTACGGTGACCATGGGATCCCCCCCTCTTTTTAAATTTTACTTCATTTTTTTTCAGACTGTGTTCTAAGGAAACCACCCCCACCCCCCACCCCCAGAATAGGATATTCATTAGCAAGGAGATCAGTAATGGCGGAAGCCTATCCATCATTTCTGTTCATGCTTTGCAATCTGTTTGACTGGCAACCCTAGTTGAGAAACACCTGGAGATTTGGGGGTGGAGCCTGAGGAGGGTGGGGCTTGGGAAGGGGGCAGTCCAATGGGGTATAATGACATTGTGTCCACATTCCAAAGGGGCCATATTCTTTAGGTGAAAGTGATCTCCGTCGCCTGGAGATCAGTTGTTATTTAATTTGTACCCTGCCCAATCCCATGAGTGGGTTCAGAAGGCCTACCTGAAGGACCGCCTCTCCCTGTACGAGCCCCAGAGAGCACTGAGGTCAGTAGGAAAAAACAGACTGACTACCCCTGGGCCAAGAGAAGTTAAACTACAGAACACCCGCTCACGGGCCTTCTCGGCTGCGGCCCCATACCTCTGGAACCAACTTCCAGAGGAGGTGCGGGCCCTGCGGAACCTTGATCAGTTCCGCAGGGCCTGCAAGACCACTCTTTTTAAATTAGCTTTTATGAACAGCTGAAGTACAATTCTACAACGAAGAAAATCCGCCATTAGCACTAACTAGAATAACGTCAGTGATAATGTTATAGTTTGTTTTAATTAATGTTCTACTGGTTTTTAAGGTTAAGTTAATGCTTAATTTAATGTTCTTAATGTAATGGTTTTAATTAATGCACCATTGGTTACTATGTTGTTTATTAATGTTTTATTTATTAATGTACCATTGGTCATTGTGTTGTTAGCCGCCCTGAGCCTGCTTCGGCGGGGGAGGGCGGGGTACAAATAAAATTTATTATTATTATTATTATTACAGCATAAAACCCACCAAGAGTAAAACCAATAAGACAATAGCTGGCACAATAAACAATAACAAGGACTCATGCCTCATGTCATACAGAGATAACTCCCCAGGAAAATCCCAGTTTTAATCCCAGGAGACCTCCAGCCACCACCTGGAGGTTGGCAACCCATGTAAAATTATTTTGCATTCTAAAACATGGAAAACAGATTCATAGTTCATAGGGAAAAAATTCCCTGGAGACAGAGAATTTAAATACTTTTGCATTTGGTTGTTTGAAAATGCACAGATAGTTCCTTGTTTCATTCTGTAAAGCAAAAGTATTGCAGACTGTGAAAGTCGTAAAGTTTTTTTATGTATCCCATTTGAGAGGCTTCTGAGACCCACCTGTGAATGAGGGCTGTAAGGTATAGACAGACAGAAGTTTGATGGAACATTACTGGCTACCAGTACCCTATGTCAAGGGGGCAGACAACCCCCAGAATGTGTCCTAACAATGGCACACCAACCATTTTGCTGGGCACCCAACACAAGATGTCCAACCAAGCAGCTGAGGCACTGGCAGCTAGGGTTGCCAGCCCTACCCTGGCAACTCCTGGAACACTGGGTTGAGACTGTAGATATCAGCCTCATGCAACACCATGATTTCACTTCCACTTTCACACCCGGAAGTGACATCATGGTGTCAGCAATGATCAAGGGATTTCCCAAGTCTCTGTAGTAAACACCACAAGCAATTTGGGAAATTTCGAGAGCTATGGTTGATATGGAACTGAACTCAGTTATCTGGAGATGAATTATAAATCTGAATCTCCAGGCCCTACCCTGAGGTTGGCACCCTTCCCATGGATCTTGTTTTGATGCCCTTGCCTGATATACTGCTAGTGAAGCTAGAACTTGGCTGGCTATGCATTGTGTCTGGCCAAGTATAACCCTTGGGTCACCTGCCTAATATTGTTTGCCAGCACACCAATATCTTTACAGGTAGAAACTGCATTTTTAAATACATGGGCAAAAAAGTTGAGGTTGCTTACCCCTGCCTTAAATGATGTAGGATCTGTAGCTTTGTTTGCCCCTTTGTTTTGCTTTTCTATTCTCTTTGGAATCGGAGAATTCAGTTATCCTGTTCTCACATCTGACATTCAATGCGAGATGAAATGTACAATACAAGTTACGAAGATGACAAGACTCTTTCTGGTTTACAAAAGACAGAAAGCAGAAAATCAATGGCCTGTTTTCCGTCTAGCTGTGTTTTATTACTGAGATTCCTTTGTCCAAGTGAGAGATATAGGAAATTCTAAACGGTTAGAAACACTTTAGTTTTGAACAATACAAAGGCACCCTGGATTCTCACAATGGTATTACAGAATAACAGCTATTTTTAGAAAGTTAACCTTATTGTCAAATCTGAAATGTTTTTCAATATTATCCACATTTGTGTGCTGCCTGCTAGATTTTATGCAAAAATGCAGTTTCTACCTGTAATGGACAATTTCTTTATAAAATGTAAGTTATCCACAACCAGTGCAGACTTTTATTCTGTAACCACAGGAAGTGTTTTGCATTAATTACATGTCATGTATTTTCATGAATTCCCTCCCACCCCATCCTTTCCCCAGACAACTGGTTTCAACCTTTCTAACTCAGGTTGTTGGGACAATGCTTGCTGACGGTATTTAAAGTTTGAGAATTAGGTAGGGATGTTTGTAAATCAGATTCGATTTCATCTGTAACTTCCTCTGTTTAATCTCTCTTGTTTTATTGCTCTTGACTTGCTTTCTGTTCCTGTTAATGCCTTTATGGCTTGCTTTTTATGCCTTATATTACTGGTTTTTAACACATTTTTAGTGCCAAGAAATTGCAGTGCAATCCTAAGAACACTTTCATGGACATAGACCCATTGGGCATAATTGAGTAGGAGCCTGAATAGACCTGTTTAGGATTGCATAGTTTTAAAAAATAATTTATTGAATTTTTAAAAATTGCTTATTGCTCCACTGGTTTTCTTTGTTTATCACTGTAGTATCCTCTGAGTCAGGTTGGGTAGGGGCGAGTGTATCTATCCTGCTTTAGTTTACCCTTCAGTCTTTCTCTGTAGCCGACACGCAGAAAGACTGTCTGTAACAAGATAAGGAGACTTGTAAGAGAATGTGTAAGAGAATGCTTGCAAACAGAGAACACCAGGTAGTGGCAGCTTGCACCATATACCAGGTAGTAACAACTTACACCACTGGCAATTAGAATGTTTGCATTATATGCTCCCAGCTTTTGGTGTCTGTAGGCCATGGAGTTCTGATCCTGAACTTTGTGAGAGAATGGAGATGATCTAGCTGCCCATGTCTATGGATCTTCCTCAGAATAATGAACACTTAAAGCTGTCATGCTTAGTCAGAATATTGTTTTATCAGTCTCAGTATCGTCCTGACCTGAATCCCTCAGGCTAGTCTGATCTCATCAGATCTCAGAAGCTAAGCAGGGTCAGCCCTGACTAAAAGAATGGATGGGAAATCTCCAAGGAATACTAGGGCCATGATGCAGAGGCAGGTAGAAGAAGAAGAAGAAGATATTGGATTTCTATCCCGCCCTCCACTCCGAAGAGTCTCAGAGCGGCTCACAATCTCCTTTACCTTCCTCCCCCACAACAGACACCCTGTGAGGTGGGTGGGGCTGGAGAGGGCTCTCACAGCAGCTGCCCTTTCAAGGACAACCTCTGCCAGAGCTATGGCTGACCCAAGGCCATCTCAGCAGGTGCAAGTGGAGGAGTGGAGAATCAAACCCGGTTCTCCCAGATAAGAGTCCGCACACTTAACCACTACACCAAACAGGTAATCGCAAACCACCTCTGAATGTCTCCTGCCTTTTAATCCCTACAGTCAGCTGTTCCTTGATGGCACTTCCCGCCACCACCAATGTTAGTATTGTCTCTTCTGATCAGCAGCAGTTTCCAGGGTCTCAGAATTCTTGTGCATCACTTGCTACCTGTTAGCTGGAGATGCTGGGAATTGAATCTGGGGCCTTCTTCATGCACAGCAGTTATTCCATGGCCCTGCCCCTAGTTTCTATGACATCATTTAGATAGTTCCCAATGAATTACTCATGGGATATGTGGAACCTCCAGAAATCAGTCGGGGAATGGGAGAGACTCCTTGCAATAGGTTAGGTTAGGTTTGGTTTATTTGATTGATATCTCGCCCTCCCCGCCGAGTCAGGCTCAGGGTGGCTTACAGTTTGCAATAAAACAACAATTCGTAATAAAACAGCAATAAAACATTAATTAATATAACATTCAGGTGCTAATTTCAATATAATTAAATAACATAGTAGCTAAATACATAGATGGCATTCAGTAGTGTTAAAATAGCCATTCAGATCCAATGTCCTCGGCAATGATAGTCAGTTCAGTTGATTCTAATTAATAATTAACTGCCATATGCTCGTTGAAATAGTATAGTCTTGCAGGCTTTGCAGAACTGGGCAAGGTCCCACAAAGCTCTGATATTCTCTGGGAGCTGATTCTACCAATAAGGGGCAGCGATTGAGAAGGCTCTTTCACGTGTTGTTTTCAATCTTGCCTCTCTCAGCCCGGGGATTGGTAACAAGTTTTGCGTTCCCAGTTAAGTACCCTCTGGGGAACATGTGGGGAGAGACGGTCCCTAAGGTAAATAGGCCCTCTGGTAGAAAAGGGTTTTTTTAAAAAAAAAAAAAATCCTTTCTACCATGCAATGGATATCATTGTTTGCAACAATCAATACTCACAGCAAGTGCTCTACCAGACATCACATCACCAGCCAGGAACATATGAAGATGCATTGTATAAGCCAGGCCTTATTAAATCAATATATCGATATGGATATATGGTCATTTGGGCAGCTCCGAGGGGCCTCGCTGGATGTAACAGCTTGGCTGGTTGTAAACATGTCCAGGCTAGAAATGGTGTTCCATTGTCAGCAGGGGACAGATCCAGCAAGGGACAAATGCCAACAGTGAGCTGTCAGCATGCCATGGCAATGAAGAGCACAGGATGGTGGCAGGTGAGTTGCAAGCAACAGCTGAGCTCTGAGGTCGCAGAGGAAGGCAGACACAGCAATGGCATGGCGGAGGAGGCCAACCTCAGGCAAGTGGGAAGCAGGGAGAGGTCCAGCCAGGAGTTCTCCCAGGGATGGCAGCTGGGACAGGTAGGTCCAATGAGGGGGAGGAGCTAAGCCCCAGGTGGACAAGCAGGCGAACACTTTGCCAGGTACAGGCACTAGCAGAAAAGACTCAGGACACACAGGTGAAAGAAGGCACCACAGAGCAGAATGTTGGAAGCAGGGAAAGAATGACTGAGGAGGAACTTGGGGGAGCTATCCCAGGCAACAGGTGCTGAGCTCCCAGTCTGAGGCCATCAGAGGTGTGACAGAATAATACTGATGGAAGAAAATGTTTGTTTCACCGTGATGTAGGCTATTTAAAACCATTTGACATCCCCAATAACACTCCCTCCGTGTATTTATAGTCGAAGAGAGGAGATGGAAGGAGTAGGATGTAGCTGTAGTTGATGGTTCATTATAAATGACTCAAAAGAGTTCTCAGAAACTGAGCATTAAGAGTTTGAATCACCATGCCTACACCTTTCATGCGTAGCTTCATCAAACCAAGATTGGTAAACAGGTAAAAAGCTTCCGCAAACTCATTTATCTAGTCTAGAGTAAATGTGAGCTAGCTGTCTGTCAACATGGTCCTTTAAGTTCATCTGCTGATATCTTACATTATTTAAATCAACACAGTAGTTTTATACAATTCCATTAAACACAACTTGTAAATGGTATAGTCTTCTAAAAAGGGTATAGATTTTATATTTTAATTTAAAACCATTTTTAACCACTATTATGTTTTACGGGGGGGGGGGGGGAGGTTGGTGGTGGTATTGCTAACTGTCATAGTTGGGGCAATAAACTATCCTGAGAATTAAGGGGTTATCATAGGATTATTTGTTTGCTATTTGTAGTATTGGCTTACTACTGCACTGTGCGTTGTTGCTATTTCTTGAAGTCAGCTGATACAACAGAACTTGTTCTTCTTTTTCTTTCCTGCCTTAAATAATCACGAAGCAACAAAACCAATTCCCTCATTCAGTTTTGATATGGCAAACCCACCATGCAGTTATTTAACCCCACTGGTTTTCATTGGGGGAATATTTTGTCTGGATGCACCCCCATGTGATCGCCAGTATTTATGACTAATGAAGAATTTGAGAATTAGTTTCCCCAGCTATAACTACACAGGGCCCAATCCTAATTTCACTCAAGTGAAACTGACAAAATAGTCTTTGGCTTAGTGTGTTGCAGCAAAAACAATGGATGCCAGCTTTTGATGCTTACTCTCAGATCACCTCTGGACCCATGCTGTCAAATTCCAAATTAACTTTAAAAGTGTCTAAAAATCCATGAGGGGCACCAGAGGAGCATGACAGTCTTTGATAGAATAAAGAATGCTAAAACATTGCTTCAAGTCATCATTCAGTGTTAGGCACCAAAAGCAAGACCTAAAAAAGAACTGAGGAAGTTGGTGACATGTCTAAAGTTTGGAAACTACTTTAAAGTAGAGGTAAGTCTGTAGCACATGAAAATAATATCATTTTCAAATAATCCTGTATGTTTCTCCCTCATTTCTCTCTTAAGAATTCCAGCACCTCTTTTTCTGGGGGAAAAAAAAACCATGTGCTCATAGACAAACAGGTCATAAGCAAAACAAAGAAAAAGTGGGGAAAATACAGTAATATACAGGCAAACAAATGGAAAAACAAAGGTACAGAATTATGAGTAAAAGATTTACATTAAGAAGTAATACCATTAAATGCCATAGACAGAATTTTTGCCATTATGAGAGTCACATTTGGGTCAGTATCAACTAATAGCTTAGCTACAATCTCCTCTTTTACAGCAGGGCTCTATTTTTGGATGTAACTTGTAATCCACTTGTCTTGGGCAGTATTGTATTTTTTGCAGTCAATGAAAAAAAATGCCAAATGGCATCTAAATTGTATTTGCAGTTACAAAGCCGCTCAGAGAATGGAATCCCTGCAAACCTACCTGTTAGTTTCTCTAGTGGCGAGACATTAGTCTTGCCTTAGGGAATAGTAAACTATATTTACTCCAAAAAAATTAGCAAAGATGAACAATAAGATGCCAGATAGGTGTTGGAAATGTAAAAAGCATGAAGGCTCTTTCTACCATATGTGGTGGACTTGTGAAAGGGCTAAAATGTTTTGGCAAGTGATTCAGCAAGAGATTTCTAAGATTTTGGGATATGAATTCAATAAAGTGGCAGAGACTTTTCTGCTGGGATTACAAATGGAAAAATTTCCAAAAGAAGACAGAACTTTAATATGGTACTTGCTCTCAGCTGCTAGGACATTGTATGCGCAGTTGTGGAAGCAAGAAAAAATACCAGAAAAGTGGGACTGGACTTTAAAAGTTATGTCATGGAGTGAAATGGATAAGCTAACAAGAAAATTAAGAGACTGCGATTTAGAACTCTTTAATCGGGAGTGGAAGAAATTCAGAAGATATGTAGAAAAAGAGTGGAAAATAAAAGGACACTGGACAATTTTTGAAGATTAAGACCTTTAAGACAAGAATATAACTTTTGAAGGGTTTTTTTTTCTTTTTTCTTTTTTCCTTAATCAATTTTCGTTTTTTCTTGATAGTTAAAGGTACCTTTAATATCTGTTTTCTAAAAAATAACACTGGCGGGGGTCAATCATTGGGGGGTGGGGTGGGAGGAAAGTAAGATGTGGGGTAGAATGATGCTTTCATCTTAAGGCTTTTTTTTTATAAGCTGTAGAAATAGTTCTACTACCATATGTTACTAATAAAATTGTTTATACACGGAATAGTAAACTATATTTGGAAACAGTTAAAAACTTACAGTAACCAGGTAGAATTTGGGGGGCTGAGAGGCCCAAAGAATATAGGGAAAAATACTCTTTGTGCTCTACAGCCAATACTCTGTTTCTCAAATTGTAGCATGCTAGATTTCATCAGCACATGCAGAAGGATATTCCATTTTAGATAAAAAGCTCAAAGAGAAGCCTCATCTCTGTAGCCTATAGTCAACTAATTTTAGTCATGAACTTCAAAAACCATCATTAGCAAGATGGTGCAGACAGCACCCCTCTAGATCAGTGGCACCCAACCTTTTTGGCACCAGGGACTGGTTTAATTGAAGACAATTTTTCCAAGGACTAGTGTGTGTGGTGGTGGGGGTCGTGGGGGGTGGCGCTGGGGTTTTGGCACCACTACCCAAAATGTTTGTGATCAGACAGAGTCACCAGTTTCAGGTTGGGAAATTCCTGGAGATTTCTGGGTGGGTCCTGGGGAGGGGTACTCAGCAAGGCATAATATCATAGACTCCACCCTCCAAAGCAGCCATTTTCTTCAGGGGAACTGATCTGTGTTGTTTGGAGATATGTTGTATTTTTGGGAGATCTCTAGGCCATTCCTTTAGGTTGACACCCCTAATCAGACAAGGGAATAGCCAAGAGAGACTACATAGGAGATGGGAAATGGTGCTGAAATCTGTTGTGTGTTCACCCATGTCAATTCCATTTTGCTTGCCAACGGAAGTGGGAATATTTGCAACATCATTCTATAACACTATTTGTGACGTGATCCTCCTGTTTATGTACTGCCCATGCAGGGCCGGTCCTACCACTAGGCAAACTAGGCAATTGCCTAGGGTGCCGGCCTTCTCGGGGCACCGAATTGAGCACCCCTTCAAGTGACTTGGTGACATTATCAGTGCGGGGAGGGGGGCAGAAGTTAGCCTTGCCTAGGGTACCAGACAGCCTGGGGCCAGCCCTGTGCCCATGTTAATAGCAGCTTTCTGATAAACGTACAAAGTAGCCCTGCCCTTATTCATAATATATCCTTGACCAGCATAATGATTTGTACAATGACTAACAACAGCAACAAAAACGCCTCTTCTTTGGAAACACTACTTTAAAATCATTTAAAGGGCTCTAACTGCTGTACGTATTTTCGCTCTATCTGATCGCAGTTTAGAGGCGTAGGCTGCATGCAGTGATGAGCTCAGTAATAAAGGCACTTTCCAATTTCAAATAAAAATGCAAACCTTTAATGACTTCTGCGGAGAGCAATTATTCTCCCCGTCTTTATATCAGCAACAGCAGCAGTTAATCAAATGTTCAAATTACTAGCGGCCAGTCTTTAGAGAAATGAGCTGTGCAAAAAATTTCAGGCAAACATGGCCCAACTGTTCCTGCAGTAGTTATGTAAGACGTGTATTTAGCATTTGCGCACTTCTGTTCAACATTTGCTGGAGATAACACATCCTTCTACTCCCTTTTTTTTAAATTTAAACAACAACCCCACAGCCACACCTCTCCAAAATGGGTAGGTTGATGCGACTTTTGCAAGGAGTCACATGTTTTGGAGTGGGCAATATAAAAGCAAAACCAACAGTCATCTAGCACTTTCACCTCTGTAAATAGTTCTCCTTCCATGGTTTTAAATCTGCTGTTTAAGCTAAGGAGCAAAAGGAAAGTATGGATCTCCTCCATAGGAGCGGAGTGCTCATAATTCAACATTTGCAAAAGGATTACAGGTCTTACCAGCGTTTTTTACATTTCATGTCACACGTAGGAGATCCTCGGAATATTTTTTTAATTTATTTTCCTCTTTGGTTCCAGCTTAATCCAGTGATTGGTACAAAAATGATATGGGTGGCAGTGATCGGTGATTGGTTCAATCTTATATTTAAATGGTAAGGTTAGTTGAAACTTAATGAAATTTAGGATTTTGGGTCTTTTAATGTGCTGGCTTTGGATGAAGAGTCAACTGTTTTTTCTTTGAAATTGCATCGGGAAAGTTTTAAGATTTTGGTTTTTAGCAAAATATGGGTGTTTTTCATCTAGCAATCATGCAAGAAGAACTGAAATAACCAAAAATTGTCTTGCGTTGTATTAAAGAATGTTTTTTTTTTCTGGCAGGATTTTATTTGGTCATCGTCCATATTGGTGGGTCCAAGAAACAATAATTTATCCTAACCAATCAATCCCACGTCTCGAGCAGTTTCCTATAACATGTGAAACTGGGCCAGGTAAGAGATACCGGTGACTTCACAGGTATGCAGTTCCCAAACAGCCGTCAAATTTTAAAGAGAATATCAGTAAAACATTCAAGATCCCAATATTTCTGTGAAGTATTGAGACAAAAGGATTCAACTGTTCCATGACAACATTGCCTTCATAGTCTTTATACGTGTATTTTGAAAAGATACTTTTAACTCTGATGTTTCAGTTGTCAACATGGTGAGTCACTATTTGCATGTTACATGAATTTACAAGAAGGAATAATGGTGGAACATAAATTCTATCCATCTAACCAGTGCTGATGTCAGAGTTGGTGGAGGTGGGGCAGATTTTAAAGCCCGCCCATTGTGAAAAAGTCCCCCCCCCCCCGAAACTTGAGGCTACAGTAAAGTGGAGAATGTCATCTCCCTCACTTTATAGTGATGGTTTCTAGGGGTGGAATTCTAGCAGGATCTCCTTTGCATATTAGGCCACACAAACCTGATGTAGCCAATCCTCCAAGAGCTTACAAAAAAGAGCCTTCAATCCACTTTCAGCGCACTTTCCAAATGGATTTTGCCAGTTCACAGAGTAAAATCCAGTTGGAAAGTGCGCTGAAAGTGGATTGAAAGTGCATTATTTAGTGCAGGGGCATCGATCTCATTTGTTATGAGGGTCAGATCTGACCCAAATGAGACCTTGTCGGGCCGGGTCATGGGTGTCATAAAATGTAATGCCAGGTAGCAGAGATATAAACTTTATAAAGGACACAGTCACAAAGATTTTTTTAAAACTTAAAATAAAACATGCTTAAAATGTTAGCACTTGTTAGTCTTAACGGTGCTTTCCTTGTATCTCCCTCATGGGATCCAGGAAACTGGGCAAAGGAAGCTCTGGCTCTTTCCTTCCTTCCCCAGGGGACCAGGAGAGGGAGGAGCCTCAGCCAATAAAAGGAAGACAGGCTTGGCTCAGTAAGATTGATAGAGCCTGGTAAAGCAAGCTTTGTCTCCCCCCCTTCCTCCCTAAGGGAGAAGCCTCAGCCAATGGAGAATCTAGAGGCTTTGCTCTGTAGCTCCTGTGTGATTGAGCAAGCCTTGCAAAGCAAGCTGTGATGCAGAAGGAAGCAGGTGTCAGCCAGTTGCCCGAGGGCCTGATAGGAGCCCTCCGGGAGCCGCATGTTTCACACCCCTGATTTAGTGTGTGTGATTGCAGCCACAATCATGGAAGGTATATTTTCCTCTCTCTGGTTTTATATAGAGTAATAAAAGGCAAGCAAGAAAACAAAAAATTGAATGATTTATCTTTATCAGAGTAAGCAAGCCAAAATGGGGAAAGGGAGTGGTTAAAGAAGAAAAGGTAGAACCACAGGAAAGGGGCCAAATGGAAGGGATGTAGTTAGAGAAAAAGGGGTTGTACCAAAGGGGAAAGGGGGTTATTCTCTTTTGCTCAGGGCTCATGGCAACCTGGAACCACATGTGACACTGAGGGAACAAATGGGTTGGCCAGATATGACACATATATACATTTATGCACACACAGAGATATCTATTGTTGTTATTATTCAATTCACGTATAGCCTGCCATTCTCACATAAACTTAAGGTGGATTATAAAATATGATTTAAAAAAACCCTGATTCTATCAAACAGCAAAGATTTTTTAATGAATAAACAACCCAGTGGGGCTAAGCCTGGATATCAGTTTTAGCTTTTGAAAATAAATCAATCTGTTTAAAACCAACAACAGAAAACAGGCTGCATTTTCTGCAAGGTAGATACCAAGACCAGCTGTGCACAATAGCAGTTTGAAAACTTCTTCTATGGATGACAGAGCGTAGCCCTGATTTGTCTTGAGCAGCTGCCATATGGAGAAGCCTGCTGATACCAAGGCACTGTGAACCCAGCTAAGCATAGGTTTGCAGTGCCCTGGCTGACAGTGGGCCCTCAATGTGGAACGGTCGCTCCAGGCAAAGAGTAATGGTAACACAACTTAGCCTGGGGAATGGTTGGAAGGCACATCGCGCCAAACTGAACCTTGTAAGCTTCCAGAAAAACAAGTAAGAAACAAGCCTGGAAAGCTCTAAACTCCTTGAAGAAGGAGTGGGGGTATAAATGTCATAAGTGACATTGAAGGCAATTGATATGGTGCGGTGTGGGGGCTTTGATGTACTATCCCCTTGAGCCTAGAGAAGACACTTCAGCGCCATTTTGTCATTTCACAGGAAGCCCCTCAGGACATGCAATGGGATCCTCGTGTGTCTGGTATGTGATGGTGTCAGCAGCCCTCAGCTATAGATCGAGACAGAAAGATAAATTGGCCATAACTCTGCATCGGTCAGTCTTCTTTTGAAATTCAGAATCTCTGCTTTTAGTGAATTCATCCATTGGTTGATTGGTGTCCAAACACAAACAGGGGATGGCTTTTAAACTGCTTTTAGGTCTTTTTATTATGGATTGCTTTGAACTGCAGCAGAGTCTCTAGCAAGTGTTTGGTTTTCATTTGGTACCCATGCTGACCAAGGTCACCTTTCTGTCCATTTGTGGAACTTTCCTACCCTTGAGACAACATTTAAGACTTTCCCCAACCCACCAAAAGTGGCCCAGGGAACAGGAGCATGCAGGCCTCAGATTCAGTGGGAGCTCACAGCAGCACAGCTTCTGAACTTTTCTGAGTGTTCCACCTCCTCCCTCTGAGAGTTCCACCTCCTTGTCCACTGAATAGTA
This sequence comes from Heteronotia binoei, assembly GCF_032191835.1. NCBI lineage: Eukaryota > Metazoa > Chordata > Lepidosauria > Squamata > Gekkonidae > Heteronotia > Heteronotia binoei. Next base: position 29,466,211 of record NC_083238.1, read on the forward strand.
TGTGCAGCTGCATAACAATCCCTGGATGAGCTCCATCACCTATTTTTCTATAAAATGGCCTCTGGCATGGTTGTTATCACCACTTCTGCATTATTTCTCTTCTTCCAGGGTTTAGACATTTGTGGTTCAGCAAGATGTTCAGCCTGTTAATTTACTGTTATGGGTTGTCTGCATCACCTCCTGAAAGCGTAGAAGGCCAGAGAGGGCAAAATACAGAACTAGAGCATAAAGTAGACAGAAGAAATGGGGTGCAAAAGACCTATGAGCTGAGAAAAGAGAAGAGTAATGGATATGGGGCCATCAACAGAGCTGTAGCAGTGGAAAGAGACTTGTGGGAGATGAAATAGATTGGGCTACATTAAAAGAGAGCCCAGCTGAATGGATAGAGAGACAAGAATAGGAGAGCTGCCAGAGAAAACTGCGATGCTGTGGGGTGCAAAGGGAAGAAAAGAGGGGAAGGGGAAAGAGACATGGTTGAAGACTTCTCTGTGGAGTGAGGAAATGGAAGAAAGGGAGCAATAGAAATGCTGATGAAGAGATGCTATAGTAGATCAGGAAGAGAATAGTGAGTGGAGACACGGAATGAAAAAAGGAAGGCAATGACGACCTGGGACTGGAGAAAGGCTGGTGGGTAGGGAGTGCAGAAAAAGAAGCGGTAACTGAGAGTCTGGGGGCTGAGAGGGAATAGAAAAAGGAAGCAGTTGCTAAGTATGGACAATATTAGTTTTGTATTACATATGGTTTGATTAGGACAATGTTATATGTTATATTTGTAGGATTTTTTTTGCTTTTTCTATGTATGCTTCTGTTTAATTAAAATAGGATTTTTTACAAAAAGAAAAAAAATCAGATTTTGTTTTAATTCCCTCCTGTCATCTCTGTCATAGACTTGCCTGGTCTTTCCTATGGAGCATCTTCTGGATTATTCAGATCAGTGTGTGCATTTCAAGAGTATTTATTGCAACACACTTCCCCCATCAAGTCATCCTTGGAGTAATCGCTGGTAATATGGATTACTTTTTTCTTCTGTGGCGCAGGTTTTGAAAAGTATGGGAAAGTGGGTTTAGAATAATAATATTTGAGATTGATTGCAGTGAAGAGGCTTGTTTAAATTGGCGTTTGATGTTGGCGGTTTTGCAGTATTGTGTAAAAAAATTCTGCTGCATCTTCTCAGAGTTTATATTGTGATGCAGAATGTGGCATGTTGTGCAAGGAATTTTGGATGGCAGTAAAATCTCAATCAGCCATTGACAATCTGTTTTTGTTGTCATGAGGTATATTCATGTACATTGTAAATGTTGAAGGAGTGAATAAAGTTCACAATGGAATGCTTACAAGCATTTCACCTTCTGTGAGAAACGTGAGAGTTCAGTCTTCACACACTTGGCCAAAAGGACAGGAGAAGCTGTGAGGATAAACTAGTGCCTGAAATGTAGATATCTTCAGAAGAAAGGAAGAAAAAGATCCCAGAAACAAGATAGCTGCAAGGAGAATACTAAGAATAAGAACCCAAGGGAAGGATAAATAGAAGGAATATGAAGCTTTAGGAAAGAAGAGCACAGGATGCACAGAAAGCAAAGACTACGAGTTGGATCTAAGACTAATATTTCCACAGGTGCAAGGATTTCCACCTGTGAAGTGTGATTTCTGTTGGCAGAGTAATTAACACAACAAAGGTGCAAAGCCTAATTAAAGGGTAGATAGTGCTCACGACCTGAGTTTGATCCCGGCAGAAGCTGGGTTCAGGTAGCCAGCTCGAGGTTGACTCAGCCTTCCATCCTTCCGAGGTCGGTAAAATGAGTACCCAGCTTGCCAGGGGGAAGTGTAGATGACTGGGGAAGGCAATGGCAAACCACCCCGTAAAAAGTCTGCCGTGAAAACGTTGTGAAAGCAACGTCACCCCAGAGTCGGAAATGACTGGGGCTTGCACAGGGGACTACCTTTTTTTACCATTAAAAGTTTATTTAGGAACTGACATGCTTAATGGTACAGAGGAGATACAGAGATAGTGTTCAGGCTACATCACTAGCTGTGTGTGAGAGACAGGAAAACTAAATGTGGAACTTCTGAGAAGAAAGAGCATATTGCCCTAAGAATAGCAATCTAGAGACAGACAAGGAATGACACTTAACAGGTGAGAAGGTGCTGACCTCACTGTCCTATCTAATTATCTTCCTGCTGCTCCCTTCAGGCTCTCCCTTCAGGAGAGCCAGTTTGGTGTAGTGGTTAAGTGTGCGGACTCTTATCTGGGAGAACCGGGTTTGATTCCCCACTCCTCCACTTGCACCTGCTAGCATGGCCTTGGGTCAGCCATAGCTCTGGCAGAGGTTGTCCTTGAAAGGGCAGCTGCTGTGAGAGCCCTCTCCAGCCCCACCCACCTCACAGGGTGTCTGTTGTGGGGGAGGAAGGTAAAGGAGATTGTGAGCCGCTCTGAGACTCTTCGGAGTGGAGGGCGGGATATAAATCCAATATCTTCTTCTTCTTCTTCTTCTTGTTTTCTTTGTACATGAGACATTGCCTGTCTCAATAATTTTCCTGCTTTCCCCTTCCCACGACAGCCCCCAAGATGTGTGTGAGCATACTTGGCTTTTGTAAACACACGTGGAGAACAACCATGTTTGATCAAGGATAAAGCCAGCACACATTCCCAAAATCTTGGTGTCATTTTTACCCCATTGAAAGAACTGCCATCCACTGAAATCTGTGATTTTTCCAGTTTCCACATTTTGTTTATCTCTAAAAATGCATGAATAGGAACGATCAGGGTAGCACACATGTAGGGAATTTGTGTAACCCTGTGTTTCTTGATATTTAATCACCAAATACAGAGGAATACATTTAATGTTTTTTAAAAAATCTCCCCAACAGATATGGCTAGAACATAGTCTTGGATGAACAAGTACATAGTTGCCTCTTCTAATGAGACCCTTCTCCTTCGCAGGCATGCTCGTTGCAGAAGTGTTTGAGCATACCCCATCCATTCAGGCAGCAAGTTTAAAAACATACATCAAGGCAAATGCATTCCTCTTCTTTTCCGCCATTGGCTTTTACTTGGTTCTTAAGCTTATTGATATTGATTTGCTGTGGTCTGTTCCCAAGGCGAAGAAATGGTGCACCAACCCAGAATGGGTGCATATTGATACAACTCCCTTTGCTGGCCTGGTGAGAAATGTAGGCGTCCTCTTTGGCCTCGGTCTCAGCATTCATTCCAAAATGTTCGTCGTGAGTTGTAAAGCGAAAAGTGGCTACAAGGGCAGTTTCAGGATATCATGCACAGCGGCTTCCTTAGCGACAATGCAGCTCTATGATTTTATCAAGATACCTACCCACGGCGAGTATTTGTTTTACATCCTCTCCTTCTGCAAAAGTGCAGCTATACCTCTTACTGTAGTGGCTTTCGTTCCATATTGCATACATATGCTAATGAAGCAAACAGAAAAGAAAACTTCCACAGAAGTCATGGCCAATTTGGGCTTGGGAAATCTACAAGCATCAAAATTATATTGTGACTGACTGCTTGAACAGTTATTCTGTATTTCCCGGTTGAACTAGGGTCGCCAGTTCTAGCTTGGGAAATTCCTTGAGGGCAGAGCCTGGGGAGGGAATTCAGTGGGAATATTATGCCATATAGTCTACCTTCCAAATCTGCCATTTCATCCAGGAGCAGTCTAGAGAGCAGTTATCAATACCAAGAGAAATCCAGGCCTCACCTGGAATTAGGTAATTTTAATATGAACAATGGTTGGTGCCGTTCTGTCACATATTCTTAAAAAAAATCATACCAAAGGGACTGATTGGCAAAGTTCTTGACTTAATTCTGAAATTAGTCTTTTATTAAAGAAGATAGAAGAAGATATTGGATTTATATCCCGCCCTCCACTCCGAAGAGTCTCAGAGCGGCTCACAATCTCCTTTACCTTCCTCCCCCCACAACAGGCACCCTGTGAGGTGGGTGGGGCTGGAGTGGGCTCTCACAGCAGCTGCCCTTTCAAGGACAACCTCTGCCAGAGCTATGGCTCACCCAAGGCCATGCTAGCAGGTGCAAGTGGAGGAGTGGGGAATCAAACCCGGTTCTCCCAGATAAGAGTCCGCACGCTTAACCACTACACCAAACTGGCTCTCCACACCAAAAGGTAAAGGTAAAGGTAGTCCCCTGTGCAAGCACCAGTCGTTTCCGACTCTGGGGTGATGTTGCTTTCACAACGTTTTCACAGCAGACTTTTTACGGGGTGGTTTGCCATTGCCTTCCTCAGTCATCTACGCTTCCCCCCCCCCCCCCCGCAACCTGGGTACTCATTTGACCAACCTCGGAAGGATGGAAGGCTGAGTCAACCTGAAGCTGGCTACCTGAAACCCAGCTTCTGCTGGGATCTATCTCAGGTCGTGAGCAGAGCTTAGGACTGCAGTACTTCAGCTTTACCCCTCTGCACCACAGGGCTCTTAGTCTTTTATTACCAGGGCTTTTTTGTTGAAAAAGCCCAGCAGGAACTTATTTGAATATCAGGCCACATCCCCTGATGCCAAGCCAGCTGGAACTGCGTTTCTGTGTGTTCCAGCTCAAAAAAAGAGCCCTATTTATTACTATGTGACAGCCTGACGTTTTAATCATGATGGGAGGTTTGGGCATCAGTTTGCTGAAGTAGCTGAAGCTTGTGGACATTTCCCCCTCCTCCCTCTTGCTTGCCTATCTGCAATTAAAGGTGCTTTGTCCACTTGATCCTCCCATCCTGCTAAATGGAGCTTGTATTCCGGGCGTACAGATGTTCATTTCTGGCTACTACTGGAAGTGGGTCCCTCCATGCATCAAGCAAATTGAACTAGGGTTGCCAAGTGCAGCTTGGGAAATCTGTTGAAGGCGGAGCCTAGGGAGGGTGGAACTTGGAGAGGGATGGGAGCTGTATGTGGAATGTTCTGTGCTGGATATTTCCCTCTGTTATGAGGTAAGCTGTAAGTCCCAAGTTTGGACTGTGAGGTGCAAGAATTTCCATTTCAGGCATTTTAATGGCATTTTGTAGGCTATACATGTGCCAAATGTCAGCTTTCTAGGCAGCCTGCAAGTGTCTTAACCCTTTATTATCCCACTTACACCTTTCTGAGTAGACATTTGCACATTTCCTGTCAGACCTTTTCCAGTAATGAGAATGGCTATATATGTATATATTCTAGCTTTCTGGGTGACATAGGTGAGCTTGAACCTTTTGGGAGTGCCCTGGGAATTCTCCATTATGACGGAGAGATGTACAAATGTCTCACTTCCAGATATTTTTCTAGCGATTGGGGTGTCTTGGACTGCACGTGTCCCAAATTTGCAGTCTAAAGCTCACCAGAGAGTCATGAAACAATTTTATATATCCAGCCATCTAGATCAGATTGTAATTTTTTAGAAAAACCGGTCTTCATATATTTTTTTTCTGAGAGTGAGAAGCACATTACTTTTTCAGTAATTAGTTTTTCTGTTTTCTCAGACTTATCTACAGGGTGCATATTTTTGCACTGATACGTTGCTTGTAACTTTTTCTCCTCTGTATAAATTTCAATATTCTTCCTGCCTTAAATTGTACAAAACTGAGGTCACTTTTGTACATTAAACCTCCACCTTAAATATAGTTGAGACTTCTGAATTATCTAACTTAGCCACTTTAAACTGCTGAATGCGTTCACATCTGCACTTGATGTCTCTATGGAGCAACCATCTAAAACCAACCCAACCAAACCCACATATATTTGGGGGGTCCGCTTTGTTGTGTCCTAGACTTGTGTTAAGTCACAACATTTCTGAGTCTTAGTCATCCTCAAATGACCCTATGAGGCTAGTAGCTTTTATTCTACAAACAAACTAACTGAAGGACCAAGAGGGAATGTGTTGGATTGTTGATAATTTATGTGATTTTGAGCTCACATTTTGTGGGCCAAAGTCCCAAATTTCCTCCTTGTGATCCTCTGCCACGCTGAACTCACTTTACATAATAGGAAGGATTCCTACTGCAATCTCTTATATATGAAGATGAGTCAAATAAATGGCGATAAAATTTAGAAACGCCGTGCCATTGTTTGTAAGTTGCCAGTATTTTTACCAATGATATAAGGCATGTCCTACAGGTGGCAGCAGAGTGCAGACAAGCAATACGCCGACACAGTGGCAGTGTGCAACGATGGCTGCCCCGCAAGGCATGCACCAAAGAGCAGCAGCATTCCATCATCCGTTTTTTGAGTAGTGAATGACTGAGACCTATCGCAATTCATCAACGAATGAAGTTGCAATATGGCGATGCATGTCTGTCACTGCAGCAGATGTATGAAGTTAAAAAAAATGGCATGACTTCCATGACAGATGCTTCTCAACTAGGTCACGCACATTGAGTTATAACACCAGAGTCCATTGCAGCAATTGAAGGCTTAGTAATGGAAAAGCGCCAAGTGACAGTGAATGAAATAGCTGTCGTTCTGAAGATTAGTCACGGCTCAGCACTAGGGTTGCCAAGTCCAATTTAAGAAATATCTGGGGACTTTGGGGGTGGAGCCAGGAGGCTTTGGGGGTGGAGCCAAGAGCAAGGCTGTGACAAGCATAATTGAACTTCAAGGGAGTTCTGGACATCACCTTTAAAGGGACTGTACATCTTTTTAAATGCCTTCCTTCCATAGGAAATAATGAAGGATAGGGGCACCTTCTTTTGGGGCTCATAGAATTGGACCCCCTGGTCCAATTGTTTTGAAACTTGGGAGGTATTTTGGGGAGAGGCACTAGATGCTATCCTGAAAATTTGGTGTGTCTATCTCAAAGAACAGCCCTCCCAGAGCCCCCGATACCCGTGGATTAATTCCCCATCGTTCCCTATGGGAATTGTTCATGGAGGTGCCTGATGGCTTTGGGGGCGGGGCTTCCCCCGCTGGCCAGCTGGCTGGGGGAGGGGAGAAGCCTGTAAAACCGGGGGATCCCCCTCTGGGACCTGGGGATTGGCAAGCCTACTCAGCACACATCATTCATGATCTGCTCTGATTTCACAAAGTATCTGCAAGGTGGGTCCCACGCCAGCTGAACCCAGAACTGAAACAGCCACATCAGTGTGCCTGACCCAGTCAAGAAGCATCTGTCGTGGAAGCCACACCGTTTTTGTACTTCCTTCTCCACTCAAACAATTGCTGCAGTGACAGGCATGCATCACCATATTGTAACTTCATTTCTTGCAACTTCATTTTTACCAAGGAAGTTGCAACGAATGAACTTACATCACCGAATTGCAAGTTCATTCATTGCAGCTTCGTTGGTAAATCGCAAGACACGCATCACCAAATTGCAACTTTGATTTTACCAATAAGGTACCTGTAAGATTTTACCAAAATCGGGAAAAAAAACAATTTTACCATAAGGACATTCCTTACGTCATTGGTAAAAATACTGCCAACTTACAGACAATGGCACACTATTTCTAAATTTCATCCCCATTTTAAGGTTTTCGTTCAAACCACCCTCGTACTTGCTAGCAACACAAAAAAAGTTTAGTCTCACTGGGGCAACCAGTAAGATGAAGCTTTATCCTTCCTCGATCTTATACTGATAAAAAAAGAGAGTTTGCATCTATGTATGCACCCTTCAAACACATTTTAATACCACAATCTGATTTAAAGACTATAAAACCTGCAAATATTTACAGATGCATTTTCATCTGTATGCTAATATTAAAAACATGGCTTATCTTGCTTTCTTCTGAGCTTTTTCATCTATGTACTTACTTAATCCTCCCTTATCTGTTTAGAAATTTGCAGATACACCAGAAATAGCCTGAGGGGCACAGAACCGTACACTAACAGTATGATTATTTAATAGTAACTTGCAATTCTTTTTTACTGTTAATGGCTGTAATATAAAACTGCACTGTATTCTGTGCTCAAAAACAATCTACTTTTTGAGAAAGATACATCAGGCCTTTTATAGCTGCTGTTACATCTCCCTCCTGATTTAAGAACGCTTAATAGTGTGAGTTTCATTGACGAGCTGTTTCATTCTGCAATCATTTTGAAGAAAGAAAGCACTAGGTTGGATCCAACCAGCTTTTTCTCCTTGTCTCACCTAATTCCCTTCTTTGCTACAACTCCTGTTTCATGTGCCGGTCCAACCAGGGCATCCTCTGGTCTGGGGTGGCTCCAATCTACTGCCCCGCAGCCAGCCAATGAGGGAAACCCCACCTCCAAAAGAGATGTCGTGGCGTGACATCCCTGACGTGATGACATCACTCAGGAGTGATGCCATCTTGCCACTGATGTCGTGCAATGATGCTTTGATTTTGGGTAAACTCTGGTTTCATGGCAAAAAAAAATATAGAGTTTTTGCCCTAAACATAAAGGGTTGTGCACTAAGTCAGCAAAGCAATTATGCCACTTCAGAGTGATGTCATCACGCCGCATGTGCAAAGCATGCATGCCAGAAGACTATCAGAGCAGTGCCAGGATCCCCCCACCAGCAGGCAGGTTAGACCTGGCAACCCTGTCTCCCATCTTGATACTAACCAGAACTGACCCTGCTTAGCTTTGGAGATCTGGAGAGATTGGGCTAGCCTGGGCTATCTATGTGTGGGCAGCTCTCGTTGTACCTTCCATAAAACAAATTTCAGAGTGGTAGTAATGAGTGCCATCTTTTCCCTCTGGGTCTAAATTTGATCTCTCTCTGATATCCTTAAAAGACAGGCAGATTAAGCAGGAGACCGGCATTACTAGACCTCACTTTCCATCTGTTTGTACTTGTTCAGTTCCAGGTCATATTCTTGAAGCTGTCTTTTCTTCAGATGGACAACATGGCTTCTGTTTTCCCTCAATTTCATGGAAGGGCATAAGCAGGGGTGAGATTCTAGCAGGAGCTCCTTTGCATATTAGGCCACACTAGGCTTACCAATCCCCAGGTACCAGAGGGGGATCCCCCGGTTTTACATGCTTCCCCCTTCCCCCAGCCAGCTGGTTGGCGGGGGAAGCCTCACCCCCACAGTCATCATGCACCTCCATGAACAATTCCCATAGGGAATGATGGGGAATTGAGCTGCGAGTATCAGGGGCTCTGGGGGAGCTGTTTTTTGAGATAGAAGCACCAAATTTTCAGTATAGCATCTAGTGCCTCTCCCCAAAATACTTCCCAAGTTTCAAAAAGATTGGACCAGGGGGTCCAATTCTGTGAGCCCCAAAAGAAGATGCCCCTATCCTTCATTATTTCCTATGGAAGAAAGATATTTAAAAAGGTGTGCTGTCCCTTTAAATGTGATGACCAGAACTCCCTTGGAGTTGAATTATGCTTGTCACACCCTTGTTCCTGGTTCCGCCCCCAATGTCTCCTGGCTCCACCCCCAAAGTCCCCAGATATTTTTTGCATTGGATTTGGCAACCCTAGGCCACACACCCCTGATGTAGCCAATCCTCCAAGAGCTTACAAAAAAGAGCCTTGTAAGCTCTTGGAGGATTGGCTACATCAGGGGTGCGTGGCCTAATATGCAAAGTCGCTCCTGCTAGAATTCCACCCCTGGGCATAAGTGAAAAATCTGAATGCTAGCTCAGTCTCATCAGATCTTGGAAGCTAAGCCCATGGTTGGCCCTGCTTAGTATTTGGATGGGAGAGCACCAAGGAAGTCCAGGGTTGTGACGCAGAGGCCAGCAGTGGTTCTGAACCTCTCTTGTCTTGAAAACCCCACAAGGTTGCTAAGTCAGCTGTGTCTTGATGGCAAACAAACAAACAAAAGTAGGCGATGACACAAGGCCTTTGTCTGCGACCTTGGAAAGCTGCTGCCAGTCACTGTAGATGATAGTGATCTTGATGGACCAAGGGCCTGATTCTGTATAGAGCAGCTTCATGTACTCATGTGTAATAGTGGGCACTGTTTTCAAATGCTCGAGATTTTTAAAATTAGAACTGTGCTGATAGTTAAAGCTGCACACTTTAATGTACTTAGAAAGGTAGAACTGGGCTTAGGCTGAGTGGTGGAAAGTGCCACCAAGTCACAGCTGATTTATGGCAACCCCAGAAAGTTCTCAAGGCAAGAGATGTTCCAAGGCGGTTTGTCATCGCCTGCTTCTGCATAGCAACCCTGGACTTCCTTGGGGGTCTCCCATCGAAGTACTGATCAGGGCTAACCCTGTTGAGCTTCTGAAATGTGACAAGATCAGACTAGGCTGGATTACCCAGGTCAAGGTATGCTTCACTTAGAAGTACAATGTAAGTGTTGCAGCTGTAATCTACAGAGACATGTTTAACAATCTACTTTAAAAAAAAATCTATCCCTTAATGGCAATGTCTGTAACATTCTCATTTCTGATATTCTGTTATCAAGCGAATTTTTGACAATGCTTGCAAAAAAGTTGATGCCACACATCCTTCGGCAAGCAGTGAGAACACCTCGTTCAGAAGGGGCTGGAATGTCACCTTGCAAATTTAATTTGCAGTGCTTGAAGAGTTCTGACTCAGGCCAAGGAACTAGGGAATATTCTCTGGATCTTGCCAGTCACAGTCCCAATTATCCTTTTTGTCTTGGCTGTGCTATCTGTAAATGGCTAATAGCTACACAAGGGATTTCTGGTTATTTTAAATCTCATTTAGTTGTGTGACTGTTTTCAAATGAAATGAGAAATAATTAACGGATTGTGTTTACAGAAAGATCCCCCCCACAAGTTTTAAAGGAGTGGTGGTGGCTGTATGCTTATTATTTAAAGAATTATTTAACTCTTTTTTAAAAAGAGCTTTACTTCAGAGTATTCTGTTTGTACAATAGATGCCCTTTATTCAGGACTCACGAACTGCCAATTGATTTTTATAAAAATGAGACCCACTGAAAACTATCAAAGGACATTGTAAGCAAAGCCAATAGAGGTTTAATTGTCCTCTGTGTATCTACAGTCATATCTACAGTCACAATTCCTCTGTGCCTTATCAGAAGATGTTCTATGTTTGTTTAAACAGTTCCTTTGAAGATTTCCAAAACACATTGGACATTTTTGATTAAACATCCATTGCTGCTTATTGAGCTCTTCATCAAAATGAGGGAGGGGCCAAATGGGCCACTGTTGTGATTAGTAGCTTACAAAAAAAAAAAAAAAAATCAAGGGCACTACCCATAACAGAAATTCCTGGACATTTTGGGACAGAGTCTGGGAATGGTACAGTTAGTTTCCAGTCCATCTGTCTGTCATCGACTCCCCCTCTGTCTGTCTGTCTATCTAATCTATCATGACTGCACTCTTTGTTCAAAGAGCCAGGGCTTCATTCCTCCGCCATTTTACCCTCATGATAGCCCCGAGTGACTGGTCCAAAGGCATCCATTTCATTTCATGGCAGCAGGCGGTTTTCTAGTTGAATCCTCTAACCATCACACCACACTGGCTATTCATTGTTTAGTCTTTTAGGTTTCTTGTCATGCTGTTACTGCAGCATCTAGATCAGGTTGCCCACTGGGTTACGACATTCTACAAATATGCCATAAGAACCATTCTCTAGTTCAAAAGGCTTACACATTTGCCATATATATATATAAATGTTTGCCTTATTTGTTGTTGTTTTCACTGTATCTGGTTCAGCACCCAAAGAAACTTTACTGCCAATGACTTAATTTCTGTAGCATTAATGTAAAGATGTTAATTTATTAATAAATAGCAGTATTAACATTTTATTAACATTTATTTATTAGTGGATTTATAATTTATTAATGTGTGCATTATTTATTTATTTCATTTGAACCCTACCTATCTCCTATGCGGGGACCCAGAATAACTTACGTGGTTCTCCTCCCCTCAATTTCATTCTCACAACAACCTTGTGAGGTAGGTTAGGCTGAGAGTTTGTGACTGGCCTGAAGTCACTCAGCAAGCTTCCATGGCAGAGTGGGCATTCCAACCTAGGGGTGTCTCCGAGATCCTAGTCCAGCACTTTAACCATTACACTCCACTGGCACCCACTGGCATATCAGTTTCCAAGTAGATATGGCTTTCTTCATACTTCTATGCTATAGTGCATAGAATTACTGATTTCTTTTAACATCTTCAAAATACCCTCTGGCGGGAAGGGATGGGGGAACACAGGGGAAATTCTGGCTAACAGAGGCAAGTTCAAACAAAACTCCTCATATGGGAGTATGGAGCTCTGTTGCCAATATCTCTGCATTTGCAACATTGATAACTAGAAAACAGGGAACCCTTGCTATGTGGATGCAGCCCTCAATGGGTTAAGCTACATACCGAAGAATTCAGACATAACTTGTCCAGAAAGGGTTTTTGTTTGTGTAAATGTTTAGAACTGCGTAGTCTTCTTTGTTGACATTTTCATACTAGCTTTAGTGTACCCCTTAAGAACAGTATCTTGACTTCATTGCAGGGTTTCTGCAGTAGTTCAGCTGATGGGTGCCCCAGTGGTGACAAGCGTGTAGTATGCCCCTCTCTGGGCCATCAGTTCTTCATGAGTGCCCTTTTCAACAATCGCTCCTTGTGACATGACAGCTATGATATCAGAATGCTGAATCGTAGACAAACGGTGGGCTATGACGATGCAGGTTCGCCCTTCTCGAGCTTTATCCAAGGCTGCTTGTACGGTCTGAGGACAAAGAACAAGGTTATAGAGTGAAGGTCTGGAAGGTAAATCATAGTAATTTCTATGAGTGTCATGTTGGACACCACTGATGGGTTTCCTAGTGCTCACTATCTCCTTTCCCAAAGTATCTATCATGATCCAAGACCTAGTGAGGCCTACAGGCTCCAGAGAAGCTTGCTTAGGAGTTATTACAGAGGCCCTACATTTCCCAGGATCCCTTCTGTCCCTCTGATTGGGTGGCAAGGTTTAGCTCAGAGAGGGGTGGGATCTAGAAGGGAAGCATAAAAAGGCTACACACATACAGAGTGTGTGCTCTCTCTGGAAGGCTGAGCTGGAGAAGGCAACAGGAGAGATCCCTTACCCTAGGGGTAAGTTTTGGTATTAGAAGAGGGAATGCCCAGCTAAACGTGTCAGGAGGCACGTCTATTTATTTGCACCAACCTTTACTGTTTATAGATTCACTGTTGCACTAAATGTTTTACCACATTTTTACCACATTTATTGTTGTTTTAAAGCACTAATAATAAACTTTTTGTTGTTATACCGCCTGGGTCCTCACATCTCCTTCGTCACGGTTAAGAGGTATTTGGTAATAAGGAATTCAGGGATGGTCGAGTGCTCTGGACACTTCCTTACAGACCCTTACCAGAGTGGTGGCAGCTAGTAGAAGGCCCTCCTAGGCCCCTGCTGTATGACAGTATATCTTTCCCAAAGCAAAGAATCAAGCCTTTCATCCACCTCTCTGGAGCACAAGGCACTTCAGAACAATTCAGTAATCATCACCTTTGTATCTGCAGAGAGCACCCATTCTGGAAAAAGCTGGCTGTATCATAAGAGGATGTTGGGCTTGAAACTTCCCAACATTTTGTGACTGGCCCCAACCTCCATGACAGGCATTTTGTGTAGTGACCCTGGTATTTCTTATCCAAATACTGACCAGGGCCGACCCTGCTTGGCTTCCAAGCTCTGGTGAGACCGTGCTAGTTTGGCCTATTCAGGTCAGATATTTTCTATTAGTTCTAAACATTCATATAGATCATAATCTTAGGAGACAAACTGGATCCTTGATTATGTTAAGGTTCCTTTATTCGGTTGCAAAGTTCAGTATGAAGAAGAAGAAGATGATATTGGATTTATATCCCGCCCTCCACTCCAAAGAGTCTCAGAGCGGCTCACAATCTCCTTTACCTTCCTCCCCCACAACAGACACCCTGTGAGGTGGGTGGGGCTGGAGAGGGCTCTTACAGCAGCTGCCCTTTCAAGGACAACCTCTGCCAGAGCTATGGCTGACCCAAGGCCATTCCAGCAGTTGCAAGTGGAGGAGTGGGGAATCGAACCCGGTTTTCCCAGATAAGAGTCCGCATACTTAACTACTACACCAAACTGGCTCTCCAGTATGCAGCCTTTAGAGATACACAGAGCTCTTCCACATTCAAGATCTTCAAGACAAGGAAGAGAATGAGTTTTTAAAATGTTCTGGTGCAAAAACATTCCTTCCCCTTTACTGTAATATCTAGCATGAAGACCACAGCATTCCGAAGAGTGGAGCCGGTTCACATAACACATCCCTTGATTGTCATAATTTGATTACTCTGTACCTAATGACTTGAAGTTGAATGTGCAAACACAATTTGCTGAGAAATAATCTAAGGGGATGCAGTAACTCCAAATGGGTAGCCATGTTAGTCTGAAGCAAAATAAAACAGTTGCACATTTAAAGATGAACAACATTTTACAATGCAGTCTTATGTAGAGTTACTCCATCCTAAGTTTTGTTAAATCAATGGGCTTAGACTGGAATCACTCTGCACAGGACCAGACAAATTTCAGCATAATCTTTTGTGAGCTGGAGCTCACTTCAGCAGATGCATGAGGCAACCATCCACAGGGCTGGCCCTAGACGATCTGCTGCTCTAGGCAGCAGTGCTGTTGCTCCGCCCCCAAGCTTGGCCAGCGAGCCAGGCTCTGGGGAAGCTATGCAGCCGTGCGGCTCCACCACCGAGTCCAGCCAGCAAGCTGGGCAGCTCCACCCCCAAGCCTAGAGGCCTGTGGCTGCAGGACCCTTTTTGAGCCAGAATGCTTGCATTCCAACTAAAAAAAAGGCCTGGTCACATGGGAGGCATCCAATTCTGTGCTCCCCCCAAGGCCAGCACCCTAGGAAAATGCCTAATTCGCCTAGTGGCAGGGCCAGCCCTGACCATCCATCAGGCAGATGAGCCCAACTTATGAAATAAATGTTGCTGGCCTATAAAGGTACCACCAGACTCTTTTTTTTTTTTACTAGGGAATATAGGTTGTCATGATAGCTCTACTTGCAGGGCTTCATTTGTGATAGCTGGTTGACTGACTCATACTGCCGCTTGATATTTGCTGTTATTGAATAAACACATTCGCGTGAACCACCCTAAGATGGCTTTAATAAAAAGTATGACTCAACTTGGTCTAAGATTTTCAGTCAACATAATTAAATTCCTACCTGTTCGCTTTCCGTGTCCAGTGCAGATGTGGCTTCATCCAGCAATAAGATCTTGGGATTTCGGATGATGGCTCGTGCGATAGCAATGCGCTGCTTTTGCCCCCGAGAGAGAAGGGATCCCTGAGCACCAACATTAGTTTCATATTTCTGGAAGGCAAACGCTGGCTGAATTTTAAGTGGCTACATTAATTACTGAAATAATGCATAGAGCTGGAAAACAATTACATGTACAGAAAATAGAACTTGAGTCCTTAGAGCTCTTATTCCTATTATATTGGTGATGCAAGCTCCTTAGGATTTGGAAAACTGTCACTGGAGCAATATTCTTGTGGGTGTAATTCAATGGCTCATTTAACAAGGGATATATCTATGCTTATTAGTGTAGAAAATACAAATCAGTCTCTAACCATAAATTCTGCATATATATTTCTATGCTTAGAAGTAGACCTTTGTTTTATTGTATGCTAATTACCTTAACATTGCCCATTCTGACCTAGGTCATAGTCAGTGACCTGGACCACACAGGCAACTGGTTGTCCAGCCCGACCTAACAAAAGATAAGAACCATGAGGCCTCTCTCAGTACAGCCTGCACAATACTGACCGCAGTGTACCTACAAACATGTGGACTTGGACAATGTCTCTCTTTGCAGAGTAAATAACTCCATGTGCCAAGCCATACAGCAAAATCTAAAATTGCTTGCACGGGTCAAATCTGAAAGAATGGTTCCTTGTCTTCTGGTTACCATCTCAGAAATAAAAGGCAGGAGTGGAGGGACCAGTACTATGGAAATGAGACTTGTCAACAACACTTTGTAGGGTAGGATTTGGCTCTCTGGTTCTCCACCTTGCAGTTTCTTTCCCAAATATTCTCAACTCATAAACATGTTGCTGTGTTAATACACACGTTACCACACACAGTAGATCTAGGAATATGGTTCATATTAGGTGGAATGCTTTCCTAGAATGGATAAAAGGAAGTACTTCACCTAAAGGGTGATTAACACGTGGAATTCGCTGTCACAGAGGAGGTGGCGGCGGCTACAAGCATAGGCAGCTTCAAGAGGGGATTGGATAAACATATGGAGCAGAGGTCCATCAATGGCTATTCGCCACAGCATATTGTTGGAACTCTCTGTCTGGGGCAAGTGATGCTCTGTATTCTTGGTGCTTGGGGAGGCAACAATGGGAGGGCTTCTAGTGTCCTGGCCCCACTGATGGACCTCTTGATGGCACCTGAGTTTTTTGGCCACTGTGTGACACAGAGTGTTGGACTGGATGGGCCATTGGCCTGATCCAACATGGCTTCTCTTATGTTCTTATGTCTTGAAATCCTTTTTAAACAACACTGAATACTACCAGGATTAAGGGGGGAGGGGAAATGCTTACATCAGGAAGTGACATGACAAAGTCATGAAGCTGAGCCTTCTCAGCAGCTGCAATCACTTTATCCATAGAAATCTCTCTAGTGTTGTCACCGTATCTGATATTGTCAGCAATACTGCAGTCAAACAGCACAGGTTCCTGAGATACGATTCCGATTTTAGAACGGAGAAACTGGACGTTGACTTTCTTGCTGTCGTGTCCATCAATCAACTGCACATTAAAAACATGAAACGTAATATTTATTTCTGAACTCCAAGGGGGAAAAAAATCCACAGTTGAAAATCTTAAGTGTATCGTAACTTACATTAGTTGGCAGGCTGGACAATATGGGAGAAGACAGTCCTTCACATACCCTTTTCCCAAAGTCATTTAGGGGAAAGTTTGGGTAGAGGTTAAGTGAGCTGTTATCTGGGAGAAATGGTTGTGATTCCCCACTCCTCCACATGCAACTGCTGATGTGACCATGGGCCAGTCTTAACTCTGTCAGAGGCTGTTCTGGAAAGAGCAGTTTCTGTCAGAGCTCTCTCAGCCCCAACTACCTCACAGGGTGTCTGCTGTGGGAGGGGGAAGGACAGGAGGTTATAAACTGCTCTGAGACTCCAAGTGAAGGGCGAGGTTTAAATCCAATCTCTTCTTCTAGTAACCAACAGTTTAATTGTGCCTGGAAACAGATGGGCAGCTAGTGCAGATCTTTCACCACAGGAGTGATATGATCATGGTATTGCTGCCCTGGCAGTAGCCTGGCCGCCACAGTTTCTGAGCAGTCTTCAAAAGCTGCTCCATGTAGATTGCATTACAGTAATCTAACCTGGATGTGACCAGAGCATGGATCACTGGGGCCAGGTCATGCTTCATGAGGACAGTCTGTAGCTGGTGTTATCAACCACAGCTGAGGAATGGTGCTAAGTGCCATGGACGAGACTTGAGCAACCGTAGGCCAGGATCCAGTGGCATCCCTAAACTATGAACCTGCTTCTTTAAGAAGAGTGCAAAAATCATCCAAGGCAGGATAGGGGAGACTCCTCAGGCTGACTCCTCAATCCTCAAGTAGCTTGGTCACTGACCAACCATCTTGACTGGCTTGAGCTTCAGTTTATTGGCCCTCATCCATCCCACTGTCTTTTCCAGGCGCTTTTTCAGGGCTTCCAAAGACTCACCAAACTGAACTGTTAAGGAAACAGAGCTATTGGTGGTACCACACACCAAACCCCCTGGTCCTTCATGTAGATGTTAAACAACATGGGATACATAGAGCCAGCAGCAGTCTCCCAGTACCAATTTCTGGAGTTGACCAGTCATGTAAAAGAGAACTCATCAAAGCACAGTGCCCTCTACTCCTAACCCACTTCTCCAGGGCAGTACCATGGTTAATTGTATCAAAGCCAATTTACATGAGATCCTGAACAATCAACAATGACGTACTCCCCCTGTCACTCTCTCAGTGAAGATCAACAGTCAAGATGACGAAAGCCATTTTTGTCCCAAACTCAGGCCTGAATCCAGATCAATTCAATTCAATGTTAAAACGGTCAACGACCAGAACAAATCCATTCAATTAACAGAAGTTAAAATGACTAAAAGGTATACTGAATCCAGATCGAAATCCAGATTCTTCATTATACACAGATACGTAATTTCATTCATCCAGGCAATCAAAAGGGAAAAGCAAGATGTCTCTTATTCTTTTTGACTGTATAAAGATATGGCATATGATTCTTAGTCATTCCTTTCAGAATCCCTGTTTTGAAATCTATGGAGAATTGTAGATTGGCTTTGTAATTAGTCTAATACTGCTATTTTACAGGCAGGTCTACTTACCACTCTTCCTTCATCAGGATCATAAAAACGTTCCAGAAGTTGGACACTGGTACTCTTACCACATCCGCTGCTTCCAACAAAGGCAAGGGTCTGTCCAGGTTTCACAGACACGGAGAGGCCGTTTAGCACTTGGATGTCAGGCCGTGAAGGATATGTAAATTTACAGTTGAGGAAATCGATGCTTCCACGGAAATTATCCTGATGATACAAAGAGTGGAAATGCTGGCTCTAACTGGATATACAAATGAATCTTACAAAAGGAAATTAATATGCTGTTATGGT
The DNA here is from genome assembly GCF_032191835.1 of Heteronotia binoei. Classification (NCBI taxonomy): domain Eukaryota; kingdom Metazoa; phylum Chordata; class Lepidosauria; order Squamata; family Gekkonidae; genus Heteronotia; species Heteronotia binoei. The sequence goes on from NC_083238.1 coordinate 29,484,725, forward strand.
TCCTAGAGCTCTCAACCAATTAACGCTTTTGATCAATTAGCTGTGTAGCTTCAAAAAGATTAATAGATAAAATTGAAAAACATTTTGTATGTAGCAAAATCTCAATGACATTCCCTTACTGAGAATTCTGAAAGAACAGGGCTTTGCTTTAATGCAATTGCTTAAATAATCCGTACTACTGCTTGGTGGCAGAAAGACAGGCTATCACTCATATATTCTTTTCAACAGATTTGGGAATATTCAATATTTCCTTTTCAGTAACAACCCAGACCCACTATCATTTTAAAAACATATTCAATCCCCATTGGTGCAGTGGAAAAATCCAGATTTAAGTGCTATGTTGACATTCATTACCCTGATCACTGCCAACGGTGTTAAAACCATTAGGAGGAGTGACTTATCTGCCTCATACTGAAAGACAAACGTTTGGCTCCTATTGGGTGCAGCAACCTTTATGTTTCTTTCACATCAAATTTGTTACCTGAAAGTAGCAGCCTGCATAGGTCTGTTGAACCTTCAGAGCTGTAGACTTTTTGAGCATCCTAAGAGGTACCCTTGCTGGATCTTACCAGAGTCCAGCATCCTATTTCACAGAGTGGCCAACCAGTTGCCCTGAAAGGCCAACAAGCAGGACCTAGAGACCAAAGCCTGCTTATAATGCTGCCTCCTAGTTCTGGAATTCAGAGGTTTTCTGTCTGGATGTGGTGATTCCTTATTTAGGCCTCATTGGATCACACTGACCTCTTAAGGAACCTCTTGAGGTCTTTGCTTGTTGTCACGCCTACAATTTAATCTGGGGCCTAACTTTCCAAAGTAATTGTCCATGACTAATCAACTAAAACTTGAACTCCCAACCAACCCAACTTCTCAAAACATTGTTGCACGTCAAGTAGGGGTTGAGTGTTCTACAGAACTGCAGCAGGGGGAAGCAAGCAAAAGGAAGGAGAATGCTTTTCCCCATTCCTTGTATGGGTGTGGCTGATATGATTCTAAAGAAAATAGGAGCCCGCTAAACCACAAGGGGATAAAGAACAAACTCACAGAATCGGATCTGTCAAGAAAAGCTTCCTCATTGGAAAATGTCAGGCTCTAGATTAAGATATTCAATGGTATTGACGTTTTCAGTTTAACATGTGTTGTGACACTCCTTCTATAGCTTTTGCTGAGGCCTCACTGGAACAAGGTGAACTCTCATTACTACATCTTGTGAGTCGTTCTTGTCCTTCTGATGATATACTCAGCATTCAATGGGGGGGGGGGAGAAGGAAGTGCTGCAGGATTTCTATTACACTGTTACTGTAAGCATTGCCTGGCTTCCTCCTCGTATTTGCATTATTACAAAGAAGAATCAAATAGAAAAGATACCCCTTTTGCCATGGTTTGCTTTGTTGTATCTCCAAAGTAGTACATGAAGAATCATTCACCACAGCTTCTGGCTTGTAACAAGCTCATGATTTCAAAAAACTCTGCTGAAACTTATTGCATTAACATGGGAATGCACTGCAACAGGGAATCTCTAATTTAAAATATACTGAAAGACAAACGTTTGGCTCCTATTGGGGACAAGCTGAAATTGACAGCAATCTTTATGTTTCTTTCACATCAAATTTGTCCCAGCTTTCATCTATGTGCTGAGCCATGACAAATGGATAATACATTATTATTAAAAACATAAAGAACCCAATAGTTACAAAACTGAGCAACTGTGTGACAGTTGCCATTACCACATATAAGGTTACCAACCTCAAGGTAGGGCCCAAATTTCAACTGCTTTCCAGGCTCCAGACATCAGGTTCCCTAGAGGCAGGGCTTTTATTTTGAGCAGGAACGCACAGGAACACAGTTCTGGCTGGCTTGGTGTCAGGGTGTGTGGCCTAATATGCAAATGATTCCTGCATGGCTTTTTCTTTTAAAAAAAACTCTTTGTGAAACAACGGTGACATCAGGGGTGTGGCCTAATATGCAAATGAGTTCCTGCTGGGCTTTTCCCACAAAAAAGCCCTGCCTAGAGGAATGGGCAACTTTGGACTGTGGACTCTATGGTGTACCATGGAGTTTAGTGACAGAAGTTCCAGAGTGATGTTATTTTCCTGCTGGCCCCCTACCCTTTCCCAAACTCCACAGTCTCCAGGAACCACCCCCAAATTTCTGGGAGTTTCCAAAGTCAGAGTTAGTAACCCTATAAATAAGTCTAATGAAATATCAGTGGAGCGGACATTCACTAGAGATCTAAGAATATTTCCTCATACAGCTGCTCAGGTGATAGCTTTGCTTTTCTATATTTGGTTTCAGATGAAAAGTTTCCATCCTGTCTGATTGGCCCTGAAGGGTTAGTTTTTCTTCTTTCTCAGTAACACAGATGGAGCTCCAACCAGGGCATGGCCAATACAGATCCAGCATTATTATAAGTTCCAGGTTCCTAAGGACTCTGACAGCACAGGTGCTACCCCTCTTCCAAGAAAAACTTTAGACCACATGAAAGAAACTGACTAATATTATTGAGGGGCAGTGTGGTGTAGTGGTTGGAGTCAAAGCCCTAAGTGACCTTTAGCCAGCTTCTCTCTCTCTCTCAGCCTTACCTACTTTACACAGTTGTAAATATAAATCCAAGTACACTGCCCTGAACTCCATGGAGAAAGAGTGGAATAAAAATGTAACATATAGTTTTAACTGCCACTTTATGTAGTCTTAACTGTGTGGCAGTTTTGCTTGCCAATCTATGAGGTAGTTGTTTTTGAACCCTCACTGAACAATGGATGTTTTTTGTAGGCTCTTTTGAGTCTGCCGTGAAAACATTGTGAAAGCAACGTCACCCCAGAGTCGGAAACGACTGGTGCTTGCACAGGGGACCTTTCCTTTCCTTGAGGAGCAATTTTGTTGTAACAAAGCCTAGAAATTTGGATTAAATGAATCAGTGTCAATATTCACAGATGAGTGGAAGAAACAAAATTGAGTGTGTAGGGAAATCTGGGCAGGGAACTAGAAGGGTAATCTGGAGACAGGGGAGAGAGAACTTGAGAAGGGAGAACAGTAATCACTGAAGTAACAGCTGCACCAAAGAAGTTAGATCATTTAAGGTATCTATGGCAAACTTCATTCAGAAAGTCACTGCAACCAAATCACCTTGCTAGCACCATATGCCCTGGACACATGTTATTTGTTGAAGCCACTTGGGTTGATTTTACTAAACTCTCAGCATCTTCAGGGTATCATCGAAGTTCACTTACTCTCTGTTCCTGATCCACTATAAACTCATTTGTTTGAGTACACAGGAGTGCAGTGCACAACACTGTAACAACAGACATCTTTGCCCATACCCATTTTTCCCCTACATGACTGTAAACACTGATGAGAGGAATTCGATCCACCAGCTGGAAAAATCGTGCTGCAGCTATTTTTGCCTTGGCATAATTTGGGGTGTAAGAAGAAGCTTTTCCTAAAGCGGTTCCACTGGTCACAATGCAGGAGATCACCCTGAAATTAAAAAGAAGGTTTTCTTTTTGCAGGTTTCTTAAGATGAGCCCTGTTGGATTAGACCTGCTTGCAGTAGGCCCAGAAAGTCCAGGTGATAGCAACAGCCCTCCCACATTGGCGGGGAAGCTCCACTGAGCTATTGATGGACTCACTGGCCATGAATTTGCCCATCAGCACCTATAAATGGATGGCTGCCCATTAAAGAAGGGCATTCTTATGTCTCTGTCCCCTTACCTAAAAACATAGCTGTAATGAAGTCCTTCTTGGTCTACTAAGAAGCCTCCAAACCGGTAAGAGACAGAATTGGCTATGAACACCACACACTGAGCAAAACCAAAACAAGCCCCATAAACATTTGCTTTTTTGATTGCTGCTCTATATGGGATTTCCAGATGCTTCTCAAAAGCGTCAATAAATTTCTTCTCCTTCCCAATCCCGGCAACAGTTCTGATATTCGTGAGTGCTTCATTCGAAATCTAGCCAAAAATAAAAAAAAAAACAGGAGAAAAAGAGAACTTAAAATGTCAGTTTTGAAGAAATGAGCCACCTATGTTGAGAGCTGCCTTATTCATTAACATCTACAGCTTGGAGCAGGTGCTATTCAAATCAGTTTCAGCTAGCTTGCTTGACTATGGGCTTAACATCTACAAGCCCATAGCCAAGTAGAGGCAATTAGACTCCTTTCAGAGATAATGTGAAACTATGGTGGCTTTATGAAATCAAGATTTGGCAGGAACACAACTGTTTAAATGCAGGTTTCATTGTCTTCACTCTTTCCCCATCTCTCCTACAACTACATGACTAGTACTCCAGTTAGTATCCCAGTGGAGTGAGCAAAGCACTGAGGAACAAACCAAGATTAAGCTAACATGTCCACGTTCACACATCATGTACAACCACAGTTAAGACAAACGGGATAACAAAGCAACTTCAAACTCTGATTTCTGCCTATCATTTATTGTACCTTAAATAACCCTAGAGAGTGGAGTGGCCTGTTTTGGGACTATCAAAGTAACCCCACCCCCCTTTTTGGTGTTAACTCACAGCTGATTTAAGGCAATCCCCGGTGGAGATTTCAAGGCAAGAGACGAACGGAGATTTCAGTGCAAGGTGGTTTGTCATTGCCTGTCTCTACATCACAGCCCTGGTAATCCTTGGTATTCTCCCGCCGAAATACTGGTTGACCCTGTTTAGCTTCTGAGATCTGACGAGATCAGGCTAGCCTGGGCTATCCAACTCACTAACCCATAGCTTAATTAAACCATGAATTTAACATCTGAACAGAACCACAGAATCTTCAACATGAAGAACAGGCAGCTGGACCCCCCAAAAGCTGCTTACATGGAATGTATGCAAAAATTTAAGCAGAATGCACTATTTTATTTATTTATTTGGTTTTTATCCTGGTCCTTTTCCCACCAAACAGGGCTCAGGGTGGTATATAATTAATGATGGAGTAAAAAAAAATTATCTTAGCATATATATTCTCCATGAGATTCTTTAGATTTCCTGTTCTGAGAAATATGATTGTTCCTTTTACGTTACTTATGGCATGACACGTTTTCCCATACTAGGCAAGGCCAATTCCTTTGCTGCTGAAAGCCAGAAGCCAGTCATGGTCTCTCATGTCTGGGTGAAGTTCATCCTGTTTAAATAAGCATCATAGCCACACAGAGCTGAGCAAACGAATGGCTGTGTTTGCCTTAGCTTGTTCTTCTCTTATTCTTCCTTGAGTTTTCAAGTTGTTGGCATCAGCTGTAAGTATACACACCTCTCCATCTCTACTTGCCACCTGATTCTAGGGAGGCCATGCAAGGATTCAATGAAGGCAAACCAACTGAAATGTAATTCAGACAACACAGAGGTTCTGTGGGCTGGATATGGCAACAGGTGTACAACCTATTGCAAGCTGAAGCTTCCATTTAGAGATACTCCTGAATTCACCATCCCTGGATAAGAATGTGGAGGTATTGTTTGGGAGACCTTTATATCAGCTTATGCTGGCTTGCCAGCTCCATCTGTTCCTGGAGAGTGTTTTCCTGTCCACCATCATGCACGCCTCAGTTACCCACACATTAGGAAACTGTCATGCGTTCTCTGGAGTAAACTTATAGGAACGTTTTCAGTGGGTTGGTGCCTTAAGAATTTAAGAGCCCTGCTGGGCCAGACCAGGTAGTCCATCTAGTCCAGCATCATGTCTCACAGAATGGCCAACTAGTTACTCTGGGGGACCCAAAAAAAAAAAGAGCCATAAAGTTTGAGGTCTTCCCCTGATGTTGCCTCCCGGCACTGGTATTCAGATGTTTTTGCCCCTGAATGTGAACGTTCCCTTTAGTTACCATGGCTAGTAGCCACTGATAGACCTATCTTCCACTAATCTATCCAGTTCCCTTTTAAAGTTGCCTGTAGCCGTCACTACACCCTCTAGCAGTGAATTCCACATTTTAATCCTTCACTGTATAAAGAAGTATTTCCTTTGGTCTGTTCTGAATCTACTGCCCATCAATGTCATTGGAAGCCAATAAATTCTAGTATTCTGGGAAAGGGAGAAAAAGTTCTCCCTGTCTACTCTCTCTCTCTCTCTCTCTCTCTCTCTCTCTCTCTCTCTCTCTCTCTCTCTCTGTGTCTTGTGCATAATTTTATAAACTTCTTTCCTATCTCCCCTTTGTTGTCTCTTTTCTAAATTGAAAAGGCCCAGACGCTTCAGAGCCTTTCCTCACAGGAAAGATGCCTCAGCCTCTTAATCACCTTAGCTCCTCTTCTTTAGTTTTTCCCTCCTTTTGAAATACAAACATCAGAACTGCACAGATTATTCCAAGTGAGGCCATATCATGGATCTATATAGCAGCATAATAATGTTGGCTGTTTTATTTTCAATACTTTTCCTAATAATCTCCAGAAATGGCGTAGCCAAACTGCAGTATGGGAGCCACTTGCGGCTCTTCCCCACATATTGTTCAACTCCTGAGGAGGAACTTAATGCAGGCTTACTCTTGAATAAGCATGTGTAGCATTAGGACCTTAGACAGCCTCTAAAAGCTGACCCCTAGGTAAGTGACAAATTCTGCTGTGTGTGAAGCAGGGAAGGAGCGGGAAATAGGCAGGCTTGCAAGCTCTTTTCCTCCACTGTAGAGGTCACCTGCAAAAGTGAAAGAAAGCCCAAGAGCTGAGGGAGAAAAGCAAGCACGTAGGGGAGGGAAGCTGCTGTTTTAAAACTGTAATGTACTGAGAGCTGAGATGGTTGGAAGGCAACATAGTTTATTCAGTAGCACATCACAAGAGAGAGAGCACGCGGGCTGGGCCCCGTTTATATACATTACCCGGAACTGCCCCCTCATCTGACCAGGCCAATCCTGGTCAGTCAAACTTCCCGCCACAGACCTAGATGGGCGGGGCGCCTGGCGAGCTCCATCCGGGGACCCAGGGGTCGCCTTCAGTAGCGATCGCCATGCTGCCTGATCACTTATGTTCAATACATAACAAAAACTTAAAACAGTTTTAAGTGTTTTAATAAAAATGTGTGTGTGTGGTATTTGTTCACGTCTCGTGACTCTAACATCTGATGTTTATCCTATGTGGGTCTTACATTAAGCAAGTTTGGCCACCTCTGCACCAGAATGTAGTTTGCCTTTGTCACTGCTGCAGCACACTAGGTTGACACTTAGGGTGAGATCACACAAGTATCCCGGCTCCGAAAAAGCCAGTTCTCTTTGATCCATACTGCGCCAATCACACAGCCCCTGCCCTGCTGCTGGGAGAGGCACTGGCTGCCTATATGCAAGAGGAGCGTTCAGATTGCTCATGTGCGTGCTGGGTGGGTGTGGAGCGGGTACAGTGCACGCCTGGCTGTTCAGACAGCTGGGAAATGCACAGTGCATAAGTTTTAGAGGTTTGCTACTGGGAAGTTCCTGGTAGCTATTTAATCTGGTCCCAGCCCATTCTTAGACAAGGTAGGTATGGGCAGGACTCGGGTGGGGGGTGGATGTGCATGTGTGATTGTGCACATTAAATCCAGAGGGGAGGCGTGGCTAGGTTGGGCCAAATCTCCTGTGTGATCACTTCCTTTCACTGAACTAAGCACTAGGACAGAATTTTTTATCACAGCCTCCAAAGTACAGTTCCTATTATTGGAGGGTGTGTGTGTGTAATAACCACTATATGAACATCTCCCTGCCCAGTATGAATAGAATTGTTTGTCTCTTGAAGAAAAGAACACAAAGTGCTTGTGATCTCCCGGAATATTCAATCTATGGTTATCCCAGCTACATAGAGTGACATTGTTAGGGAGGGGAAAGAGGCTGAACAGAACTTGTGTTTGGATGCTAAGCTACAATCTCTGCCAATAGCACTGATTTCTGGTTTGTGTACCTTCACTGTAATGGCTGATTTTCCCAACTATTCATCAAAAGTGCCTAGTGACAGCACTACAATTGGAAAGCATTGTTGAGATTTATTGTAAACCAAAATTCAGAGGACATCAGCCTTTAAAGGCTTCCCCCTTAATCTTTTAGAACAAACAGTTCAGGGCTATTGAGCAAAACAGAAACATACAGCAGAACCCTGTGACAGCAGCCCAATAGCTAGAGCTAAAATTCTATTGCCTACATAGTTCCTTGGTTTTGCACCTCCCCCTCCTAGTACACATACTGCTATGCTAAACATGCCAGCTAGACAAATAGCACCCCCAGGGCCATTTCTGGAAGGGGAAATGGTGCATAGATTAGGCTGAAGCCCCTTCTTCCCCCTCATGTCACGATTGCAATGCAAGTCAGACCCCATGTCCTTTGGAACTCACAGCTGCAGTCTTGCTGCCAGTCGCCCGCTGTGGTCACATGTCAAGCATAACATCTACTTTGGAATTGTGTCTTCCCAAGATTCCTTGGTTGGGAACTGGGGCAGTTAAATGTGTTTCACCCAAGGGGCTTTGAAGCCCTAAACCAGCTGCAAGCTCGGGATCCCTCCGTGACACAGTCTGGGTGTGTGCCAAACTGCTGCTCCCAGAGCCAAGCTGATGTTCTTCAAGCTGAGGGCACACAGACATACACACTACCTGAGCTCTTGTGCCCAAGTGAGGCAGACCTTGAGCTGGACACTCACTGAGTAGGCAGCTGGAAAGAAGGAGACAGGCACTGCCACACTGTGAGCTTAGTGGATGTGGAGCCTGGCAGTGGTGACAGAGCTACCAGCCTCCTGCTTTTCTTTCCTTCTTCCTTCCCTCTGTGGGGGTCAGGGGAGGCAGTCCAGCAAGCAGGCCCCTAGTGGCAACGTTGGTACCAGAGGTGCCACTTGGGGTTACTACTTGCCTGGTGCCCCTGCCCTTCTAGTGGGTGGGCCACCCTTGCTTCAGACATTTCTTGAGCTGTGAACTTTTGTCTATGCTTCTGTCACTTAAAGCAGGCTTCAGCTACATGGAATTCGGTATATGGTTGCTAGTGCAAGACTCACACAGTTGACGAGGCTCGCCAACATTGTCAGATAGAATGTGATGACATCACTTGTAGCGTGACTGGAAGTGACATCATCACATCGCGGAGGACTCTCTAGCATCCAAGTACAAGAGTGTCTCCAGCAACGCTGATGGCTGCATCCCCCTCTCGCTTTTCTCCCGTTGCCCAGCTGAGTGGCACTGGGAATGGGCAAAGGGGGCAGGAGGTCTCCCACTCAAGTTCTATTACTGGAACCCTGATTCTATAATAGGAGCTCCCAGTGATGCCTTTTGGCTCTAAAGGAAATAAAAAGCCATTCCAAACAGCTTTATGTCCCCGTAAGAAAAAAGACAGCTATCTACACAGTATGTCATTTTTTCTTTCCAGGATTAAAACAGCCCAAAGAGGGGCATTTTGATTGGGGAAATGACACAGCAGGAAGAGTTAAATTCCTCTTTGCTGGTGCCAAAAGTTGAAATCAAGACGTCTCCCCATCATGGCACCACTTAAGAATCTCTTAAGGATTTTTTAAGGATCCAAAGTTAGATTTTGTGTTTCCAGATACAGAACTCCAATGCCACACATACCCTGACAATGTCTTGGGTATCATGGATAATTACTTTCACCTCTGCTTAATCCAATTGGAAGGAAAGAGTGATATTATCCCATTTGTAGGATGGCATTGCCACCTGAAATTCTAAGAAAGAAGTCACCTTCTAAGGAGCAGAGATTTTAAAAGCTGGGGGGAAATCACCATGATGTTTTTGCTGCTTGACAAACTGAAAAAAGAAAACTTCAACCTCTGTGGCCCTGTCAGGCCTCAAATGCATTCATTACTGACAAAGCTGCCTGCTTGAGTTATTACCCACCATCCTCATTCGTTTTATATAACGTTTCAGAAATGACATTACCCGCCCGGTAATTTCCATAGCTTGCTTGTCCTGAGAGGCAAACCCTGTCAACATTTTGGATTGCATGGCTCCAGACAAGGCCAAGAAAGGCAAGAAGCAGAGGATGACTAAAGTGAGCTTCCAGCTGAAGTAGAAAGCAATGATAATGGCCACACCAATGTTGGTGAGGGAACTCACGATCATTCCTATCTGAGTTCCTGTTGCCTGAAAAAAATAAGGAAAACAAAAAAGAGATTACAAAAAGACTGGGACACTGTCGGGGCTTTTTTTGTAGCAGAAACTCCTTTGCATATTAGGCCACACACCCCTGATGTAGCCAATCCTCCTGGGGCTTACAGCAGGTCCTGTACTAAGAGCCTTGTAAGCTCTTGGAGGATTGGCTACATCGGGGTGTGTGGCCTAATATTCAAAGGCATTGCTGCTACAAAAAAGCCCTGGGCACTGTTATCTCAAAACTATATGACCGTTGCTCAGAAACCTTCATAACGTTGGAATTGTTCCTTCCAAGTTTCATCCATCCTGCCCTGCAAAATTTTCTGAATTTCCCTCTGCTGTCTGCAGTTCCAAAGAGACTGAGAAGTCTGAATAGCCATAGTTCCTTGATTCTTCCTGCCTAGGAAGCTGAGCATCAAGTATCACTACCTGTAAAAATGTGCTCATAAAAATGTGCTCATCAGCAACGTGCCCAGAGAGTGACTAAGTCATCTTCACAGTTCTCTTCCTCAGTTTTTCTAGTTTCCCCAGTCCAAGAGGTCTCCACCTTCAAGGAAAGCAAATGATCTCCCTCTAGAAATCTGTTACCAAAATGACAGTTCCAGACTCAAAAGCCTTTGTGTGCATGCACATTTCTTCAGATGCACACAAAAGCTCATACTTTGAATAAAACTCTGTTGGTCTTAAAGGTGCCACTGGACTCAGATTTCTATTGCTTTAGACCAACACAGCTACCCATGTGGATCTAGTTCCAGACTCAAATAGAATTCCCCCTTCTGCTCCTTTTAAACCAAGCTCAGTTGGCTAGTAAACCTGATTCTGTGCTGTATCTCTTCAAACCACCATCTTGTCACAAGTGTATTGATTTTATGCTTTAAAAAAAAATCTGCTTTCAGTAGGCTTGCCAATCCCCAGGTCCCAGCGGGGGTTCTTCTGCTTTTCTAGGCTCCTTCCCGCCCACAGTCAGCTGGCCGGTGGGGGGAAAGCCCCGCCCCCACAGGACCATGTGCCTTTCCACCACCAGAGGCGTCAGTCTCCGATTGGAAAGGCTTCCTCTTGGGATGGTGTGTCTGTGTTACTTTGAAGAAGTTGGCAGCAACTTGTGAGTAGAGAGGCCAATCCCTCGCTTCAGAGTCGCCAGAAAGGGGGGGGGAGGGAAACATCTGCTGAGCATTATTCTCTATGTGGAGACTGATTCTCATAGGGTATAATGGAGAATTGATCTGAAGGTATCAGGGGCTCTGGGGGGGCTGTTTTTCGAGGTAGAGGCACCAATTTTTAGTATAGTATCTAGTGCCTCTCCCCAGAATATCCGCCAAGTTTCAAAACGATTGGACCAGGGGGTCCAATTCTATGAGCCCCAAAAGAAGGTGCCCCTATCCTTCATTATTTCCTATGGAAGCAAGGCATTTAAATAGGTGTGCTGTCCCTTTAAATGTGATGGCCAGAACTCCCTTGGAGTTCAATTATGCTTGTCACACCCTTGCTCCTGGCTCCGCTCCCAATGTCTCCTGGCTCCACCCCAAAGTCTCTTGGCTCCACCCCCAAAGTCCCCAGATATTTCTTGAATTGGACTTGGCAACTCTAGCTCTAGGCTGATTTGGCACTTTCTTGCATGTGAATTCATCTTTATGTAAAATGCCTTACCCCTTGAACCTGAGATGCATCTGTTGCTAATCTTATAGTCAAGGCACCAGGGCTGTTCTTGTGGTCATCAAACCAGCCAATTTCTTGACCGAGCATAGCTTGGAAACCGATTTTCCTCAACCGTCTTGTAAGCAGTTCACCAGACTTTGCAAATGTATATCCCTGAAATGTGTGTTATATACATAAAAGAAATGGTAAAATACCTTGGTGAGTGGTACAGCCATCTTCATTTGTTGCAGTAAATACAAATGGCTCCTAAAAGACTAACAAATTTATGATACAGTCCTAAACAGAACTGCATCGTTCTAATCCCCTAAACTTCAATGGCTTTAGAAAGGTATAATTCTGTTTGGGATTGCACCGTTACGCAGCTTAAACTTTCACGGTCTAGAGCCCATAAGAGGTACACAATACACATAAACATTAAGCTATAATGTTATAAATGTGAAAAAGACAAGTAGTGGAACAAAGTCGTTAAGCAGCACATCCAGTAGTCATTACCTGCAAGAACTGTGTGAAAAATGATACCACTCCGACAAGGACAAAAAGCACGCAGATATTGTCAATCTGTGTTCTTTGCTCTTTCGCATCAGGAATAGAAAAGGTCTTTGGAGAAAAGAAAAGAAAACATTAGGGAGATTTCAAACCAGGCCGTGCAAAGTTCTCATGGGGTGATTCTAGCACCTAAAACCAGGTTTTTTCAGAGTTCAACTTGGGGGTATTTACCTTCCCTTATTATTTTTTTCTACATCCATGTTTGTCCCAATTCAAACTGCCTGACTGTCCTGGATTATTAGTTTTCCATTCAAGCTCCTAGTCATCAAAAGAGGGGGAAGGTAGAAATGGGAGAGAGAAACAGCTCTCCCTCTAGGAGATTGGAGGCTGAGTAAGGGGAAGACTTTCTCTGTTTAGTAGAGGGCACTACAGAGTACCAAGGGGCAGCCAGACTTGAGACCCAGCCCACATAACCCTGGGGATCAACATAGGAGAAAACGAGCCAGGAGAGCTTCATGGGGAAAAGCATCGGCCTCCCAACAGGAGAAAAAGAATATCTTGGTAGATTGACATATACTGCCCACTCATCTCTCTCCTCCACAATCAAGAAGGAGGGGGCACCCATACCACATTTTAGTCTCTCAAATCCATCCAATGTGGATGGGGGGGGAGATGCCAGTCTCCCCCCCAACCCACTTCTGATGGAGCTGCAACCCAAACATAAAAGAAGATGGGTTGTTGGTAACAACTGCATGGATGACAAAGAAAAGAAGGGGAAAATATACAATAGAACCCTCCTACAGAATTAAAACCTTACATCCACTGACAAGTGACCGATTTGGTGAAAGTATGGGTGGAGGGATAACAGAGGCTAAAAGAATTAAAAACTGAGTTACGCGTTTACACTAATATAGCATAACAGCATAGCTTGTGAATGAGTGCGAAAGCCCTGGTACAAACACCATCGTGATAACCCAGGACAACAAGGGGGAACACTGGGTGATCTGACTTTAGTATAGAAACAAAAAATAACCTAAGATAAAACTAGGGGTGAACCCAAGTTTAGTACAGAATGTAATTTCAGGGACAGAGTTGAACCAGGTTTAAAGTTCTAGTGTGGAATTGCCCATGGAGGCTTTGGGTGCTGACCTGAAGTGGTATCTAAGCTTCCTCAAATCTTCATATTCCATCTGTTGTCTTTCCATGAGCATCATTTTGCCATGCTTTCTCAAACTAGATCAAAGGTGGTTTGAGAAAGCCTGGGCTAACAAGAAGGAAAACACAGAAAAATAACGAATGGAAAATGGGGACATGAGGAAGCTTGTGGGGAGGAGAAGCTGCAGGTTGACATCCAAATTGCATGAAAATCTTCTGTATGAAAATCTTTTGGGCCACATTTGATTACTAATGATGTGAAAAGACTGTCAGATTGCTTTTACAAACACATTCCAGCTTTTTGATCCAAGAACTCAATGGCGTGCTAAAAGCAGAAGTTGTCCCTAGGGGTGGAAGTGGAATGCAGATCATGGAGCTGTTTTACCACAAGTAAAACAGGAGAAGGAAAGTCTAATGATTCCATTGGAGCTAACCACATCCATTCAGAGTTCGACCTCAAAGCAAAAGCTGTATGATAGTCTTGGCTAAGACTAATCAAAACAACAAAACACAGGGTGCAAGCTTTTGAGTTTTTAGAACTCTTCAGCAGGCTGGAAATACTTAGAAATATAAAAAAGGGGATAGATCAAGATGAGTAGCCATGTTAGTCTGTCAGTAAGAGTAGAAAAGAGCAAGAGTCCAGTAGCTAAGATTGACAACATTTGTTGCAGGATATAAGCTTTCATGAGTGACTCACAAAAGCTTATACCTTGCCATAAAAGGGGAGACCTTTTAGAACATGAGATTCATTATCTCTTTGTTCTACTGACTTCAAAGAGTCCAAGAAGGTGCACATGTTATCATTTTGGGGTTGCCAACTTCCAGGTGGGCCCTGGAGTTCTTCAGGAATTACAAATGATTTTCAGTCTACAGGGATGTTCTCCTGAAGGAAATGGTAGCTTTAGTGGGTAGACTCCATGGCACCACACTGAACTTCTTCCCCAGATTCTGCTCCCAAATCTCCAGGAATCCCCCAACCCAGAATTTATCAGGTTGCACACATGGTACTACTGGAATTCTAGACATTTTGGGATGAAAAAGCAACAACAGAAGCCATCTAATTGCAAAAATATAAATGGTATTTAGGCATCAAGATATGTGTGTGGCTAGTTAAAGCACATTAATCAAGATCTTCAGCTGAAATCCTATTCTATGTAAGCTTTGAAGGGGAAAAAAGTAATACAATAGAGAAGAGCAACTACAGATTATGAGTCATTGCAAAATGTCACACCCATTGAACATCCATATACATCCTACAATTCAATTAGTCTTTGGAGAAAAAACAACAACTCCAATAAATAACCTTTTTAAAAGATAAAAGCATTTATTAAAATAGTCCCTTCATTAATAGAATCTCAAAATGCAAAGTTAAATCTGTACTAGGGCACATACTCAAATATATAACTGGAATATTTCTCAGACATGTATAATAACCCACGTGAGTGGTACGAACAGACTGTAGGCATGCTTTGTAGGGAAATATGGCTCTTCTTTGCCACAACTGAAACATTCTTTTGAGAGGAAAACAAGTTTCCTGCTAACTTTGGCAAAAAGATAATGAGAGCTCAACAAAGAGCTATTGTTTTTCTACATTAATTTTATCCTTTCCCCCCCGGTCTTTCTAACAAGTTTTGGCCAACCAACAGATAGGCATGCTGACAACAGAATGGCTCAAACCCAAGTATTCAACCTTTAGCAATTGCTCTCAAGTTATACATGTTAACTGAGTCTTCCAGACCTAGCTTGAAATTTAAAAAAAAACCACTGCGTTCATAAGAAACAGCTTGTGTTTGTCTATTTTCTGTGACTATGTATATCCAAAGGCAATTTAGTTTTGGTCAGTGTTGATGGCAAATTGTGGAAAATCAACTGATTGGGACCTGGGTAGGCCAACATGATTGGAATCTCTAATTCTACCACCAGCTGGATTCTATTACTTTCATGACTGGACTCTGGAAGGAACCATTATTCACCAAAGATTTAATGGCTGAACCTCTGGAACACAATTGGCAGCTGCCAAGTCCACTGGGGAGCTACTGGCATATAGTATTTATAGAAAAGCTGTAAGTTCTTGGGTGGGTGGGAGGAGAGGCCCCTAGATTGTACAGGCTGCAAGGGCAGCTAGAGTCCTTTCAGGGTGGGGAGGGAGGGAAGCGGCCAGAACATGTCTTCCCCAGCCAGTGTGTATAAGCCATGTCGGTTCCCTGCTGCTCCCAGGTGGGGAAGAGCACAGGAAAGCAGGAAATGAGGAGGGAGCACAGAGATACAAATCAGCCTTCTTTTGAACTTCGGACTTGGAAGTTGATCGCTGCAGGCTGAGCTCCAAGAAAGATAGAAGGGGAATCGGAGCTTACATGCAATTTAAATCACACTGGATGGGGGAGGGAGAGGGGTGGCCCCCAGCCTCCCCAGATTCTTGCTTTCACCCCCATACCCCCCTCCTACCGCCTGCCTGTGGCCCCTTTCCCCTGTGACTCTGCTACGGGGCTGGGCATCACCCCCAACGGCGGCAACATGATGACATCAGTTCTGGGTGACGTCATCATGGCAGCAAAAAATATCATAGCATGAGAAATAGAGTGTAACACTCAAATGAAATTAGCATGTTAGTGCTGAACCATTCATTTGAGTATAGTTATACTGTATACTATAACATTAATAATACTCAGTGCAAGGAAATACTTACTCCAATAATCTGACTGAACAGCAAAGCATAGAGTGGGTTGACTGCTCCATTGCCGGCTGCCCCTAAGGATCCAAGCACCATGTAGGGCCATTCTGGAGCATTGTATTTCAAAATTCTGGCAACATTAGCTGGTTCTACATCCTCTTCAGCAATACCTTCCTTTAAAAAAGAAGTGTTCTGTCACTAAGTGATTCATCCCATAGTGGCATCAAACCTAAGATGTGCTGAACACCTTGTGTTTCTGTTTTTTACCGTTGCAAGGGGAAACTGCAAGTGTACACAGAGTGACTGCAAGTGTACATAGAGTGATGTTGTGTAAGCTATTGGTTCATCTCCGTCCTTAAACATCTCCCCTTTGAGTGCTTCAGGAAAGCAATGCAACCATGCACCAATGACAATACATTTTTCATAATTTCCAAATAGCTATAATAAGGGCTTTTTTGTAGCAGGAACTCCTTTGCATATTAGGCCACACACCCCTGATGTAGCCAATCCCCCTGGAGCTCACAGTAATAGATAGATAGATAGATAGATAGATAGATAGATAGATAGATAGATAGATAGATAGATAGATAGATAGATAGATAGATAGATAGATAGATAGATTTATTGTCATTGTTCTCAAAGAAAATGAGAGCAACGAAATGAGGTGCTCTTCCACAAACATACCAACGCATCAACACCCCCAAAAAGGACATATACATAGACCATTTAAATGCATCTAAAAACAAATAACCATTCATGACCCTGCATTTAGCCTAACCACGGCACTTGGATAGAAGCTGCCCTTGAATCTATTTGTCTTAGCCTTCAACACTCTATATCGCCTACCTGACGGTAAGATCTCAAATAGCAAGTGGCCCGGATGTGAAGGGTCCCTTAAGATCATTTGTATCTTCCTTTTACATCCTCAGGGATGATCTGCAATAGAGAAGCCCTGTACTAAGAGCCCTGTAAGCTCTTGGAGGACTGGCTACATCAGAGGTGTGTGGCCTAATATGCAAAGAAATTCCTGCTACAAAAAAGCCCTGCTATATTAGGGAATATTAATGTGTTGAGCTTGCCAGGACAGCTCATAGTAAGCCTATGCTTTAGGGCATGGTTTTGCTGAAGTGATGATGAAGAGGAGTCAAGGTAATGTGATATCTCCTTTAAAAGTAGTTACCTGAGCAGAGTGAACTATTCTCACAATTCTCCCTTTCTCATGTTCCTATTCTCATCCTTCTTAGAAGCCAGGTGCCGCAGCTAACTACACAACATCTTGATTCAGACACAATGCAAGGCCATAATATATTTCAACTACTGTTAGTTTGTGAAATAAAGATTCAGCTTGCAAATGGTCGATTAAATCCTGGTCTGTCTTGACAAATGCTTATTTCATCGCCTGCAGTCTTTCCTCTGCCTTCCCTGTATAGACCCAGCTGGTATTTCAGCTTGCAAATTCAGTGAGGACAGCACTGAGGAGCAAACAAAAATATCTGCAATAGAAATACCTTGTCAATATTTTCCTGATGCACATTCCTTTTTTAAAAAGTCATTGGAGTTCAGTGAGGATAGTACTGAAGAGCAAAGAAGATGATCTGCAATAGAGATGTATGTTCGGATATACCCAGTCCACATATATATCAAAAAATACCTTATCAGTATTTTTCAGATACATTTGGGTATGCAGATGATATTTGGGGTTTTGGGGATATCAGTAAATGAGTTTCAAAAATTCTGGCAATATTTGGGACCATAGGAGAATGTTAATGACTGGCATTTTAAGGCTCCCAAGACTGGGTTTTGTTTTTTTTCATTTTACCATGAGTGTGTTATTGTCTTTATGGCAGGTTTTGATGCTGGTTTCCCAGGTTTTTTTGGCTTGGATTCTCTGGTGTGACATTGGTTCTGTTGGGATTTTCACATTTACCTGTGGTTCTGCTGAGATTCTCTGGTTTGTTGTTGGTTCTGTTAGGCTTGCAAGTGTCTTTTGCTTCAGTGAATTTGACTTAGATGTTCAGGTTTAGTCCTGGTTGTGTTGGGCTTGCCACATTGGCCAATAGTTTTGCTAAGATTCACTGGCTCAGCACTGGTTCCATTGGGCTTGTTGGTTCTGCCAGTATTTGGAGGCTTTTGGCCTGCAGTTGCTCTTGTTTGTTTCGCTATTGGCTGCTTCAGCCTAGAGAAAACATGGATTTTTCTCCTCATAAGAATCAATGGGGACAAGTAGGATGGCTGAAGGAACCTTCTTCAGAGGCATGTAGAACTGGACCCCTTGATCCAGTCTACTTGAAACTTTAGTAAACAAGCAGAACTAGAATCCCTGCAATATTGGTGAAATGTGCATGAAAAACAGCCAGTCCACCTCCCTGGAAATCGTCCCCAATGGGGAATAATGAACCCCCCAAATTTTCAGAATTCAAAACCCCCCACAAAAATCCTGAATCCAAATGGTGAAATCGTATTGAGGGACCTAAATAATCCAGATACCGGCTTTTATGCCTTTCCTGAAGCCCAGATCTGAAAAAATACTAAGACAATTTCAGGTGCACTTCCCTAGTCTGCATTTGTATGTCACATGAAACCATAGTTAGGACTTCAAATAATAGTTTCAGGGCCTTGTTTGACATCCTAACTAACCTGTCTATTCCTCTTGAACAGTTAGTGCAGTGGCCTTCATCTGCTGTTCAGTGAACTAGGCCTATGAATGCATGGTTTAAATATGTTAAGGAATAAGTAATCCAGACATGCCATAGAAATTGGACTGGATAACTCCAAAGCAGAAATCGGACTGGATAACTCCACCGGGGTCAGGGGATCCCCTGGTTTGGAGGGCTCCAACTTGCTGGCATGGAGCAGGCCGCCAGAGGATTCCCATTCCCAAAGAGCCCTGTCACTGCATGACATGCCATGTTTGATGACATCACTTGGAACTGATGTCATCGCACCGGGCATGTCACACCGGGGACACTCTAGGATTCACAATAAAACTCTATGGTACCATAGAGTTTTACTGCAAATCCTAGAGTGTCCCTGGCGCGACATGCCCAGGGTGATGATGTCACTTCTGGGTGACATCATCACACCATGCATGCAAAGCATGTGTGAGAGAGAAGAGTCCCCCATTACAGTAGCAGAGGGACTTGGCAAGCTTACTCCAAAGAAAGAAATTAAAGCAGAGTAAATGTATCAGCTTTAATTTAGAAAATCACTATCGCTTAATCCAAAGACATGTTCTAATTGCCTGAATGTAACTTGGAAACTGCAACCATTTTATTAATGTATTTTTAAAAATGCCAAAATGGTTTCTATTTAATTAGTTCTCGGCTGAATGTTTTAAGGTATCAGTTTCCCTGTCCTTGAAAAACAATTGAACCTGTCATAATAATTTCTGATGAAATAAATTCAAAGACTTAGATTTGCTTTGTTCCTCTTTCTATCCACTCAGTGACTTGCTGCATAATAAGAACAATCTCCCCTCTTTCCAGTTTCTCTTTGATGACCAATATTCTCTTTCATGTTCATTTAATTTGTATATTAATATTCTGCTTTTTGCATTGCACAGCATGGGCCTCAAGAAAAGATTTCACTTTAGTGCAATTTTATTTCATGTGAAATAAAGAAGCTCATCAGGACCATAAAACAGGAAAGATGACAAAGATGATCTTTAATGAAGAACATGACTAACCTTTTTCAATAGGCTAGAGCTGTCTTCATACTCGGTTGCGCTATAGATAGGCTCTGAATGGTCTCCTGCGATTGATCTTGGATGAGCAGGTACTAAATTGGACAGCTGAGACCTGGAACGCTGCCGAATGGAGGCTCTATGAAACAGAGGAGAAAGGACTACTCTTAGAGTCTTACACTTCACAGTTTTCCAGATGCATCCTCTGGTTGAGTAACAGACATTTCCAAGAACTCCATGCTTCATAGGTTTGCAAGGCCCCTCATTTGGATTTGGATCACAGTGTGTGTGGCAGAGGTATAGAACCACTCTGATTTTCCCACTCTGAAATAGTCCCAGAAAGCTGCTCTTTGCTCCACTGGGGAGAGCAACATGTAGCTGCATCGGTACACACAGGGCATTTTTTTTGTAGCAGTAGGAGCTTACAGTAGGCCCTGTACTAAGAGCCCTGTAAGCTGAACATGAACATATGAAGCTGCCTTATACTGAATCAGACCTTTGGTCCATCAAAGTCAGTATTGTCTTCTCAGACCGGCAGCGGCTCTCCAGGGTCTCAAGCTGAGGTTTTTCACACCTATTTGCCTGGACCCTTTTTTGGAGATGCCAGGGATTGAACCTGGGACCTTCTGCTTCCCAAGCAGATGCTCTACCACTGAGCCACCATCCCTCCCCAAGCTCTTGGAGGATTGGCTGCATCAGGGGTGTATGGCCTAATATGCAAAGGAGTTCCTGCTACCAAAAAAGCTCTGAGTACTCATACAGCCCTCAACCCGGGGCGGGGGGGACAAAATGTCATTAGACCCCATTACAGCATTCTAAGGACCCAACACTGTCACATGGAAGAGAGTGGGATAAAATGGCACCATAATTTGAAATTTGGTTTCCTACTGCTGTGGTTTTGACATATATAATCACTCAGAAGCCTGGATGTGTAATCCCCTTTTATGAGCTGTTCCTGTAGGTTTAGCAGGGGCTGGATATAATTCTGGCCTGGCTCAGGTTTACCAGTCAGCGTTTCAGACTCACATCTGACTGTTCAGCTGTTGCAGAGATACCTGGGTATAGTATTTTTTTTTTCCTCCCCCCAATACTTGCATCTTGAAAGCACAAGAAGGAAAACATAACTTCCAATGTAGCTCCCTGGAGAGAGTTTTTCACAAATGCAGAACAGTCAGAGGTAAAAATCTAGACATCCTCGCATCTTTTCATAATGGATTTCATAGCAACAGAGGAGAAAAGAGCAACAGTGTCTTGTTAAGTCTACTTATAAAGCATATAAACAAGACCATTGTGGCCATTAGAGGCTCATGCATTTCTGAACAGCGTGAGCTGCAAGATTATTTCTGCTTTTGTGAAACCGTGCTTACAATTGCCTTTTCAGAACTCAGCAGAAGTGAATACATACAAATTTAGATATTCTTCCTCTTGAGAGGTTGTTCACTTTCCTAACTGGCTTGTAGCCAAGTGTTTCAGCTTAACTGGAGAGAGACATTCAAGAATGCTTCGCTAAGTCTGTATAAAGACAAACATATACCGGCTAATACTAAATAAGAGTAGCCACTGCATGGCCCTCTGTAAAGCGCCAGTTCCCATGGTGCGCTCATTC
This sequence comes from Heteronotia binoei, assembly GCF_032191835.1. Taxonomy (NCBI): domain Eukaryota; kingdom Metazoa; phylum Chordata; class Lepidosauria; order Squamata; family Gekkonidae; genus Heteronotia; species Heteronotia binoei. Next base: position 29,506,005 of record NC_083238.1, read on the forward strand.
TTATTTTTAAAAAGATCATACCCCCAAGAAATGCCAGGCGAACTGTTTCATTACATGAAGGTTTTATAAAGGTAAAACATTTCATATTTACAGCTACAGGCCTTTCTGGATTTTATGCTAACTGAAAGGAATTCAAATAACATTTTTTTTCATATCTTTGACTTAGTTCTAAGTTTCTACAAGTACAAAACAGAAGATTTTGTTCAAGGCCTTCAACTCAATGGCTTGGAACTCATGGGTCATTTCTGCTGATAGGATGGAATTCTGTTGGAATGTAGGGCTCCCAGATTCCAGTCAAGCACTTTCTAACCGCTATAAAGGGTTGCCAATCCCCAGATGGGGGCAGGGGATCCCCCAGTTTGGAGGCCCTCCCCCCCCCTGCTTCAGGGTCATCAGAAAGCAGGGGGAGGGGAGGGAAATGTCTGCCGGGAACTCCATTATTCCCTATGGAGACTTATTCCCATAGAAAATAATGAAGAATCAATCCGCGGGTATCTGGCACTCTGCGGGGACTGTTCTTTGAGGTAGAGGCACCAAATTTTCAGCATAGCATTCACTGCCTCTCCCCCAAATACTCTCCAGGTTTCAAAAAGATTGAACCAGGAGGTCCAATTCTATGAGCCCCAAAAGAAGGTGCCCCTACCCCTCATTATTTCCTATGGAAGGAAGGTATTTAAAAGGTGTGCGGTCCCTTTAAATGTGACAGCCAGAACTCCCTTTGGAGTTCAGTTATGCCTGTCACACCCTTGCTCCTGGCTCCACCCCAAAGTTTCCTGGCTCCACCCCCAAAGTCCCCAGATATTTCTTGAATTGGACTTGGCAGCCGTATGCTACACTGGCTCCCTCACATTTAAAGAATCTATGCAGTTACAGTTATGCATACTAGGGCTTATTGTTTCAATTAGAGGGTATGATTTAGGCAAAGGTTTGTCAGGAAAGGTGGATTTTGGAAGAGATCCACTTTTTAAAATTCTTTTTTCTTTCACCCTGCTGTTCCAAAAAATCAGTTTACTAAACGACCTAACAGAATTCAGAAACGCATCAATAAAATGATCAACATCTCCACCTGAGCTTTTAAAATGAACTCAGTGAGTCCCATAAATCATCCTGGCATAAGTTAATGGAAGACTAGATGCTAAGTCTAGGGTTTAATCAGCTTCTGTACCCACAGATGTCTCAGAAATTAGAAAGAAGTCTCTCAATGTGCTGAGGAGACTAGATCAGGAGGCTATTAACTTAGATGTCAAGATACATTGCTCCTCTCGTTTTCTGGGACCTTGAGAGCCAGCTGTGGTGTGGTGGCTAAAGAGGGGCAGATACTAACCTGGAGAACTATGTTTGATTCCCCACTCTCCACATGCAACCCACTAGGTGACCTTGGGCCATTCATAGTTCTCTCAGAACTCTCTCAGCCCCACCTACCTCACAAGGGTTGCCAATGGGCCCCCACACCTTTAGGGACCCCAGGCTGACTTTCCTCCTGCCAGTTTCCCCCCTGCTTGCAGCCCTCCCAGCCTGCACGTGCAGCCAGCAATGGAGCTGCACTATGCCCAGCTTGCCAACATCACCAAATTTGCCCCTCTCTGCCTCTCCCCCACAGCTTTGTCAAAGGGGCTTTTGAGAAGGGGCCTGCAGGCTGCAGTGGGGGCCATTGGTTGCAGGGTGGGTGCTCTGAGATAATTTGTGAATGGGCCCCTGAGATTTTGACTGCCTAGGGGCCTCCACAGGGTTTAATCCAGCACTGAAGGAAAGTGATTGTAAGCTGCTCCAACTCTCCTTCAGGTAGTGAAGGGTGGGTTATAACTCTTCTTCTTCCAGCCCCTCTTTTCCCTGTTTTGCCTACCTTCTTAATGGTCTCACTTTTTTGCCAGCTATTGTTCCTGGCTAGAACAATTGCTTTGCCACTTGCAGAACTGTCAGGTCGCTGTGAGGGTATTAGCTGCCCCCCGAGACTCTGCCCTTGTGGCAGAGAAGTAACTGAAATTTTTTCCTCTTTAGTTGTCATCAGTACTCTTCTGTAAGAGCCAGTTTTATACCATCTTTATTGAGCAGGATTCACTGCTGCTCACATGATTTCCATCTGCCATATTATTTGGCTGGTAATGATAGGAGTATAACTCTGGCTGTGGAGATGATGTTTAAAATCAAGCTTGCACATGATAAAAAACTCTGTGCTTAAGTGCTAGTGAGATTATAGATTCTATTTGTTTTGCTAGGGGGTCTTGGGACACATAGGCATTCTGTTTTTGGCACAGGAACAGGACACAATCAGGAATACAAGATTTAAGATGATAATAAAAGTATATCTAACAAGCCAGAAGCAAAACTCAGTGGATCAAATAAAGCCAGATATCAACTGAAACAGAAGATAGATCAAATCAGAACAATCCAACAAACACCTGAGGAGTCTTCACCTAGAGCCTAAGAGTCAATAAACCTCAGAATGGAATACTTCTCAGGAAAAGTATTACAAGGATGTGGCACCAGTGCCAAAAAGGCCCTGTCTCTGACTTCAGATGGTAGGGAAGCCCAGAAAAGGACCTTCAGGGCATATCTTAATGATTGGGTAGGTTCATGGGGGACAGATAGTCCTTCTCACACCATGGGTATGCAGGACTTTACATGTCAAAACTGTCACATTGCATTGTACTAGAAGACCTTGCTGTATGGGGGTTTTGTATTCAGGTGGGTAGCCAAGTAGCAGAACAAAGTTTGAGTCCAGTGGGTACTTGAAGCTTTTGTGTGTATACATACTTCTTCAGATACATTCGACAGAAATTATCAACCATTACATATGGGACACGGATGAGGAGGATGTTGCCAGGAAGGGCCAATTAGAGTCAAGATGCATAAGTAACTGAGCAGTAAATATAGCTAAAACTGGATGGCAATTGGTAAGACCCATGAATAGCAGCAAATCTGCATACAGCATAATAAAGAAGTTTACAAAATGATGTGAGAACTGAATGACATTAGCATGTATTGAGATAAAAAAAACCAATATCTCTGTTAAGCCCTGTGGGTTCCATTGTCCTGAGTGTTATAACTTTTAATTTAGCAATCTCCTGTTTTAGTCTGTTTCTGAAGTTCCCTTGCAATAAAGCAGCTACTTTGAGGACTCCCGCTGAATGTCCAGGAAGGCTGAAGTGTTCTCCTACAGGTTTCTCAGTTTTGTGATACTTGAATCAGATTTGTGTCCATTTATCCTTTGGTTTGATCTGTTTGCCATATGTAGAGAACTGAAGGGCATTGTTGGCATTTAATGGCATATACAGTGTTAGGAGATGAGCAAGTTAATGAGTCTGAGATGGTGTAGCTGATATTGTTAGGTCCAGTGATTGTGTTGTCTGGATGTTGTGTTGTCTGGCTTTTACCAGGACCAGGACCAGACAACACAACCTGGTGGAATCAGCTCCCTATGGAGATCCGGGCCCTACCTGGCTTGATAGCCTTTTGTAGGGCCTGTAAAATGGAGCTGTTCCGCCAGGCTTTTGGATGAGGCGGCAGGCATCTACTTGTTAGATGAGTTGGCCTCCCCTGCGTTACCACAGTGCTGTACCATCTTACTATACCATCCTGCTGGACGATCCTGCTGTACTATTAACTAGTTATTGTAACTGATCTTATTGTGATTTTATTATTACCTATATTGATGTACTCCACCCTTGGAAACCAGTTGCTATATTTGGGATACATATCCATCAGTGGAATTACGTGCTTTCAGTCAGAAAAATGGAAGTCACAAATATTTGTAGATTCACAGCCATTAGCCATGTTAGTCTGTTGCTGCAAAATAATAGATTCCAGTAGCACCTTTAAGACTACCAACTTTTATTGTAACATAAGCTTTCAAGAAACACAGCTCTCTTCATCAGATGTAAATATTTGTTGCATTCCTAACATACAAAACTTGACATAGGAGACCATGACCAGGGCTTTTTTTGTAGCAGGAACACATTTGCATATTAGACCCTGATGTAGCCAATCCTCCAGGAGCTTACAGTAGGCCCTGTACTAAAAGCCTGGTAAGCTCTTGGAGGATTGGCTCCTTCAGGGGTGTGTCGCCTAATATGCAAAGGAGTTCCTGCTACAAAAAAAGTCTGGCCGTGCCTAAACATTTATCATTTGCCTTTGCTGTACTCATGTATTATTTGTGTGCCATGTGTACTTACAAGGTAGAGAATGTCCAAGTCAAACATAATTGCAAGTAGGTTATGGAGTGGGTAATATCCCATCCCTCACTACTAAGTGTCAATGGAGAATATGACAAACATAGGAGATATCCCACTCACTTTGAGTGTGTAAGCTGGTGACCTTACTGGTTGGCTATGGGAGGCAACAACAGTGTGCAGCTTCAAAGTGGCTAGAAGAAACCAGTGTCAGCAAGTGACAACATCACCCTGTGCTCACCCCAAGTTCCATTACCTGCTCAATAGCTGCACACCCCCACAATGCTGTGGTATGGGCCTGAAAACGCTACGATCACCTCCTAGAGCCAACCAGTAAAGCCATTGCCTCCCCTTCTTCATTCAGCCATATTTAGCAGTGGGGGCTGGGATATTCCTTTCAATAAAGGTAAAGGTAATCCCCTGTGCAAGCACCAGTCGTTTCTTCTGACTCTGGGGTAACGTCGCATCACGATGTTTTCATGGTAGACTTTTTACGGGGTGGTTTGCTATTGCCTTCCCAAGTCATCTACACTTTCCCCCGCAGAAAGCTGGGTACTCATTTTACGGACCTTGGAAGGATGGAAGGCTGAGTCAACCTTGAGACGGCTACCTCAACCCAGCTTCCACTGGGATCACTCAGGTCGTGAGCAGAGAGCTCGGACTGCAGTACTGCAGCTTTACTACTCTGTGCCATGGGGCTCTTATTCCCTTCAATACATCCTATGGATCACTGCTGAATTCCTATTGCATGGGCTACAAAATCTTGTGCAATCTGATAAAGATGCAGTTTGCGAGCTATATCCACCATGGTAAATTGGAACTCTTCATTGTTCATCATGTTGTGTTTATTTTTCTTGCTGTGGGTTCTATAAACTGCCATTATTGCCAGCTGTGTGTACTGAGCTAAGATATCATGAACAAACAATCACAGGTAAATGTGCAAGGTTTCTAGTTTTTTCTCCAGGCCAGATTGGCAAGGGATCCTGGAGGTTTTTGCCATCTTCTGGACATAGAATAGGGGTCACTGGGGATGCATGTATGTGGGTTGAGGTATTTGTGAATTTCCTACATTGTGCAGGGGATTGGACTAGATGACCCTGGAAGTCCCTTCCAACTCTATGATTCTATAAAGGCTTACCTCAAGCTGGCCTGGTAGCTTCCTCTGCTGAAAGACTGCACTTTCGCAAGTGTTGGTTCAGAGACTATAAAAAAAACCCACAGAAGCTTGTGAGAAGGTAAGAAAATCATATCAGTTTTTTCTTTCATTTGTAATTTCTCTAAGGCGACGATTTTATTTACAGATCTGTTACAAAGACTAAAAGCCAGTGGCCGTTTTCCCACTGAGCTTACCTCGGAGCGACATCCCTCTTCACCGCGCAGCTTCTGCGCGGATTTCCCACCAACTGCTCCGAGGCTGCTCCGAGGAACCAGGAAGTTCCCGACCTTTTGCATCGCAAATGGAAACCGCTAAAAACCAGTTACGTTAGCGACACAAAAGCCGCGACTCTACTTGGTTACTCGGAGCAGCCTCGGAGCAGTTGGTGGGAAATCCGTGCAGACGCTGTGCAGTGAAGAGGGACGTTGCTCCGAGATAAGCTCAATGGAAAAACGGCCTTTGTATATTTCCTGGTGAATAGGTAAATATTGACAGTCTGCCTATTTAGAGAGATCAGTCTGGTAGATTTGTTTTAACATGTTTGTAGGAGAAATGTTTTAGTTAAAGACTGATAAAGTATTTGATTATACTTGAGATACGTTATGCAATTTCTTATGAATAAAGAAAAAAATATTCATGTGCTTTTTTGGTTAGGCTTTTGGTTAAATTAATAATCTAATTTGTGCTAGCCATAGTTGCAAATTAATTTAGTAAAATTGGAGGATGAGACAGTTTGATTTGTGTTTAAGAAGAATTGTTTAGTTGCACAATGCTTTACTAGTTTACTAAAAGAATTATTCTTTTTGCTTCTTTGTCCTGGTAAAAGAAGAAAGGAAGGTAACATCTAATGGAGATTTTTATACTTGTAGGTAGAAACATTAGAGTAGTACATTGAGAGGTGGAGTTATAATTGATATATTTGTACTGGTTTCTGGTTTCTGTTTTTTCTCATTCTGTATGTTCCCTTTTGTTGCGTTCCCCCTTCTTTTATGTATTATCTGCAATGCTGCTGTTCTGTAGTAGTTTAAATCAATAAAACTTTTTAAAAACTAAAAGCCTTTGTAGAGCACTTTGTGCTCCGATTCAATCACTTGTGTTCTCTCCTGATGACTGAAAGCTTAGAGAAAACGTGTGATCTAAACCGAAGAGCTTTTCCTGCAGAGAGATTGTCGAGAGTCTTGAGTGAGTAAGCTCAGCAAGCCATGTGCCTCACACACACAGCCTGCTTTTATGCCCCATCTGCACCCACCTGCCATCATGGGCCCCGCAGTGTGCTTCAGAAAAGAAGCAGCGTGGTTAGAAAGAAACCAGTTGCACTTGGGCGGTGGTTGGGCTTTTATGCACAGGTGTTGTGTATGGTAAAGCACTCATGCAGGAAACTGTACAAAAAGATGTCCCCAAAAGACTAGGAATAGCTTGAGCAGACACACGGGAGGGATTCTGTTGGGCTGTACCAATTTACGCTGTTGATGGGGGGGTTGCATCCCCCCTTCATAATATCCCCTGCAAAGGAAAAACTAGTATGTAGATGTGAAAGCTGAATTATTATTGTTTATCGTGACAGACTGGCAAGTGTCATCCTAAGAACACTTTCCTAGGTGTAAACCCCATTGAAACATGGAAGCATAGAGCTGGAAGAGGCCCCAAGGATGACCTAGGGTTATCTAGGGTCACTGAATAGACCTGAATAGGACTCTGAGTAAACCAGCGTTGCTAGGCTCCTCCTAGCAACTGGCAGGGGATGAGGGGGGACTTAACAGAAGCAGGAAAGAGGCCCAGCCAACGTTGTAGCAACATGTCTACCTCACTTTCAACACGAACCAGAAGTGACATCAACTAGCGACATTAGGGCAACCCTTTGGTATTTGGGCAAAACCTTTATGGTAAATTAGGCTTCTACCACAGAGTTTTTGCCCAAATACCAGAGTGTCGCCCAACATTGCTAACAAGCTTCCAGGTAACGTTGGAAGTTACATAGACGCATTGCAACAATGTCAACTGGGCCTTGTTCTTTTTCTAGGTAACCCCCCCCCCCTTGCTGGCCAGTTGATTGGCAGCAGTTTAGTGGGGCCCTCCTCCACTGGGGGTGGGGGCCTGGCAACCCTAGAGTAGACCTGCTTAGAACTGCTCTCTAAATCCGCAAGTCCAGGAAAAGCTGTATACAGGGGGCATTCAAACAAGTGATCTTGCAATTGTAATCGGAATTTGGACACATTTCTTCTCACCAAGACAGTTCTGAACTGCATTGGCAGTCATGAACTACACTGTGGTATGACTGGAGACATAAGTGTTTGAACTGGGAGAACTGGAAAGTCTTGTTATATTGACTTGGGAGACAAAGGAAACTGCAAGTCCTAGACTTCCTTTTTTTAAAAAAAAAGGATGGTGGAATTTAGGGTTGACAACTGCAGCTTGGGAAATTCCTGGAGATCTGGGGGCAGGACCTGGGGAGGGAGGAATTTGGGAAGGGGATGAAAATCAGTGGGAATGTAACACCATAAAGTCTGACCTCTAAAACTGCCATTTTTTCCTAGAGGAACTAATCTCTGTAGTCTGGAAATCAATTGTAATTTTGGAAGGATTCCAAGATCCACCTAGTACTGGTGGTGGTAGGAAAGGGGTTATCTTCCTTCACAGGTGTTTTTCTGAGGTTTCCTTGGAAAACAACTCAAAGGTCAGACATATTCCAGGCCTGGAACACACAGGTAAGGGATTTAACCCTGCAATATCCACTCAGTTTTACTAAGCTGGCTTCCTTGCTTAGCAAAAGTATTGCAAAGAGGGGGAAGGAATATCTGGGTACATCTTTTTTTTAAAAAAAACAAAAAACAAAAACAAATAGTAGAGCATGGGAGCTAGTTTCAGAAGTGGGCAATGAAGGGCTAATTCCCCCCCCCCCACACACACACACTTCTTCCTTCCTGGAGCAGCCTCAAGGCAAACTGAGGCTTCTCAAGGCTGCAATGTGTATCGCATGGACAGACCAAGATGTGATTTTCCTCTTATTTGAGTCTTCAGAAAGACCCAACCTCCTCTGGAAAAGCTTTAGAAAAATATTAACATGAGATTGAGGAGGAGATGGAGAATTCTCCCATCACCAATTCCTAACATTACATATATCCACTCTCTATTATTTCAGACCAGTATAACCCCCCCAAAAGGCCAGAAATTCTACTTTGGAGGAGTTCTAGGACATATCAAGTAATGTCAGCATGCTCCAACATTGTATTAGAGATCTCAAAAGTATGTAGTAATATAGAATAGAACAGCAAACAGTTTGAAATACACCTGGCTGAGGGAGGGGTGGTCAGTGTATTACATTAATACCAGATGGAATCAAAGGAAAAGAAGAATCAAGCTCTAAACCAATTGTTGTGTGTGTTTGTGATTTATCTTTCTAAAATGGCAAATCTCTCTTTCCACACACCCCCCCCCTCAAAAGTGCCAATTAAGGGACTTGCCTTGTACAGATGTTTCAACAAGCGCCTTGTCTCCCTGGCTTTGCAAAGTCACCAGTGTGAAATAAACCCCTTTTCGCTCTAATAGCGCCTCATGTGTTCCTCTTTCCACGGCTCTCCCATGCTCAAAACCAATGATGACATCTGCTGTTTTGATGGTGGACAGTCGATGAGCTATTGAGATTGCAGTGCGTCCCAAGCGAACCTAAAGCAGCAGAAATAAGAGAGGCAAAAAATGACAAAAAGTGTCATTGACACATGGAGTCTTCATATTCCCATAAACAGAAAAGATTTTCCTTTACTCCCATTTTTAAGTTGCTTTAAAAGATTTGCAAACATGACATTACAAAGAGTAGCTGTGTTACTCATTACGGTGCTTCTGTTTTATGTCCCTTTATGTCTCTCCCAAACAACAACAAATTTAAAGCTATGTTTGGAAAGGCATTTGCCACCTCCTTCCCATATGCACATCTGTTAGACAGTGGGTACATGCAGGGGTGGAATTCTAGCAGGAGCTCCTTTGCATATTAGGCCACACACCCCTGATGTACCCAATCCTCCAAGAGCTTACAAGGCTCTTTTTTGTAAGCTCTTGGAGGATTGGCTACATCAGGGGTGTGTGGCCTAATATGCAAAGGAGCTCCTGCTAGAATTCCACCCCTGGGTACATGTAAGGTTCAAATACACCAATTTTCCAATTCCTTATGAGACCAGAGGTCCAAGGCCCACATGAGACGAAGCTACATGCACCAAGGGAGGCCATTTGTGCATCAGAGCATGAACTGCTGAATTAGCTTCTGCATCTTGGACCATCACTTTTAAAACCAGTGAGAAGACTGACTTCAAGACTTAATCTTCATTAAATCATAGAGTCGGAAGGGTCACCTGGTCCAGCCCTTCCCCCTCACTTGGGAAACACAAAACTAGAGCACCCCCAAGAGCCTCTGCTTAAAGAACTTCATCAAGAGAAAGCCAGACCCTTGCTCCTTAGGGTTAGGTGATGGCTGCAAAAAGATTTCTGACCTTGAACTGCACCCTACTGAAGTAGCACAGAAATATGGCAAACCTTATGAAGAGCTTCTTGAACTGTAGCTTCACTTTCATTATCCAGCGCAGAAGTTGCCATGTCCAGTAGCAGGATTTTGGGGTTTCGAACTAAGGCTCGAGCAATAGCTATCCTTTGCTTCTGGCCTCCACTCATTTGGCCACCGCCTTCTCCAACAAGGGTATCAAATTGCTAAAAAGGTGAGAACATGAGAGCAAGTAACAAAGTCTGTATCTTGCTCCCATGGCATGACAGCCCAATGCTCGATACAAGGAAGTAGTAACTGTGTACCCTGTCCATCATCTTTGCTTGCTTCCGGTAACAGTGTGAAGGGAAAACTCAAACATCTCTCTAGTGGGAATTGTGTTGTTAAATAAGATATCATTCACAGATTTCCCAACTAAAGAAAAAAGCAAATTGTCCTGTTCATGAAATTCAAGGGACACGCGAAAAGAGTTGTTGACAGATTTTATACCATTTCCTTAGAACATGAAAAAGACTAAGAGCGTTTTCGCACTGACCTTACTCGGCAGCGACGTCCCTCTTCACCGTGCAGCGTCTGCGCGGATTTCGCACACATTGCTCCGCAGAACCCGGAAGAGACGCAAAGTCCTGCGGCTTTTGCGTCACAAATGTAAACTGGTTTTTGGCCAGTTTACGTTTGCAACGCAAAAGCCGCAGGACTTTGTGGCTCTTCCAGGTTCTGCGGAGCAACGTGTGCGAAATCCGCGCAGATGCTGTGCGGTGAAGAGGGACGTCGCTGCCGAGTAAGGTCAGTGCGAAAACGGCCTAAGAAAATTATACTCTGCATGGTGCCTGCGTGACCCATGGTATCTCTCATGTTTCCTGGTGTCCTCATATAATAATTTGACTCTTTCTCTAGAGCGTGGTTGTGTTTAACCTCAACTAGGGAGAAAGCAAAAAGGATGAGGAGAAGGCAGAAAGGGAAGCACTGTTGTGTGCTGCGCATTCATTTTTCAAGTTTGTGATTGTTTCCCATGTCAGCCATTTTGTGGTGGTACCTACTACATCTCTCAAATGTTCACAGGCTCAACAAGGTTGAGGAGCCCTTCTCCAAAATATTAGGGTACTGCTTTATACCAAATAAGGCCAATGGTATATTTAACCAAGTAAAAAAAAATTTTACGACTTTGACAGGCAGTAGCTTTTAGATAGCAAACTTTCCTGGCCTTTCTACCTAAGGGTCTTTTGACTGAGATGCCAGGTGTTGAACCTATGTTCCACCACTTTCCCACTCAAGTTTGAACATGGAATGTGAGATATATTGGACTCAGATATTTCGACTCTGGTACCTTGACTTTAATAGCTCAGGCTAGCCCAATCTTGTTGTATCATAGAGGCCAAGCGGGGCTGGCTCTGGACAGTATTTGAATGGGAGATCACCAAGGAATACCAGGGTCACTGTGCAGAGGAAGGCAATGACAAACTACCTCTAAATGTCGCTTGCCTTGAAAACACTTTGGGGTTGCCATAAATAGTAAGTCAGTCAGTAAGTAATATTTTATTTATATCCCGCCCTCCCCCGCCAAGCAGGCTCAGGGCGGCTAACAACAGCAAAATAACAATACATTTAACAAAACATTAAATTAACCCCAAACCGATTAATACATTAGTTAAAACAGTTACTAAGTCTAAAAACATTAAGTTAAATCTGACAGTACCGTTATTAATCGACGCTATGCCTGTCAATTTGTGTAATGATGGCGGATCTCCAGACTGGACCATTTTGATGTTTCTTTGTGGACTTGGTCAGCCGTTCATGAATGCCTGTTTGAAAAGGGTGGTCTTGCAGGCCCTGCGGAACTGATCAAGGTTCCGCAGGGCCCGCACCTCCTCTGGGAGTTGATTCCACAAACATGGGGCCGCGGTAGAGAAGGCCCGTGCATAGGTAGTCCGAAGTTTAACTGTGAGTTTATTTATTTGCTTGTTTTACTCTATTTTTAGCCCACCCTTCCTGCAGAACAGGCTCAGGGCGGGTTACATCATGCAGTCAATCAACAGCTAAAACCAATTAAAATACATAAAATCTAAAATTACAGGGTAACAGTAGAGACTAAAATGACAGACTCTGCCTCACAAACGTGGCCTATTGTCCAGGTCCAGCAGGTCGTAGAGTACTGGGATGGAATGAGCGGACAACAAGAAAAAGCTACAGGTATCTTCCACCTGACTTTGGATTTGTCTTTTCATCTGTTTGTGTGTGTGTGTGCATGCACACAAACATACACATACACATCACTTTATATGTTCTTTACTACCAACTACTATCCACAATGACTATAATCCAAGGACACATCATCAAAGCACACACTCATTATAGTTTTCTGAAGGTTTACCTCTCTGCTGTCCTAAACACAAACAAATCACCTTTTCAGTTTCTCTACCAGCCATCTGAAAGAGAAGCTTAAGGCAAATGGAGAATGTCCCATAAGTATGCTTGTCTCACCCATACTTTCTTTCTCAGCGGTTCCCACATCGAAACCTCAATCTGCTTCAAACTCAAAGGGAAATTAAAAAGCAGTTTTAGGATTCCACAGAGGTAGCTATTGAGAGGGAAATGCTCAGGAGAGATCTAATGGATATGCAGATGGTAGATGCACACACCACTGAACTGCAGCCAGTAAGCTGGGGGACCCTATCCTGCTCTTTCTCCCTCTCCTTTTGAAAAAATTGCAAATGAAACTCTCAGGATCTTAGACTTTTTTACATGCCATGAACACTGCTTGTGGTGTAGGGTTGCCAACTTCCATATAAGCCCTTGTAGGTCTCCAGACCTGAAAGAAAATTGCAGCTTTGGAAGGTAGATTCTATGGCATTATACTGTGCTGAGCAGGGGTGGAATTCTAGCAGGAGCTCCTTTGCATATTAGACCACACACCCCTGATGTAGCCAATCCTCCAAGAGCTTACAAGGCTCTTTTTTGTAAGCTCTTGGAGGATTGGCTACATCAGGGGTGTGTGGTCTAATATGCAAAGGAACTCCTGCTAAAATTCCACCCCTGGTGCTGAGGTCCCTCCAAAACCCCAGCCTCCACCCCCATATCTCAAGTAATTTTCCAACCGGAAATGACAACCCAATAAATACATAAGAAAAGAGAAGCATGTAAAAGGCAAGCAGCCCCATGCAAAATTGTAATGTTATGAAATGCATTTTACCTGAGGCAAACCCATGATAAAATTATAGGCGTTGGCTTCTTTAGTTGCTCTGATGATGTCTTCCATAGTCGCATCTTCCCGACCATATCGAATGTTCTCTGCAATGGTGGTCGCAAACAGGACTGGTTCCTGCTCAACTATGCCAATCAAAGAACGCAGCCATTGAATATTAAGGGAGCGGAGATCGTGTCCATCCAGAGTAACCTACACAACAAGAGAAAGTATAGGGAAAACACCCATCACCACATATTTGTTGGGTTACTGTCAGTGTTCCCGCTAAGCTGAGTTAATGTGAGCTAGCTCACCATTTTTTTAGCCTCTGGCTTTTGTCTTAGCTCAGGGATGGCCCCAGAGCAACTAATTTGTACAGTAGCCAAATCATTCGCTCACAACTTTAATGGCAGTAGCTCACAAAGTAGAATTTTTGCTCACAAAACGTCACAGATTAGAGGGAGCATGGATTACTGTTATTATTTCACATAGCAGTGGATCCTTTCCAAAGATGTGGTTCTGTCCATCAGCATATCCAGCTATATACATAATTCATATGGAAAGTTGGTTGGAGCTCATGGAAGTGTAGAGTTGCCAATCCCAAATTGGGAACAGGGGATACCCTGATTTGGAGGCTCTCTCCTCACTTCAGGGTTATCAGAAAGTGACTGGGGGGAGAAAATGTCTGCCGGGCACTCCATTGTATCCTATGGAGACCAGTTTCCATAGGGTATAATGGAGAATCAATCTGTGGATATCTGGGGCTCGGGGGGGGCTGTTTTTTTGAGGTAGATGCACCAAATTTTCAGCATAGCATCTGATGCCTCTCCTGTTTGCCAGTTTGGTGTAGTGGTTAAGTGTGCGGACTCTTATCTGGGAGAACCGGGTTTGATTCCCCACCCCTCCACTTGCACCTGCTAGCATGACCTTGGATCAGCCGTAGCTCTGGCAAAGGTTGTCCTTGAAAGGGCAGCTGCTGTGAGAGCCCTCTTCAGCCCCACCCACCTCACAGGGTATCTGTTGTGGGGGAGGAAGGTAAAGGAGATTGTGAGTCGCTCTGAGACTCTTCGGAGTGGAGGGTGGGATATAAATCCAATATCTTCTTCTTCATCATCATCTTCTTCCTAAAAAACCCCCCTGGGGTGCAGTAACACATCACATTAAAAGCGGGTGTGTAGCGCTCAAATTTGAACCGCTGAATATTGATTCGATGCAGCGCCATTCAGACGAGCATCCAAGAATGCAACTCATTCTGTTGTTGAGCGATCAGACATCTAATACTATCACACTCTTTTCTTGGAGCATGCGTGATCAGATGGTGATTTCTGGGAGGGGGGGGGGGTCCATTGAACATGTGCCCAACTGTTTGGAGGTGGGAAATCAAGCGTTGCTTCAGAGGGGGGGGGGAGTTTCCGGAATTAATGTTGCCGATTCAAACCAAGGAACTGCCAGGAATTACTTTCCTAGAAATTGGCAGTGACAATGATATCTGGAAATCCTCCACATTGAAAAAAAAGATCTTTTTCCCTGTTTTGAATAGTGGGATAACATTCCCCCCCCCCTCCAATCCTGTGTTGATTGGAGAAGCAGAAGTGTCACCTCAGATTCCCGGATGATCTGGCAATGCGCATGTCTGCTGGGGCTTTTTTTTAAAAAAAAAAAGGTGGGAGGGGCGGTAAACATTCCAAGGGGCAGTATCGCGCGTGAGCTGTCCAAACAGGAAAAAGCCGATCTTGTGTCGCTTTTTTGAAAATGGGCCGGACTTTCTGCGCTGTCAAATTAATGTGGCATTGAGGCACAGCAAGTTGGGATGACCCTGGATGACGCTCGATTGCCAGATGTGGATGTCTGAACGAACACATTTAATCCATCAGCGAGACAGTGCTGTGTCGCCACTAATGGTACGTCTGACTGCACCCCAAGTTTCAAAAAGATTGGACCATGAGGTCCAATTCTATGAGCCCCCAAAGGAGGTACCCCCATACCCCATTATTTACAATGGAGAGAAGGCGTTTAAAAGGAATGCTGTCCCTTTAAAAGTGATGGCCAGAACTTCTTTTGGGGTTCAATCATGCTTGGGGTTCAACCTTGCTCCTTGCTCTATCCCCAAAGTCTCCTGGCTCCACCCCCAAAGTCCCCAGCTATTTCCTGAGTCAGACCTGGCAACCCTATGAAGAGGCCTGTATTCATCCAATGGATTTTCCATTTTCATTGATCTCCCTGCCTTATATCACATTGCAAACTGTTTTTGAAATGCACACCAGATGTTCTACCACTGAGCCACAGCCACTCTCCAAAGGGGTATGTAATTTCTGTATTTTTTTTAAAAAAACAAGGAACTACATCTATCTCATTGCAGGTCCAGCTATCTCCTTTTCTCTCCCCCCATCATCCAGAGCTGACCCTTAGCTATGTGCACACCACATTACTTTCAATGGAAGGGTTCAGTTTTCTCTTCCATATATGCATTTAACTAGGCCTCTTTTTGTAGAAAGAACTCATTTGCCTGTTTTCCAGAACTGCGTTTCTGTGTGTTCCTGCTTAAAAAAAACATTTAACCGTCTCTTCCTTGCCCTGATCCAAGGACACATGTCACTTTGCACACATGACAAAGGTCCAGCTGAATTAATCAGAGAATTGATATCACCAGGAACTTTTTTGTAGCAGGAGCTCCTTTGCATATTAGGCTTCACTCCTCTAATGTAGCCAATCCTCCAAGAGCTTAAAGTAGGCTCTGTAAGAAGAGCACTGTAAGCTCCTGGAGGATTGGCTACATCAGGAGGATGTAGCCTAATATGCAAAGGAGTTCCTGCTATAAAAAAGCCCTGGATATCACCCCGAAGTTTTTCAGATTAAAAGGGAAATGCAATTACAAGTTCTCACCATGCCTTCGTTAGGGTCATAGAATCGTTGGATGAGCTGCAAGGTCGTACTCTTCCCTGCTCCACTAGGGCCCACAAAAGCTGTCGTTTCCCCTGGCTTGACAACCATGCTGAGTTTATCTAAAATCTGGTCATGTAAGAAAAAAAGAGGTTGGTGGGATACAATATTTGGAAAATATTACTGTTAGTCCTGGGAACAATATCTGAAGATTGTACTACAACAGCAAGACTGACCACGGACCTTCACTTCAGGTCTGGAGGGATAGTAGAATGTCACATTGTGGAATTCAATGTCCCCTCTAACTTTATCCAGCTTGTAGCCACTTTCTGACATGCAATCGATGGTGGGTTCCTGAGGCAGAATGAAGTATGTTACTTTGTTGTCCTCGTAAAAGAAAACATTTTCTGCCTGAAATACATAGCACACACCATGGTACCTTCTTATCCTTTCCCTGGTATGGCTGTGGAATCTACTTGATAGCAGATGTAAAAAGAGAGGGCAAGATAATACGTAGTCATGAATCCAAAGCACCCCTGTAGCCAGAACATTTTCAGTGGTGGGGCAAACACTGAGAGCAGGGAGCTTAATCATAAGAACATAAGAGAAGTCATAAGAAAGGGTAGACAACACCGCTATAAGAACATAACAGAAGTCACAAGCAAGGGTAGACAACCACCGCTATAAGAACATAAGAGAAGTCACAAGCAAGGGTAGACAACCACCGCCATAAGAACATAAGAGAAGTCACAAGCAAGGGTAGACAACCACCGCCATAAGAACATAAGAGAAGTCATAAGCAAGGGTAGACAACCACCGCTATAAGAACATAAGAGAAGTCACAAGCAAGGGTAGTCAACCACCGCCATAAGAACATAAGAGAAGTCACAAGCAAGGGTAGACAACCACCGCCATAAGAACATAAGAGAAGTCATAAGCAAGGGTAGACAACCACCGCTATAAGAACATAAGAGAAGTCACAAGCAAGGGTAGACAACCACCGCTATAAGAACATAAGAGAAGTCACAAGCAAGGGTAGACAACCACCGCCATAAGAACATAAGAGAAGTCATAAGCAAGGGCAGACAACCACCGCCATAAGAACATAAGAGAAGTCACAAGCAAGGGTAGACAACCACCGCCATAAGAACATAAGAGAAGTCATAAGCAAGGGTAGACAACCACCGCTATAAGAACATAAGAGAAGTCATAAGCAAGGGTAGACAACCACCGCCATAAGAACATAACAGAAGTCACAAGCAAGGGTAGACAACCACCGCTATAAGAACATAAGAGAAGTCACAAGCAAGGGTAGACAACCACCGCCATAAGAACATAAGAGAAGTCACAAGCAAGGGTAGACAACCACCGCCATAAGAACATAAGAGAAGTCATAAGCAAGGGTAGACAACCACCGCTATAAGAACATAAGAGAAGTCACAAGCAAGGGTAGTCAACCACCGCCATAAGAACGTAAGAGAAGTCATAAGCAAGGGTAGACAACCACCGCCATAAGAACATAAGAGAAGTCATAAGCAAGGGTAGACAACCACCGCTATAAGAACATAAGAGAAGTCATAAGCAAGGGTAGACAACCACCGCTATAAGAACATAAGAGAAGTCATAAGCAAGGGTAGACAACCACCGCTATAAGAACATAAGAGAAGTCACAAGCAAAGGTAGACAACCACCGCCATAAGAACATAAGAGAAGTCACAAGCAAGGGTAGACAACCACCGCCATAAGAACATAAGAGAAGTCATAAGCAAGGGTAGACAACCACCGCTATAAGAACATAAGAGAAGTCACAAGCAAGGGTAGTCAACCACCGCCATAAGAACATAAGAGAAGTCACAAGCAAGGGTAGACAACCACCGCCATAAGAACATAAGAGAAGTCATAAGCAAGGGTAGACAACCACCGCTATAAGAACATAAGAGAAGTCACAAGCAAGGGTAGACAACCACCGCTATAAGAACATAAGAGAAGTCACAAGCAAGGGTAGACAACCACCGCCATAAGAATGTAAGAGAAGTCACAAGCAAGGGTAGACAACCATTGCCATAAGAACGTAAGAGAAGTCACAAGCAAGGGTAGACAACCACCGCTATAAGAACGTAAGAGAAGTCACAAGCAAGGGTAGACAACCATTGCCATAAGAACGTAAGAGAAGTCACAAGCAAGGGTAGACAACCACCGCTATAAGAACGTAAGAGAAGTCACAAGCAAGGGTAGACAACCACCGCCATAAGAACGTAAGAGAAGTCATAAGCAAGGGTAGACAACGATTGCCATAAGAACGTAAGAGAAGTCACAAGCAAGGGTAGACAACCACCGCCATAAGAACATAAGAGAAGTCATAAGCAAGGGTAGCCAACCACCGCAATAAGAACATAAGAGAAGTCATAAGCAAGGGTAGACAACCACCGCCATAAGAACGTAAGAGAAGTCATAAGCAAGGGTAGACAACCACCGCCATAAGAACGTAAGAGAAGTCATAAGCAAGGGTAGACAACGATTGCCATAAGAACGTAAGAGAAGTCACAAGCAAGGGTAGACAACCACCGCCATAAGAACATAAGAGAAGTCATAAGCAAGGGTAGACAACCACCGCCATAAGAACATAAAAGAAGTCATAAGCAAGGGTAGACAACCACCGCCATAAGAACGTAAGAGAAGTCATAAGCAAGGGTAGACAACCACCGCCATAAGAACGTAAGAGAAGTCACAAGCAAGGGTAGACAACCACCGCCATAAGAACGTAAGAGAAGTCATAAGCAAGGGTAGACAACCACCGCTATAATAACGTAAGAGAAGTCAAAAGCAAGGGTAGACAACCATTGCCATAAGAACGTAAGAGAAGTCACAAGCAAGGGTAGACAACCATTGCCATAAGAACGTAAGAGAAGTCACAAGCAATGGTAGACAACCACCACTATAAGAACGTAAGAGAAGTCACAAGCAAGGGTAGACAACCACCGCTATAAGAACGTAAGAGAACTCATAAGCAAGGGTAGACAACCACCGCTATAAGAACGTAAGAGAAGTCACAAGCAAGGGTAGACAACCATTGCCATAAGAATGTAAGAGAAGTCACAAGCAAGGGTAGACAACCATTGCCATAAGAACGTAAGAGAAGTCACAAGCAAGGGTAGACAACCACCGCTATAAGAACGTAAGAGAAGTCACAAGCAAGGGTAGACAACCATTGCCATAAGAACGTAAGAGAAGTCACAAGCAAGGGTAGACAACCACCGCTATAAGAACGTAAGAGAAGTCACAAGCAAGGGTAGACAACCACCGCCATAAGAACGTAAGAGAAGTCATAAGCAAGGGTAGACAACAATTGCCATAAGAACGTAAGAGAAGTCACAAGCAAGGGTAGACAACCACCGCTATAAGAATGTAAGAGAAGTCACAAGCAAGGGTAGACAACCACCGCCATAAGAACGTAAGAGAAGTCATAAGCAAGGGTAGACAACCACCGCCATAAGAACATAAGAGAAGTCATAAGCAAGGGTAGACAACCATTGCCATAAGAACGTAAGAGAAGTCACAAGCAATGGTAGACAACCACCACTATAAGAACGTAAGAGAAGTCACAAGCAAGGGTAGACAACCAC
This sequence comes from Heteronotia binoei, assembly GCF_032191835.1. Lineage (NCBI taxonomy): Eukaryota > Metazoa > Chordata > Lepidosauria > Squamata > Gekkonidae > Heteronotia > Heteronotia binoei. The sequence continues at coordinate 29,525,503 of NC_083238.1, forward strand.
CGCCATAAGAACGTAAGAGAACTCATAAGCAAGGGTAGACAACCACCGCTATAAGAACGTAAGAGAAGTCACAAGCAAGGGTAGACAACCATTGCCATAAGAATGTAAGAGAAGTCACAAGCAAGGGTAGACAACCATTGCCATAAGAACGTAAGAGAAGTCACAAGCAAGGGTAGACAACCACCGCTATAAGAACGTAAGAGAAGTCACAAGCAAGGGTAGACAACCATTGCCATAAGAACGTAAGAGAAGTCACAAGCAAGGGTAGACAACCACCGCTATAAGAACGTAAGAGAAGTCACAAGCAAGGGTAGATAACCACCGCCATAAGAACGTAATAGAAGTCATAAGCAAGGGTAGACAACGATTGCCATAAGAACGTAAGAGAAGTCACAAGCAAGGGTAGACAACCACCGCCATAAGAACATAAGAGAAGTCATAAGCAAGGGTAGACAACCACCGCCATAAGAACGTAAGAGAAGTCATAAGCAAGGGTAGACAACCACCGCCATAAGAACGTAAGAGAAGTCACAAGCAAGGGTAGACAACCACCGCCATAAGAACGTAAGAGAAGTCACAAGCAAGGGTAGACAAGCACCGCTATAATAACGTAAGAGAAGTCACAAGCAAGGGTAGACAACCATTGCCATAAGAACGTAAGAGAAGTCACAAGCAAGGGTAGACAACCATTGCCATAAGAACGTAAGAGAAGTCACAAGCAATGGTAGACAACCACCACTATAAGAACGTAAGAGAAGTCACAAGCAAGGGTAGACAACCACCGCCATAAGAACGTAAGAGAAGTCATAAGCAAGGGTAGACAACCACCGCTATAAGAACGTAAGAGAAGTCACAAGCAAGGGTAGACAACCATTGCCATAAGAATGTAAGAGAAGTCACAAGCAAGGGTAGACAACCATTGCCATAAGAACGTAAGAGAAGTCACAAGCAAGGGTAGACAACCACCGCTATAAGAATGTAAGAGAAGTCACAAGCAAGGGTAGACAACCACCGCTATAAGAACGTAAGAGAAGTCACAAGCAAGGGTAGACAACCACCGCCATAAGAACGTAAGAGAAGTCATAAGCAAGGGTAGACAACGATTGCCATAAGAACGTAAGAGAAGTCACAAGCAAGGGTAGACAACCACCGCTATAAGAATGTAAGAGAAGTCACAAGCAAGGGTAGACAACCACCGCCATAAGAACGTAAGAGAAGTCATAAGCAAGGGTAGACAACCACCGCCATAAGAACATAAGAGAAGTCATAAGCAAGGGTAGACAACCACTGCCATAAGAACGTAAGAGAAGTCACAAGCAAGGGTAGACAACCACCGCCATAAGAACGTAAGAGAAGTCATAAGCAAGGGTAGACAACCCACGCCATAAGAACATAAGAGAAGTCATAAGAAGGGTAGACAACCACCGCCATAAGAACGTAAGAGAAGTCACAAGCAAGGGTAGACAACCACCGCCATAAGAACGTAAGAGAAGTCACAAGCAAGGGTAGACAACCACCGCCATAAGAACATAAGAGAAGTCATAAGCAAGGGTAGACAACCACCGCCATAAGAACGTAAGAGAAGTCATAAGCAAGGGTAGACAACCACCGCCATAAGAACGTAAGAGAAGTCACAAGCAAGGGTAGACAACCACCGCCATAAGAACGTAAGAGAAGTCATAAGCAAGGGTAGACAACCACCGCTATAATAACGTAAGAGAAGTCACAAGCAAGGGTAGACAACCATTGCCATAAGAACGTAAGAGAAGTCACAAGCAAGGGTAGACAACCATTGCCATAAGAACGTAAGAGAAGTCACAAGCAATGGTAGACAACCACCGCCATAAGAACGTAAGAGAAGTCATAAGCAAGGGTAGACAACCACCGCTATAAGAACGTAAGAGAAGTCACAAGCAAGGGTAGACAACCATTGCCATAAGAATGTAAGAGAAGTCACAAACAAGGGTAGACAACCATTGCCATAAGAACGTAAGAGAAGTCACTAGCAAGGGTAGACAACCACCGCTATAAGAACGTAAGAGAAGTCACAAGCAAGGGTAGACAACCACCGCTATAAGAACGTAAGAGAAGTCACAAGCAAGGGTAGACAACCACCGCCATAAGAACGTAAGAGAAGTCATAAGCAAGGGTAGACAACGATTGCCATAAGAACGTAAGAGAAGTCACAAGCAAGGGTAGACAACCACCGCTATAAGAATGTAAGAGAAGTCACAAGCAAGGGTAGACAACCACCGCCATAAGAACGTAAGAGAAGTCATAAGCAAGGGTAGACAACCACCGCCATAAGAACATAAGAGAAGTCATAAGCAAGGGTAGACAACCACTGCCATAAGAACGTAAGAGAAGTCACAAGCAAGGGTAGACAACCACCGCCATAAGAACGTAAGAGAAGTCATAAGCAAGGGTAGACAACCCACGCCATAAGAACATAAGAGAAGTCATAAGAAGGGTAGACAACCACCGCCATAAGAACGTAAGAGAAGTCACAAGCAAGGGTAGACAACCACCGCCATAAGAACGTAAGAGAAGTCACAAGCAAGGGTAGACAACCACCGCCATAAGAACATAAGAGAAGTCATAATGAAAGGGTAGACAACCACCGCCATAAGAACGTAAGAGAAGTCATAAGCAAGGGTAGACAACCATTGCCATAAGAACGTAAGAGAAGTCACAAGCAAGGGTAGACAACCACCGCCATAAGAACGTAAGAGAAGTCATAAGCAAGGGTAGACAACCACCGCTATAAGAACGTAAGAGAAGTCACAAGCAAGGGTAGACAACCATTGCCATAAGAACGTAAGAGAAGTCACAAGCAAGGGTAGACAACCATTGCCATAAGAACGTAAGAGAAGTCACAAGCAAGGGTAGACAACCACCGCTATAAGAACGTAAGAGAAGTCACAAGCAAGGGTAGACAACCACCGCCATAAGAACGTAAGAGAAGTCATAAGCAAGGGTAGACAACCACCGCTATAAGAACGTAAGAGAAGTCACAAGCAAGGGTAGACAACCATTGCCATAAGAACGTAAGAGAAGTCACAAGCAAGGGTAGACAACCATTGCCATAAGAACGTAAGAGAAGTCACAAGCAAGGGTAGACAACCACCGCTATAAGAACGTAAGAGAAGTCACAAGCAAGGGTAGACAACCATTGCCATAAGAACGTAAGAGAAGTCACAAGCAAGGGTAGACAACCACCGCTATAAGAACGTAAGAGAAGTCACAAGCAAGGGTAGACAACCACCGCCATAAGAACGTAAGAGAAGTCATAAGCAAGGGTAGACAACGATTGCCATAAGAACGTAAGAGAAGTCACAAGCAAGGGTAGACAACCACCGCTATAAGAATGTAAGAGAAGTCACAAGCAAGGGTAGACAACCACCGCCATAAGAACGTAAGAGAAGTCATAAGCAAGGGTAGACAACCACCGCCATAAGAACATAAGAGAAGTCATAAGCAAGGGTAGACAACCACTGCCATAAGAACGTAAGAGAAGTCACAAGCAAGGGTAGACAACCACCGCCATAAGAACGTAAGAGAAGTCATAAGCAAGGGTAGACAACCCACGCCATAAGAACATAAGAGAAGTCATAAGCAAGGGTAGACAACCACCGCCATAAGAACGTAAGCGAAGTCATAAGCAAGGGTAGACAACCACCGCCATAAGAACGTAAGAGAAGTCATAAGCAAGGGTAGACAACCACTGCCATAAGAACATAAGAGAAGTCACAAGCAAGGGTAGACAACCACCGCCATAAGAATGTAAGAGAAGTTATAAGCAAGGGTAGACAACCACCGCCATAAGAACATAAGAGAAGTCATAAGCAAGGGTAGACAACCACCGCCATAAGAACGTAAGAGAAGTCATAAGCAAGTGTAGACAACCACCACCATAAGAACGTAAGAGAAATCATAAGCAAGGGTAGACAACCACTGCCATAAGAACATAAGAGAAGTCACAAGCAAGGGTAGACAACCACCGCCATAAGAACGTAAGAGAAGTTATAAGCAAGGGTAGACAACCACCGCCATAAGAACGTAAGAGAAGTCATAAGCAAGGGTAGACAACCACCGCCATAAGAACGTAAGAGAAGTCATAAGCAAGGGTAGACAACCACCGCCATAAGAACGTAAGAGAAGTCATAAGCAAGGGTAGACAACCACCGCCATAAGAACGTAAGAGAAGTCATAAGCAAGGGTAGACAACCACCGCAATAAGAATGTAAGAGAAGTCACAAGCAAGGGTAGACAACCATTGCCATAAGAACGTACGAGAAGTCATAAGCAAGGGTAGACAACCACCGCCATAAGAACATAAGAGAAGACATGTTGGATCAGGCCAATGGCCCATCCAGCCAACACTCTGTGTCACACAGTGTCCCCCTCCAACTCCCCCCCCAAAAAAACCCCAGGTGCCATTAGGGGGTCCACCTGTGGGGCTAGGACACTAGAAGCCCTCCCACTCAGACTAGGAAGGTATTTAAAGAGATGTGTGTCTCTTTAAATAACCTCCTGGGATGACAAAGGAAGAGTCAGCTAGGCCACATGAACTGGGGTAAGGAGCATGGTGCACCGGGGGTGTCAGTGGGTGGCTGGATGGGTCCAGCATCCTCCCAGGTTGGGCAGGGCTCATCAGTGGGGGGCATCACCCCTTAGTGCCCTACCATGGCTAGGATGACACGGATGCCTGATTTGTACTAGTATACTTGCCTGTGGAGGGTTAGCAAGATAAAAGAGGCGTAGTTACACCAATGGAAGTATAGTATAGACCTTATAGCAAGACCTCTAGTAGCAAAACAAAAAATCCAGGCATTATCTGGAGTTTGTGGATATTGCAGCAGCTGAGAGATAAGCTATGAACTGTGAAATCCCCAGTTTGCCTCAATAACAAATATGTGGGGATGTGAGGGGAGTGTTTGGAAATGGTGGAGTTTGGGAAGGAACTTGGAAAGAGCTTCATGCCATAGAGCAGGGCTGTCAAACATCTGGCCTGGGGGCTGAATCAGGCCCCTGAAAGGTTCCTATCAGGCCCCCAAGCAACTAGCTGTCATCTGCTTCCTTTTCCCTCTCTCTTGCTTCCTTCTGTCTAACAGCTTGCTTTGCAAGGCCTGCTCAATCACACAAGAGCTACAGAGCAAAACCTCTATTTTCTCCATTAACTGAGACTCCTCCCTTGGGGAGGAAAGAGGGGAAGGAAGAGCTTGCCAGGCTATCACAATCACACAGCAGAGCTACTGAGCCAAGCCTCTCTTCCTTCTATTGGCTGAGGCTCCTCTCCCTCCTACTCCCTTGGAGAAGGCAGGAAAGAGCCAGAGCTTCCTTTGCCCAGTTCCCTGGATCCCATGGGAGAAATACAAAGAAAGCACCTTTAAGACCAATGAGTGCTAAGGTTTTAAGCATGGTTTAAGTTTTTTTTTAATCTTTAATTGTGTTTGTCTGTGTTCTTTATAAAATTTATATCTCTGCTATCTAATCTTAAATAGGTACACACATGGCCCGGCCCAACATGGCCTGGCCCAACAAGGTCTCATTTATGTCAGATCCAGCCCTTATAACAGATGAGTTTGACACCCCTGCCATAGAGTCTGGCCTCTGAAATGTCTGTTTTCTTCAGGGGAACTGATCTCTGATCTTTGGAGTCCAGATTACTTAGGGTTGCCAAATCCAGGTTAGGAAACTTCTGGAGATTTGGGGATGGAGCCTGGGGAGGACAGAGACTTCAGTGGGGTACAATGCCATAAAGTCCATCCTTCAAAGCATCCATTTTCTCCAGGGGGACTGATCTCTGTAGTTTTGAGCTGTAATTTTGGGAAATCCCTGGGTACCACCTGAAGGCTGGCCTCTCTAGGAGCAGGGCTTTTTTTTTTTTTAGCAGGAACTCCTTTGCATATTAGGCCACACACCCCTGATGTAGCCAATCCTCCTGGAGCTTACAGTAGGCTCTGGAATAAGAGCCCCGTAGGCCCTTGGAGGATTGGCTATATCAGGGGTGTGTGGCCTAATATGCAAAGGAGTTCCTGCTACAAAAAAAAGCCCTGCCTAGGAAAACTCTAAACCCCATCTGGAGGGAGCCAGCCGGTGAGGATCTGGAACAGCCATTATTTGCAAGGCAGATGCCTCTTAACAGCACAGTCTTAAGCACATTGAAGTCAATGATCTTAGAAGGGTGTCATTCTGTGTATGATTGCCCTGTTGGCAGTTCAAAGAGAATATTAAGTACATGGCAGCATACATTTCCCCCCCTCCCCCGCTGCATACACAGAGCTCTCTATTTACATCATGCTTTTTTATTATTAAAAAAAAACCCTTTTGGCTAAGTCAGGATTAAAAAAAACAGACAAATTGGGCCAGCTTCTACAAGTGCTGCTCACTGATGCTGATGGGATTACATGGGAAGATCTGGTGAACATTTTGATTTCGCTGTTCTATTCCTACCCAGAATATTAAAATTCTTATCTGAGCCTCCTCCGGTCTCATTTCATTCCTTAGACTCAAGTGCCAGAGAGAGTGTAGCGTCTTAGTTACCGAAGCCACTCAATTGCAAATGGCTTGACTGGCCTAATAGAGAAATATTATGAATCAGAGATACTTGTGAATATTCATCAGCTAATCATTTAGAAGCATCACTTGGATGAATGCGTTCTTTCAGGATTCACTGGCAGGATGCTACTTCGCTCCCATTTCAGCAATCAGTTCCCTCCTCCCTTCCCTTAATCACCAGAATATTTCTCATTTGCACTGAGGGTTGGAGCCTAGAATACATAAAATATTGTTAATCACTCACCACCCCCCGACAGAGCACAGTTGTCAGCCCTGTGCCATTGGCTACTCACTTTATCGATTGTCTCAAAGATGTTTGTTGCAGCCCCACGGCCAGTGGCAAAGGCCTCCAGACAAGGAGAAGCTTGGCCAAGATTTAGGGCACCGACTAGAACACCAAAGAAAACCTGAAAAGCACACAGAATTGTTTCCCCTGGATCTTTGCTTTTTAAAAAAATGCTTTAATACAGAATCTTAATTATAATTAAAAGCAGTGGGAGTCATCAGGGATTATTTGTGGGACGTAGGCAAACGCTTGGACCTCATGGAAAATATTAAGGAGGGTACAGATGGAAGTATAACTGAAACAAGAGTCATTTTACACAGAAAGCAATTAAAGGTACAGAATGATAACAGACAGATTTCAGCAGAACCTTTTTTTGTAGAAAAAGCCCAGCAGGAACTCATTTGCATATTAAGCCACACACACCCTGATGCCAAGCTAGCTGGAACTATGTTCCTGTGCATTCCTGCTCAAAAAAAGCCCTGGGTTTCAGATTTCACTGTGATAAGACTGAGCAAGATTCACAGCACGGTTCAAAGCAAGGGTAAACAACCACTGCCATATTTTCTGAACAGCAGATTATCAGATTGTTTTCCTCAGTATGCTGGGCTGATTCCCCAATCAAACAACTGAATAGGCCTTCCATTTGTCTGCCCATGCCAGTTAAACCCCTCCCCTCACTCACCCAACACCTCCACCCTCAAGAAACTGAGGAATTGCGGGGGTGGGGGTGGGCTGAAAATGGCCTCCATAGTGATGCTATATAAATTTCACAATGTCTCTGTGTTCTTTACCACAGAGACTATGGAAATTGATAAAGAGGGAATTGCCCCCTTTCCCAAACAAGGAGGAACACTGGAAATTAATCCAATGCACCTATGTGACCTAGAAGGATATAGGCTTGTTGGGGATGTTGTGAGCCAACACTCTGGTTTTGGGGCAGAACGCTATGGTAGAAGCTAATTCTATTGTAGAGCTTTGCCCAAAACTCAGAGCACCACTCCTCCAATGCGCCTACTTCTCTTCCACCTCACACAGACAGATCACCTTAAGTTTTGGCATTCCTCCCAGTAAGTGTACACCCCATTCCCTGTCAGGTGCTCTGAGGGACCTGATGACTCTTATTGTCATAGAGTTTCTGGAGATTGATAGAGCTACCCATGTGACTTCTGGATAACTCTAGGAATTATCAGGAACTCTATGGTCAAAACTTCCTGTAAATACACCATGCCTTTTCTTTTAAAAAACTTTTCTCCCCAAGACAATCACACACACCTTCTTTAAGCAGGCAAATGGCAACTCTAGCCTGAGGTCCTGGCACCACTGAGGTTTGGCAGGATTCCTGCGTTTCCAGCCAAGTGCAGCCCTTGTCTCCCCATCCGTTTGTTTGTCAGCAAACCAGGATCATCACAAGTGGATGCTATAAGGAGGCATTTAGCACCCCCCCAAGTTGTCAACCCAATATATTTCAACCCAATGACTTTATAAAAAGATATTTCAAGAGTGCTTCTTGTTAGTTTTTAATATCTCTTAACAACTATTACCAACATAGCCTGCATTGCAAAGGCCTATTAAATAACCTATAACAATTCTTAGTTGGTGCATCAAATATGTGAGTAGGCCAGAGATCTGAATACTCCAGTCCTGATAGTTGATCCCCTGCCCCCAAATGCATACCCAGAGGCTGAACAACAGGGGAGAAGGGGCATCAGAAAGCCATTACCTGTAAAAGTGTGCCAGGAGAATACTCCCGTTCCTCAAGGACAAGTTTTGAGCCATACCAAAAGGCTAGTGCATAACACATAAAAATAATAAACCAGATGTAACCAGTGAAAAATCCCATGATTATTCCCTTTCTGATTCCCCAGTTCTGGGCAAAAACTAGGTTTTTGTCGTATCTGCAAGGGGAAGAAAAGGAACATTGAAGGAATGCATTTGATAAAAGGGAAGGAATAAAACAACTCGATCCAATGTTTGGGGGGGGGTGATGCCAGTGCAGGGGAGGAATGCACTGCATGAGCACCGTCCCTTGCACCCTCCCCTTGGCTGAACCCCTTGATGTTCTATGCTCTGAATGAGCGCTGCAAGTATGTTGTGCCTTGACTGACCCTCATGCAGATGCAGTTGCTAATGTAAGAATGCAGCTCGTGCAATGCAGGGGAGAACAGGACAGGGTTAGGGACTGTATCCCTAACTGTTGTTACATTTCATTCCAGTGTTGCCTCAGTACTAATCTGAATTCATTTGTCATAAATTCCTACTTCCTCCTTTCAGAATTGAACAATGATTGTTTCTCCCCCACCCCCCCAAACAACAAAAGCTGAATTTTCATCATTGTGCCCATGCACCAAGACTGTTCCCAATAAATTTGCTGCAGCATGCTGGGTGGGGTGGGGGGCAGGGACGGGGATTTTTGAGACAAGATCATGAAATGGGCAGGTAAAGCTGTTGGATTTTGTCTATACTGGCAGAGGAAATAAAGGATTATTTAGAGCAAAGGGGCGCAGTGGTGCAAAAGCTCCATCCTTGTACGGGTTTGTAATTAAGAAAAAAGTCCAGGCAACTGAACACAAGACTAGGAATGTGTCTAAGAAGATGGACAACACAGAGACTGTGATTTCCATCAATATCCAGAGCAGAAGCATTTGTACTTCTTTCAGAAGGAAGAGGTTTTACTTAAGAAAAGCAGGAAGTGGAGGGCTTAGCAAGAACAGAGTGTGACAGAACAGCACAGACTCAGATGGCAGGGACAAATCTTTGTGCTCGCTTCGCTGCCATGGTAACAAAACATTGCACTGCCAGCAGTGACGGTCCCACCTCATTAGATTTAGACAGAAATGAGATGTGACGGTAGCAGACCCATTTGTTTAAAACCTGGTCTGTTCCAACTTCTAATCACACATAGTGAGAACAGCATTTAAAAATACATGCTATGCTTAATTAGTAACTACAAAACTTGGATTGGGTCCAGTGGAGAGTTTCTGGTGCTGGAAGTATTTCCATTTGCAGAGCACAGCCTTCTTGCTTCCTGCTGTACCCCAAAACACTCCCCTCCAAATGCTGCCCTGGAAGCAGCATTGCGGGGGGAGGATGTTTGGGGCTGCTGTGGAAAGGTGGAGGTAACAAAGTAGTGGACTGAAATCCTTCCATCCCTGGAAACGCTCAACTGGAATGCTCTACTGTCCGGGTATTCCAAGGGGAAAGGCGGACTGTGCCAGCAAATTACAGGGGCCCACTAGTGGCACAGGAAGGGATAGCAGGGGAGTAGATGACCTCCCCTTCAGTAGACCTGGCCAAAGGCTATCGGTAAAACTGAAGCTCATTTTCAGTTGTTGCGATTTATAAATTCTGGCCTGTAACACCTAGACAAACAGGACATACATAAAATAGCTTGCGTTGCTTGTTGGTTTTAGGCATGCGACCCACGCTTTATAACTGAACCGACCTTTCCACTTCTTTTCTTTCCCCTCCGAAAGCAGCCACAGTTCGGATAGATGAGAGCACTTCATCAGCAATGGCACCAGCTTTTGCATAAGCCTTTAATTCTTGACCTGTCAGCTTTGCCACAGCCTAAAAACCCACCAGAAGTGTCGTTATATATGGGGAGGGGCTTATTTGGATAATACACTTAGTAAAACAAACTCTTTGCTTTCATGCCAGATATAGTGTATGTTTATGCAGGGAAGATCTATATAGCCCAGGTATATATATACCTATGCACACATACACGCACACACACACTGCAATCCTACCATAGAGTTTTTCCTTCCAGCTCTCAAACATATGATGTTCAAGTCCTGCGGCTCTCAAACATCTCAAACTTACATTAAGCGAGTTTGCCCACCCCTGCTCTAAACCTAGTTACTTCCATGGATGTAACTGCACAGGATTGCACTGTAAATCCAGAGTCTAAAGTAATTTTACTGCATCATTGACACAACAGAATGAAGTAGCAGACCTCCAACCAGCCTGTGTGTATTCAGTCTGTTCCACTGGGGTTTAAAACATTACATGTGGGATTGATCATTAAGCCAGTGACTTCTAGTAAACAATCTGGCAAAGTCCTATGGAATAGTTCTGAGTTTCTGTCATGGTCGCCAACTTCAAAAACTTGACCCTAATTCTCAATCACCACACTACCACTAAAAAACCATACAGAACTGAAGAGCATCAACTCCTCACCAGGCCAATTATTCCAGCTCCGACCCCAATGAGTGGACTGACGGCAATAATGACCAAGGTCAACTTCCATCCGCTGACAAACCCTAACAGGAATCCACTAATAAAGGTGGTGAAGCGCTGGATAAAGATTGCTACTTGGTCAGCAATAGCATCATTTATTTTATTAATGTCACTGTGGAGAACAAGAAAAGGAGGTACATTAATTAATTACAATTAAAGACGGTCATTAATTTTGACGTACTTTTCTGAGTTGGGAAACCATGAGGATAATTGTTTGGCTACGTATTTATTTGCCTATAGTCAGTTGTTCTACTAGGCAGAAGACACACCAAACTGATGGCAGCCCATTGGATTCCAGGACAGATGTTTTGCTTGGTGTACCTTCCCCTCCAGGTTTTTACCTGATACCAATCCAGTGATTGCACTATAGTCAGACACTGTTTCCCTTTAAGACAATAAGTAGTCCAGCAGCTCTGTGTTTTTCTCCTTTGATATCTGTTCACAGCTGCCAGGTACATCTGCTTAAAACAAGCTCGGTGTGAGAGAAAGCACCAAGGGGTAACACAAATAATAGCAGGTCTGCTTAGAGAAAGTACTTTTCTCCCTTTCTCACACTACAAGAACTCGTGGGCATTCAATGAAATTGCTGAGCAGTCGGGTTAGAACGGATAAAAGGAAGTACTTCTTCACCCAAAGGGTGATTAACATGTGGAATTCACTGCCACAGGAGGTGGTGGTGGCTACGAGCATAGCTTCGAGAAGGGATTGGATAAAAATATGAAGCAGAGATCCATCAATGGCTACTAGCCATAGCATATTATTGGAACTGTCTGGGGCAGTGATGCTCTGTATTCTTGGTGCTTGCGGGGGGGGGCGGGGGAGCAAAGTGGAAGGGCTTCTAGCCCCACTTGTGAACCTCCTGATGGCACTTATTTTTTGTTTTTGTTTTGGCCACTGTGTGACACAGAGGCCGTTTTCGCACTAGCGTTTGCTCCAGCGTAGCGCCCCATTTACCTCCGGATCTTCTCTTGGATTTCGCACATGTTGCTCCGGCGCTGCGGTTTGCTCCGGCGCTGCAGGGATTTTACGCCGGAGTATGTTTTTCAGCATGCTGCCGGAGTTTCCGAAAACCTCCGGATCCACTAAGCGGAGTTTGCTGTGCGAAATCTAGAGTGTTGGACTGGATGGGCCATTGGCCTGATCCAACATGGCTTCTCTTATGTTCTTATGCTTCAGCTTGCGAGAGTTGTAATTAGCCTTTCTCATAGATGCTATCTCTATCTCTTTCAAGGCCTGATAACAGAATGTGGTAATTGCCCAAGTGACAAATCTACTCTCAGTTCAGTAACTGCATGGGAGGGGGAAGCCAGGAGCAAGTTACATCTTCTCTTGGAGGGATCCAGTGAACAAGCACTCTGATTGGATTCTAAAGACCACCAGAGGCCAGAGAGGAAGAAACTATAATTGGGCCCTAGAAAATGTGACACTATGCTAACTTCTGATCCCACAGGACTGACACATAAGCTTCTAGCCTGGACTCTGCAGTTTTGGATGGTGCACCAGTTAAGGCCAAGTACTAAAGAGTCAGAAATAAAAAGTTAGCTTTTGTTGTGTTTTTGCTATTACTTAACTCTAGAGTGTGTTGCCTAGTAGTATTCTTAATTTTATTTGCTCAATGAACCTATGTGTATTTTTCTAAAGGCTTTGGTCTTCTTGTGCATTTTTAACCTCAGGAACCCAAAAGTTCGAGCACTGCTTACTAGTCTGGGAGGCCATGGCTCAGAGGGACTCAGGCCTGGGTTTCTTGACAATCGGTCTTGAGAACAGGTGTATTTTGCCCTCTGCCCAGTGGACAGATTTATTTTTTTATTTTTTTATTTATTTTATGTGGTTAACTTATATTCCGCCCTTTCCCTGACGGGCTCAGGGCAGATCACATACAGATAAAAACCAGTCACATATAATAAAATCAATAAAAACCAATAAATACAATTTAAAACAACAGCATTACATCAACATTAAGTGGCAGAGGCGGGCGGCACATAGTGTAACTTTAGGTGTAATCATTCAGTGGCCTGAATATAAAAGTTCGGATGATAGATCACTGTGGAGGGGAGGGTGCAGCCGATGGTATAGTGAGCAGAGTAGAGGACGCCCACCTGCCTCAACTAAATGCCTAGCGGAACAGCTCTGTCTTGCAGGCCCTGCGGAAGGGTAACAAATCCGGCAGGGCCCGCACCTCCACCAGGAGCTGATTCCACCAGGTTGGGGCCAGGGCCAAAAAGGCCCTGGCCCTAGTCAAGGCAAGTCTGACGTCCTTGGGGCCAGGAAGGACCAGAAGGTGTTGGTTGGCCGATTGCAACGCCCTTCGGGGCTCATATGGGGAGAGGCGGTCCCACAGGTATGTTCGTTCCAGGCTGTGTAAGGCTTTGAACGTCAATACTAAAACCCTGAAACGGATCCAGTACTCAACGGTAACCAGTGCAATACGTACTGCATTGGTCGACTGCTTGCCCATATAGGCAATCCAGTTAGGAGCTGCGCTGCCGCATTTTGCACCAGTTGAAGTTTCCGGATCAGCCTCAAGGGCAAGCCTGCATAAAGTGAGTTACAGTAGTCCAACCTGGAAGTGACCGTTGCATGGATCACTGTAGCTAGGTCTTGGGATGTCAGATAGGGCATCAGCTGTTTGGCCTGCCACAGATGGTGAAAGGCAAATTGCGCAACTGTTGTGACCTGGGTCTCCACAGAAAGGAAGGCATCCAGTGTCACCCCCAGACTCCTCACCTTCTGAGCTGTCACCAAAGGGGTGCCATCTAAGGTGGGTAGTCAGATGCCCGATCTTGGTCCTCCCCCTCCCGACCCAGGTACAGGACCTCCATCTTAGTTGGATTTAGCTTCAGCTGGCTTAACTGCAGCCAACCTGCCACAGCTTCTAACACCCTGGTTAGATGGTCTGGGGCGGCGGCTGAATGGCAGTCCATCAACAGATAGAGCTGGGTGTCATCTGCATATTGGTGACAACCCAGCCCAAAACCTTGGGCAATCTGGGTAAGGGGGCGCATGTAGATGTTAAACATCATTGATGAGAGAGTAGCTCCCTGCGGCACACCACATTCAAGTGGGTGCCACCGAGAGGTCTGCTCACCAATCGCCACCCTTTGTCCCTGACCATGGAGAAAGGAGGAAAACCACTGTAAGGCCACCTCTTGAACTCCGACATCAGCAAGGCTGTGGGTCATAAGATCATAATCGACCTTGTCAAATACAGCTGAGAGATCTAATAACAATAGCAGCGCTGACCTGCCTCGATCCAGATGCCTTCTAAGGTCATCTGTGAGGGCGACCAAAGCAGTCTCCGTCCCATGGCCAGGGCGGAAGCTGGACTGAAAGGGATCAAGGGTAGAAGTATCCTCCAGGAAACCTTGAAACTGCTTTGAATGTGTACATTCAAACTCAAGTCCAGCTCTGGTAAAAACAACCAACCATAGCTTTTTCTTCTACCTTAAGCAGACTTTTTTTTTTGCCCTGTCGTCTCCCTTTCCACTCCCCCCACCACAAAAAAATATGCCTGGAATAGACATCTCAGATTACTCACTCAGAAATTCGTGTATTGAGTTCCCCCACTGATGTACAATCAAACCAGCCTATATCCATCCTCATAACTTTCCTGAAATAGGCTTTTCTGATTTTCTGTATCTGTCGAGCAGCCGCTGTTACCCATAAGCAAATCTGAAAGAAAACAGGAGGGCGGGAGAGAAGCAGAGATGAAAAAAGCCACCATTAAACAAGAAAGAGAAACGGCTTTCTATCAAGTGCTAAAAGGTATCATTGAAACTGAAGGTGGAACCAGCTGAACATCATATATCCCAATTCCCAGTCTACCTGCCGTTGATTTTATGTCTTCCATGAAAGTAAATCGTTTTATAAACTGATTAAAGAATCTACCTAAGTTATACTACATTAGCAGATATACCTAGGGCATTAATAAAATTAAATTCTCAGTGTGGCCCCATATGTAGATACATGAATCTAGAGACTGGGGAAAGAAGAAGAAGAAGAAGAAGAAGAAGAAGAAGAAGAAGAAGAAGAAGAAGAAGAAGAAGAAGAAGAAGAAGAAGAAGAAGAAGAAGAAGAAGAAGAAGAAGAAGAAGAAGAAGATGATGAAGATGATGATGAAGATGATGATGAAGATGATGATGAAGATGATGATGATGATGATGATGATGATGTTGGATTTATATCCCGCCCTCCACTCCGAAGAGTCTCAGAGTGGCTCACAATCTCCTTTACCTTCCTCCCCCACAACAGACACCCTGTGAGGTGGGTGGGGCTGAGAGAGCTCTCACAGCAGCTGCGCTTTCAAGGACAACCTCTGCCAGAGCTATGGCTGACCCAAGGCCATGCTAGCAGGTGCAAGTGGAGGAGTGGGGAATCAAACCCGGTTCTCCCAGATAAGAGTCTGCACACTTAACCACTACACCAAACTGGCTCTCCATTGGATATGGACAGAAGCCAAATTTCTACAAGTCTGTCTTCTGATTCCAAGGAGTTATCTCATACTGGTGATATTGGTGGCCACCTTTGCCATTTCCATCAACCCATGTTATCACTGGATGGCCTGTGTGCCATCCCAAACACAATAACTGAATAACAGTGAATGAACATATTTTCTATGGAGCGTCCACATTGGTTCAATCAGTCAAGAGGTGGTTACTATAAGTAGATGTATCAAACAGAGATATCAAACTCATTTGTCATGAGGGCTGGATCTGACATAAATGTCACTTTGGTGGTCTGGGCCACGTGTGCCATAAAATGTAATGCCAGCTATGGGAGATATAAACTTTATAGGACACAGGCAAACCCAATTAATGATATCATTTTTTAATTTAATACAAACATGCTTAAAACTTTAACACTCTTACAGTATTTCCTTATAGTATCTTCTTGATGTCCGCCCTCCCACTTCCACTGCCCATTACTCATTAGCTCTGGGACAGAGAAAGAAGTACTTTTCTCCCTTTCTCACAATACGAGAACTCATGGGCACTCAATGAAATTGCTGAGCAGTTGGGTTAGAATGGGTAAAAGGAAGTACTCCATCCAAAGGGTGATTAATACATGGAATTCACTGCCACAGGAGGTGGTGGCGGCTACAAGCATAGCCAGCTTCAAGAGGGGATTGGATAAACATATGGAGCAGAGGTCCATCAGTGGCTATTAGCCACAGCGTATTGTTGGAACTTTCTGTCTGGGGCAAGTGATGCTCTGTCGTCTTGGTGCTTGGGAGGGGCAACAGGGTGAGGGCTTCTGGTGTCTTGGCCCCACTGATGGACCTCCTGATGGCACCTGGGTTTTTTTGCCACTGTGTGACAGAGTGTTGGACTGGATGGGCCATTGACCTGATCCAACATGGCTTCTTGTCAAGCATGCATATTTCTAAGTGCTATGATGGTTTCTTAGACAGAGAGCAGGCCACTAGTATCCACCGCCCCCCCTCCTCTTTACAACGGTTGGGCAAGCAGTAAATCTATCTAGGCCAAGGATGTTTACGCTACAGCCTGGCCGGTAAAGCTGTGAGTTGTCTCTCCCCCAGATTCACACAGACAGTTCTTATCAGGTCTCTTAGAAGTGTGAGAAAGGGAGATGTTTTTAATAGCCTAAATTCCTTAGTAATAAAAGAGATACTGTGTAGTAACCTTTGAACCCGTGACTCAAATTGCATCTTTATACTATCCTTTGAAGTAATCCTATATAGCAACTATGTACCCATGTATACGTCATTACTTCCAAAGATTCTGTCCTTGGTAAAGCTTCTGAGTTTCTACAATAAAGCAACTTTTGATTTAATAACAAAAGACTGGTTATTGAGAAATATCGATGCTTGACACTTCTCTTATGTTCTTATGGCAGTATACAGGGACATAATGCATAGCCTCTGTCATCTGATGATAAAGATAAGGACCAGTTGCTCATGGGCTGGATAAAAGCCCTTAACAGGCTGGTTCCAGCCCACAGGCTGTATGTTTGACGCCCCTGCTAATATATATAGGTTTATTCAGAGGCAGCGCCTCAGACAGTTAAGAGGCGGAAGAAGACTTTGCCTGCTTTCCATATTTCTAACAGGTCTTCTGCCTCTACATCTAGCAAGTTAGTTATATGTTGTTCTGTATAAGAACTTTTGTTTATCATGAGTTCTCCTGCATTACCTCTGGGTCCCCCTCCCATTACCAAAACTCAACTCAAACATTATTTTAAAATAAGTCATATGACTTGCCTGCATCATAGGTTCCCAGACTGACCCTGGGCCCTGGAATTTTGTCCCCCTAATTCCCCTAGCCCATCTGATTTGGTGGAGAGACAGTCCATAGTGCCTCCTGCAAGACATTAGTCAGATAATAAATTACTGTGAGCAGGGGAGGTCAAGATGGTTAAACATCTGCTGCCTCAGCCAAAGGCCTGGTGGAACAGCTTGAAGGACTATAACAAGTCCTGCAGGGCCCTGATCTCAGATAGGAGCATGTTCCACCAGGCCAGGGCCAGGGCAAAAAAGGCTCTGGCCCTGATTGAGGCAAGGTGGATGTCTTCCAGATCAGGGACTGCCAGTAGATGTTGATCTGCAGAGCACAAGGCTCTTAATCCATCCTGGAACTGACCATTGCATGAATCACTGTAGATAAATCCTGGGAGATGAGATAGGAAACCTGACCAGTTCCTGACCAGCTGAAGGTGATAAAAGGCTGACTTGGCAACAGCGGTGACCTGGGCCTCCATCAAAAGTGAGGCAACCAGATCACCACTGGCTCTGATGTCAGTGGCACCCCGCCAGGCGTTGGGAGCTGGATTCCCAATCCCAACCCCCCCACAAGTCAAGTATAAGACCTCCATCTTCATTGGATTTAATCAGCTGTCTCTGCTGTAACCATCCAGCCATGGCCCCTAATGCTCTGTCCAGAATATCTGCAGCGGAGTCCATCTGTCCATCCATCAACAGATAAAGCTGGGTGTCATATGATCATATGATTTGTAGAAATGATACCTATGTCTGGAAGATTTTACATTGATGTATAGACGATCGTATGATGTATACGAAAGCATTACATTATTTTTTCCGTTATGGAAAATAATACGGGCAAGGGAATACTTACTTGGAGATATCCAAGAAGAAGAACTGCACAGCCAATTCCTGCATAGTAACTTGCAAACAAGGTCATTTCCTTTTCAATATCCAGCAATCTATTTTTTTTAAAAGAGAGAATTACAAAGCATTATTTTCAATTCCCAAGAATTCTTCTACTTGAAAGTCTGTTTTAGTTTCATGCTAATAGAACTCTGCGTGTATACAGAAAAGTGATTTAATGATTGGAACATGAACATTTTTGACCTTGGTGAATCCAAACATCTTGTGTCAAGGCACAGGAATGAAAACCAATGAGCTTTAACACTGGAACAAATGGAACCCTTCATCTTTCCCTGCATTTATATCCATATTATTCTTTTTTGCTCCATCAGTTTTTTATGGATTTAGAGGAGATGGAATTATACAAGATGATGGAATTAATGAAAACATAGCCACACTTTTCAGCCATTATGTTTCTGGTCCTCCTTTCTTGTGTACTGAGAGAATACACTAAGCATGGCCACCATTTTGTGCATAAACAGGCAATGCTCATATTTTACAGCTGAGGAACATGCAAATGCACACCCTGGAAAATCTGGGTTTCAGGTAGCAGGTACCATGGCTGGAAAATGCTGCATTGCTTGGCACACACAAAATGGTGATCACTAGGGTTGCCAAGTCCAATTCAAGAAATATCTGGGGACTTTGGGGGTGGAGCCAGGAGACTTTGGGGTGGAGCCATAAGCAAAGTTGTGACAAGCACAATTGAACTCCAAAGAGAGTTCTGGCCATCACATTTAAAGGAACCGCACACCTTTTAAATGCCTTCCCTACATTAGAAATAATGGATAGGGGCACCTTCTTTTGGGGCTCATAGAAACTTTGAAACTTGGAGAGCATTTTGAGGAGAGTCATCAGATGCTATGCTGAAAATTTGGTCCCTCTACCTCAAAAAACAGCCCCTCCAGAGCCCCAAATACCCCCACATCAATTCTCCATTATACCCTATGAGAATCGATCTCCATAGGGAATAATGAAGTGCCCAGCAGACATTTCCCTCCCTCCCCACCCACCCCCGTTTCCGACGACTCTGAAGTGGAGGATTGGTATCTCTACTCACGAGCTGCTGAACTTCCAACTTCTTTAAAATAACACAGAGCAACCAAAGGTTCAAGTTTACCTTTCCTCTGAAAAGATTGTGCAACCAAGGCTGCTTTCACAGCCACTTCTGCCTACTCTCCCCACTCCCTGCCCCCATTCAGCCTTAAAGACACAGACACACCATCCCAAGAGGAAGCCTTTCCAAGCGGAGTCAGAAGCCTTCAGAGGAAGAAAGGCACATGGTGACTGTGGGGGTGGGGCTTCCTCCCACTGGCCAGCTGACTGGGAGCAGGAAGGAGCCTGGGAAACTGGAAGAACCTCTGCTGGGACCAGGGGATTGGCAAGTCTGTCACACGTGCCACACTCTTCCATAACGCTAGATAGGAGCACTGGAAACATAATACCAGGACACAGTAAGGAGACAATTGGGTATGGCACATTTCTGTTGGGCAGAGATGGTTATTGCTTGTAGCTTGAGACCCTAAGTGAGCCAGGCCAGCAGATCAAGGACTAACACAGGATGTGGTGTACATCTCCCCCCCCCCTGTGTTTGTTTTTTGGCCTGTTTGACTACTTAAATTGTATCTTTGTATTTCATATCCTATAAGCTGGTTCAGTCCCCATTGGGGAGAAAAACAGGATAAAAATTCTGAAATAGTTCTATTGAACTTGTAATCCACCAGCATTCCCAGTGATAACAGCAAGCCACAAATGAAACAAATACCAATAAAATAATAACTTTCCTTGCAACGCTTTTCATGTTTTATAAAATACCTGCAAAGAACTGCAGTATTCAGATGTTAACAGAAGCTCACATTGTTATGGACTTCATGAATCCATGGGACGGCAATGATACATTCAGTTCTGTTTAAGCACTTATAACTTCAGGGATCAAAAGAAAGACAGATCCGTTCTCCCTAGAGATTAAGCTGAGGAGTATCTGAATGTGAGTAAGGATTATTAGAAATGTGGGCTGGCTCCACTCCTTAGCTGCCTTTCCCCATCTACATGTCTGTTGGTTCAATACACCTTGTTGAGTTTTGGTGATGAGTTACCACAAGGTAACAGAAGAGGACCCTTTCCAGTGGTATGCTACTAGTTGCGGAAACAGTCATTAAGACATGGGGCATTCGCATAGATTCCAGTCAAGCTAAAACAATTCCTGACTGAGGTCTACTGAGATTAAAGGAATATGTCAATGGACCAACTCTAGTACTGTTGATTTCAATTGGTCTGTGGTGGAACATGCCTGCTGTGGCCTGCAGACCCTGTTCCACCCTGCCCTCCAAGGTTTTCACATTACCTGGAGAGGCCTTTCTCTCTCTCCAGTAACCCATCACCACCACTTGACCTTTTGTAGGAATCACCACTGGGAGGGTCAGGGCTCCCAGCTTCCCTTCCAAGTTCTGAGGCCTTGTATCTGTGTCTCCCACTGCTCAGCATTGGTCACTATGGGGACAGTTTATTGCTTTGTGCGTCCCTGAAGAAATAGACCAGGAGTGGCCAATGGTAGCTCTCCAGATGTGTTTTGCCTACAACTCCCATCAGCCCCAGCCAGCATGGCCAATGACTGGGGCTGATGGGAGTTGTAGGCAAAAAACATCTGGAGAGCTAACATTGGCCACCCCTGAAATAGACACTTGCCAACTACCTGCTTTCCCCCAGCGTTCCTTTAAAATAGCATGTCTGAGACAATGGAAGTTTGTGTGGTACAGAGAACCACTAACTGTATCAAAAGTTATAAAGGATTTATTACAAAGAAAATGTTCACAAGAATACTTGTAGCACAGCACCACAGTGAGCAAGGGATTCAAAGGAAACAGGTAAAACACAATTTCTCTGTCCCTCTCTCTATACATGCCCTATCAGATGTTAAAATAGGACAGACTCCTTAGCTTAGGAAGTTACAGATTTTCACAGAGTTATCAGTACCTTGCAGCTTTCTCCAATTATTTAGGGCACCATATGGACGATGGGTGCCTCCTCAGTTGAGAATTCTGTCTGCTTTCATGGATTCAGCACCCAAAGGAAAACAGCTTCCTCCTTGCTGCCCTGAGATTTATCATATCTCTTTCCCCCTCCCACTGATCCCATCACGCCATGTCAAGGAAGCTTTTCCTGATGTCTCCAGATCTCGGTTCCCTGATTGAAGGGGGAGGGGGACTGGACCCTTCTGCTGTCTCTAGCTAGACCTATTAGCATTTGTATGCAGGTAAACTGAGGTAAGTCTGGAAAGCAACTGAACTGACTTCCCTTCTTCCTGCCTGTTCTCTGCCCAAAGGGGGGGAGACTTTTAAAACTCAGAGTGGAAGTTTGGTTCATTTCAAAGCTCCAAAGGAAAAATCTTTATGTGGTCTTTAGCTGGATTAGGTTTCAGCGGACAAAAAAGCAGCTTAAGTGAGATCTCTACATAAAAAATACTTAGTTCAGTTGTCTTAAACTAGAGTCTTTTGCAAATACCAGTTTATGAATTGCAACCTCAGAAGCCAAAGGGATCCTTAATACATTTTGAAGTGCCCTGGTGGGGAGAGGCACAATAGTTCAAAACCTCAAAAAAATCCGGATTAGTCCCGCAAGACAGGGCAAGTCAGAGAAGGGCGACTATGGAATTTCAATTTTTACCCTGATGGTGAAAGCTGACAGCTTGCTGAGTGTAACCTGACTGCAGCCGAGTGGATTTGGATTTCTGTATATGAAAACAAGCAATTATCAGCAGGTGTGCAAGTAGCAACACCTCCAGTTGCGGAGAAATGGCAATATAAATTTGTAGATGTTGCACGTAGCAGCCCGAATTACCTAGTCTAGCCTCAGCTTGCCAGAACGTGGAAGCTAAGCAGGGTTGGCCATTGTTAGTATTTGGACAGAAGACCACCAAGGAAGACCAGGATTGCTATGCAGAGATAGGAACTGGGAAAACAGGAGGGGCCACTATAAGTCAATTGCGACTTGATGGCACTTCATTCTATATTGTTATTGGACACTGCATGGCCAGGAGCCATTATCAGTGGAGGCATGAACAGGTAGCAAATAAAACACTGCAAATCCAACACCCCTTTTGCTCAGCAGGGGTGGAATTCTAGCAGGAGCTCCTTTGCATATTAGACCATATCCTTTGCATAGAGCTCTTAGAGGACCGGCTACATCAGGGGTGTGTGGCCTAATATGCAAAGGAGCTCCTGCTAGAATTCCACCCCTGTCGCTCAGTAACTTGAAGCAGGGTTACAGCATGACCTGAGAGTCCAGTTGGGCTGGCTCCCTTCCAAGTGACAGCAGCCAATGCTACTTAACGCTACTGAAGAAGTGAAATGCTAGGCACGCTTACCCACAACTGATCGATGCGTTGCTTTCACTTTGCAGATAGGAGCCATCGATCCACGCAACGGTGTTATTCACACAGGTTTTGTTCGGGTCTTGCAGCTCTTGCTTCTCAATATCATATTGTATAAATGTGTCTGTCATGGCCCCAAAGACAAGCAACATGCCCGGCTGGGCTGCTCCGTGAAGAATAGCACAGATGCTACCAAAGACCATCATCGTTGTCTCGGAGGGCGAAGCAAATCTAAACTGATAGGGAAGGGGGAAGGTACAGAGAGTTCACAAGTAATTTTTCGGCATCGTTTAGTGATGCTTTAACGGACTGTTCATTTCCCTAAAATTTAATGCAGGGCTCCTGAATTCCATTCTGGAATAACGCTTGTGCTTTGCGTATGTCCAAGCTGACGTTCTAAATTATCCAAAATGTACAGTTAAAACAACACACATCCATAGGGCAAGAGTTCAGGAAATGGACGAGCATCTGAGCTTTTCTTGTGGCAGGAACTCCTTTGCATATTAGGCGCCACACGCCTGAGGTAGCCAATCCTCCAAGAGCTTACAGGGCTCTTAGTACTCCTGCTACAAAAAAAGCCCTGGAGAGAATGTATATGAGTAACAGGAACAGAGTGAGTGTGCCAG
Organism: Heteronotia binoei; assembly: GCF_032191835.1. Taxonomy (NCBI): domain Eukaryota; kingdom Metazoa; phylum Chordata; class Lepidosauria; order Squamata; family Gekkonidae; genus Heteronotia; species Heteronotia binoei. Next base: position 29,548,707 of record NC_083238.1, read on the forward strand.
AAGGGTTCGATGCAATGCACTCTAAGCAGTGTTACACACTTCTAAATCCACTGACATCTCCCTGGGATAGTAGCGTCAAAGAGGCTGTTAGGCCCAAGGCCTCCTCCTCCATCTTTAAATGGACTGTGTTGACTCTGGCCCTGATTCCAGACTCCTTGGACCCCCTTTGTATCACCCTTTATGGACTGAGTTAATTTTGGACTAGTGTCAGAGACACAAGACTCTTATTGTTATGAAACTTATATTGTGCGAACACAGGCAAACTGCTTCTATGGACATTCAGTGATAAGCAGAAAACACTGGGTACAATATGGACATTACCTACTTGCCTACTGTCCATAGGCAGTGAAGCCTGTGGAGATCTTAAGCATTTGGCAACTGTGCCGACTTCAATATGGAGATTTTACTCTGTGGGGCCAAACAGCAAACATTATAGCTTGGCTAAGACGCCTCCCTGCTTGTTCCTGCCAGTGCTGTAACTATGCGTTCCTCCTGCATAGAAGGATTTCAGATCAGGCTACCCCAAGGAGCTCCCAAAGTAAGCGCAGCCCTTAACCAGAAGCCATGCTGGATAGGGAAATCCAGACTCCATCTTGGGCCTACAAAAGCAGACAGGAGGACAGAGCTACAACAACATTCCGGGTGGGTCAATGCAGATGCAAATGTGAAGAGCCAGCAGTTGGACAATAAAGCTTGCTGCAACACCCACACTCAGGGCCGGTGCTAGGGTTGCCAAGTCCAATTAAAGAAAAATCTGGGGACTTTGGGGGCGGAGCCAGGAGACTTTGGAGGTGGGGCCAGGAACAAGGGTGTGACAAGCATAATTGAACTCCAAGGGAGTTCTGGCCATCACATTTAAAGGGACAGCACACCTTTTTAAATGCCTTTCTTCCACAGGAAATAATTAAGGATAGGGGCACCATCTTTTGGGGCTCATAGAATTGGACCCTCTGGTCCAATCGTTTTGAAACTTGGGGGGTATTTTGAGGAGAGGTACTAGATGCTATACTAAAAATTTGGTGCCTCTACCTCAAAAAATAGCCCCCCCAGAGCTCCCAATACACATGGATCAATTCCCTATTATTCCCTATGGGAATTGTTCTCCATAGGGAATAATAGAGTGCCCAATAGACATTTCCCTCCCCCCACGCTTTCTAAAGGGGGGAGGGCCTCCAAACCAGGGAATCCCCTGCCCCCTCCCTCTCTCTCACACACAAATACTTACTAGATCTTCTTCCTGCAGAACTCTACTTGCTGTGAAAACGAAAGCAAAAGAAAGGGAGGGGCTGTTCTCCATGGAAACTATTACTGACCCTTTCCAATGAAGCCCTTCCTGTTTCCTGCGCAGCCTTAAATGCACACATTTTACAAACGGATCAGGAGCTCTACAACTACATGATGCCTACACGCATGTTCTCCCCCCCCCCCCCCGCTTCTGGATTTTTGGAGAGCGGAGGAAAAGGCTGCAAATTCGAAAGTCCCCCGCCAGGGCGGGGGGGTTGGGAAGCCTAGCCGGTGCTAAGCTTTTTGGTACTCTACGCAAGACTTGTACTGACGCCCCCCCTTTTTTAAAAAAAATAAAAAAATGGAGGACACCAAACTTGATTATTTTTACATTTTTAATTAACTGTTTTTTAAATTTTTAATTTTTAAAAAAATTGTGAGAATAAGTAATACAACATCATCAATCTTTGCTTTTATCTCTCAAGTAGAAAACAGTTTTAGGACACAAATAACTACAAATAATCACGTGCAGTGCGAAGTAAAATTTTAAGTCTCTTGCATGTTTCCATTTCAGGCATGTCAAATTCTTACTCTACGTGCCTTTTGCTTTGCAGATTTTCTCACCAATTCCTTCAGGTCAAGTGCTGATGCTTCAGTGTGTTCAATTGATAGAGTTGCCAAACCAACTAGTCTTTCTTGTAGCATTGTGGAGAGTATGTATGTTTTTATAAATTTTGAGTTTTGAGAAACTGCGTTCGCTACTTGCCACTGACACTGGAAGCGTAAGAATGATCCTCACTGCAACAGAAACATTAGGAAAGCTATTCAGGACTCGCTGTTGCAGTAGGAATAGAAGTACTTCTTGTGGTGGCATAGACTTTGGAAGGCTTCGGGCTAATACTCTAAGTTCACAGCACAGTTCTCCAGCTTTAATATCTTTCTTTCCACCGTAGTTCAATGCTTTTTCAAGCTTCTTGCATGCCTCAAGTACATCTTCAGTAGTTTTTTGGTTGATACTGTATGTATCATACAGGAAGCTAAATATGGAATTACGGTATATTCTTTTAGCTGTTGGAATCTCTCTTCCACAGATTGTATTGCCATGTCCCAAAACAGCATAAAAGAAATCTACTTTGAATTTCCACGTTGGATCTTGCAGTGCTTCTTCTGAGGCCTCATACTTGAACAGCCGTTTCTTTCTCCTTTTTCTAACTTCTTGCTCAAAGTTTGGTGTTATTTCTAGATCCTCTGCAAGGTTAGCCGCTTCTTTTAAAACTTGTTGAAAACCCCCATGACACCTACAGCGCACAAGGTAATCTTTGGTCACTTGCAATTGGATTGTAGCTGAATTCAAATCAGCTTCCTTATACTGTAGTGCCTTGCATGCAATATTAACTTCAGAAAGGATGTTGGGCCATGTGACAAGGGATACCACAAACTTGAACTTGCAAATTGCATCAGCAAGGGCTTTAGCTTCACTTCGAGAAGTATTTGCAGCTCTCAAGTCATCAAAGATCACCATTAAAGCATCATATATCTCACCAAGATGAAATCTCAGTGGTATCAAAGCATCGATCCGACTCTCCCAACTTGTTTGACTCAAAGGCTTAAGAGTTATGCCTTCTACATGGCTAGTTAGAATTTGCCAACGCTGAGTTGATGCATAGAAATAATTATAGATCTGCTGAACTAAAGCAAAGAAACTTGTTGCTTCCAGGAAACACTTAGCAGCATCACTGACCACCAAGTTTAAAGAGTGTGCACTGCAGGGAACAAAAAAAGCATGTGGATTTAAGTCTAGGATTCGCCTTTGTACACCACTTTCTTTGCCTTTCATGTTACTCCCATTGTCATAGCCTTGACCACGCAAATTGTCAAGCAGTAATCCCATCTGATTGAGCTGTTTAAGAAGAGCTCCTGTCATAAAGGCACCTGTAGTTTCCTGTAGTGGAACAAATCCCAAGAAATGTTCTTTTATCAGAACCTCAGGAACAGAATCACCTGATGGTGTGCTCAGCTCAACATGACGTACAATCATTGTCATTTGTTCTACGTGACTGATATCAGGTGTGCAGTCCAGAATAACAGAGTAGTACTTGGCTGACCTCACATATGATAAAAGTTTCCGCCTTATAGCAACTGCAAGAAGCTGTATAAGCTCATTTTGGATATCTTTTCGCAGGCAGTGAAACATGGTTTCCTCATCCTTAACTCTGTGCAAATGTTCATACATAAAGGGTCAAAAAGGGCTAAATATTCCACAAACTTCAAAAAAAATTACCGTTAGCAGTAAACAACTTATCACTTGTGTCACGGAATGCCAAGTACCGCATGCCAAGAACTCTGACCAAACCAATCAAGCGTTCCAAGATCCGTCACCAATATTGTTCTTCTTCCCTCATTTTCTGCTGGTTGAGCTCATCAATTGTTTTTCTTTTAGCTAACCGCAAACTAAGTTCTTTCCAGGCCTGATAGGCTTCAAAATAGGCTTCTCGTGTGAAGACAGAATTCTTCCAATATTCTTCCAGTCTTTTGAACCTTGTTCTTGAAGAGCTGATGTTGTACCGCTTTGTTCACCAAAGAGCTTACAGCAAAAACAAAAAACCACATCTCTAGAGGTGGAATATATCAGCCAGTCACGATTCACTTCTTCACGATTTGCTAGTCTCCTCTTGTAGTGCACAGGAGAAAATTTTCTCTTTTTTTGCGTCTTTTGGGAAAAAAAATATGATACAACCTGATGTGATCCATGTAGCACTATAAACTGTTGCAAATTATCACTGCAATGCATAGGCCAGTTAGCAGGATCACTGTAACAGTCAGGTGGATCATCATCTCCTTCTGCAGCACTCTTTGTGGTACTCTCAGTGGGAGTCTCAGTGGCAGTCTGAAGAGCAGAAACAGTAGTTGCAGCTCTACTTGTAGATGGAGCTACAGGCTCAGATTCCTCTGTGGAAGCTGGAGGAGCAGAACCAGTAGTTGCAGTTTTTTGTAGATGGAGCTACAGGCTCAGATTCCTCTGTGGAAGCTGGAGGAGCAGAACTTGAAGTTGCAGCTTCACTGGCAGATGGAGCTACAGGTTCAGATTCCAGGGACTCACGTTCTTGTTCTGAAGTTTCTTTCCGGAGATATTTCTGGAAGAACCCTTCCTGCCTTGCTTCCTCCTTGGCTCTTTCTGCCCTTCGTTTGCGGAACTGAGCTCCAGATGGTTTCTTTCTATCAGCCATGGCTCCCTAAAGAAAGAAGGGAGGGATCTCAGAGGTGTGCAGTGCAATATAACAAAGCTATTACCAACTTGGAAGCTTAATTACCTTAGTGGAAGCTTTCTGGATGACTACAACAGGTATGGCCAAACTTGCTTAATGTAAGAGCCACATAGAATAAATGTCAGATGTTTGAGAGTCACAAGACATGAACATCAGATTTTGAAAGCAAGCAGGAAGGGGAGATGGGAAGAGGTGGAAATAAAAAGACTTTAAATGCATTTCCCAAGCCATCTGCTAGCTTGGCTTGGATAAGTGATTTTAAATATGCAAATGCCTTCTCCAAGTTGGCTAATGGGGTGGCTTGGATAAGTGATTTTAAATATAAGAAGAAGATATTGGATTTATATCCCGCCCTCCACTCCGAAGAGTCTCAGAGCGGCTCACAATCTCCTTTACCTTCCTCCCCCACAACAGACACCCCCACAAATATACAAATGCCTTCTCCAAGTTGGCTAATGGGGAGCATCACTGCCCCAGACAGTTCCATTAATGTGCTGTGGCTAATAGCCACAGATGGACCTCTGCTTCATATTTTTATCCAAACCCCTCTTGAAGCTGGCTATGCTTGTAGCTGCCACCATGTCCTGTGGCAGTGAATTCCACATGTTAATCACCCTTTGGGTGAAGAAGTACCTCCTTTTATCTGTTCTAACCCAACTGCTCAGCAATTTCATCGAATGCCCACAAGTTCTTGTATGGTGAGAAAGGGAGAAAAGTACTTCTTTCTCTACTTTCTCCATCCCATGCGTAATCTTATAAACCTCTATCATGTCACCACACAGTCGACGTTTCTCCAAGCTAAAGAGCCCCAAGTGTTTTAACCTTTCTTCATAGGGAAAGTGTTCGAAACCTTTAATCATTCTAGTTGCCCTTTTCTGGACCTTTTTCCAATGCTATAATATCCTTTTTGAGGTGTGGTGACCAGAACTGTACACAGTATTCCAAATGAGACCGCACCTTAGAATCTTAGAAGTGTGTCTTAAATCTTAGATCTTAGAATCTTAAATCTTAGAAGTGTGTCTGTGCAGAACCCAGGATTTTAGAGACAGACTTACATGCTGTCCTGTCCCGACTGAGACGGGACTCCAGAGGGAGCCACCCCCACACTGCCCAGCTGAGACGGGACTCCACCAAGAGCCCCCCCCCCCGCACCCTCCAGGGCCCCACTGTACCTTGTGGCCGCCCAATGCGGCCTGTCCGCCTGCTGGAGCAGAGAACCGGCGTGCCCGACCCCAGGCTAGGGAGGAGTGGCTGAGCCGCGGCAGCAGCCGCAGAGGGGAGAAGGCTGGAACAATGCCCTGCGAAGAGGGTAGAGGCGCTGCACCCAGACGCAGCCCCAACGCCTCAGTCCACTCAGCCCCCACATGGCAAACACACCCCAGGAAGCCCTTCTACAGTGTCCCTGCTTATAAGTGGGGGCGGAGCAAACTGGGGGGGTGGGATCTGGGAGGAAGGGAGGGAGCCGGGGAGCATATAAAAGGCCAAAAGGCTGAGGGGTCAGGGAGGAAGCAGGCTGCTGCGACAGAAGGGCAGCCAAACAAGAGAGAGGGAGGAGCCCAAGCACAGCTAGGGAGGACACGAGCACAAAGGGGTGAAGTAACCCAGCTCTGTCCTCCCACATTTTGAGACCTCTGGGAAGCCTAAATGGGCCCAGGCCCAAACCAGGCCACCAGGGAAGCAGCGGCCACGGCGGGGCGTGACGGGGGCAAGCAGGGGCGTGACACATGCATACCATAGAGACTGACTTATGTGCATACATACCGTACATATCGTGTTACCTTTGCTATTTGACTAACTCACATTACTGTGTACCTCAGTGCATTCATTTCATGACAAACTGTCAATCTTTGGCCTCCTATAACAAACCAGACCTGCCCCCAGACCCCAAAGCAGGCCAGCCATCTCAAGAGCAAAGTTGCCGCCAGCAGCCCATTCTCTCACTCCAGTCAGGCACCAAGAAGGATAGGATGCAGATTTGCTCACAGAAAACTATTTTATGACAAAGTTTCAATCCTTGCCCTCCTATAACAAAACCAGATCAGAAGCACATAGTACAGAAACTTCAAACAAACAAACAAACAAAAATTGGTTTTCTTCCAGGCCAGACTAATGGAGCCTCTGTGTTCAGAGGCAGTCTAGCCCTCAGTGCCAGTTGCAAGAGAGGCCCCACAACAGAATTTCTTGGGAAATTCCTGGAGAGTTGGGGGAGGGGGGCTGGGGAGGGTGGAGTTGGGGGAGGGAAGGGACCTCAGTGGGGAACAATGCCGTACAACCCACCCTCCAAAGCAGCCATCTCCTCCAGGTTGACTGGAGACCAGATGTAATTCTAAAAGATCTCCAGGCCCCACCTGGAGGCTGGCAACCCTCCCATCCACTAGCCAGGAGGGACTGGGCAGCCTCACCCTGACCCTACCCAGCCGAGCTCTTCTCACTAAGGCACCAAGAAGGATAGGATGCGGATTTGCTCACAGAAAACTATTTTATGACACAGTTCAATCCTTGCCCTCCTCTAACAAAACCAGACCAGAAGCACACAGTACAGTAACTTCAAACACAGAAAAGCTCTGTTTGCTCACAGAAAACCATTTCATGACAAACTATCAGTCCTTGCCCTCCTATAACAAAACCAGATCTGATAAGAAGAAGATATTGGATTTATATCCCGCCCTCCACTCCGAAGAGTCTCAGAGCGGCTCACAATCTCCTTTACCTTCCTCCCCCACAACAGACACCCTGTGAGGTGGGTGGGGCTGGAGAGGGCTCTCACAGCAGCTGCCCTTTCAAGGACAACCTCTGCCAGAGCTATGGCTGACCCAAGGCCATCTCAGCAGGTGCAAGTGGAGGAGTGGGGAATCAAACCCGGCTCTCCCAGATAAGAGTCCGCACACTTAACCACTACACCAAACTGGCTCTCTGATGCATCTCTCCATCATTTCAAGCACACAGCACAGTAACTTCAAACACAATTCCAGTGCTTAGGTGCTAGCTTTCACTTTACATAATGTTCTGCAACAAAACCTGGGTTTTGGAATTGTTCTTGATGACCAGACATAGAATCACAGAGTGGGAAGGGACCTCAAGGGTCATCTAGTCCAACTCCCTGCACAATGCAGGAAATTCAGAAATACTGCCCCCCCCCCCCCCAGATTAAGCAGACCATAGAATGTGCCACATATGTCACTATTATGTATTTTAAAAACACTTCTAGAATTTTTAAACACATGTGAAATTAACTCTATGCACTATTTCCCAGACACTAACTCAAAGGCAGAACTTCGGGGTGATTTTGGCAACCAATGCAGGCTTTCTGTGCAAATGCAAAAGGGGTGGGGGAATGACTGTGGAAGCATCCCTTCTGAAAATAAGCGCAAGACACCTTAATGGGAGGTAGGGTTGCCAATCCCCAGGTGGGGGCAGGTGATCTCCCGGTTTGGAGGCCCTCCCCCTGCTTCAGGGTCGTCAGAAAGCGGGGGAGGGGAGGGGAGGGAAATGTTTTCTGGGAACTCTATTATTCTCTATGGAGATTTCTTCCCATAGAAAATCATGGAGAATTGATCCGTGGGTATCTGGGGCTCTGGGGGGGCCTGTATTTTGGGATAGATGCACCAAATTTTCAGTATAGCATCTAGTGCCTCTCCCCAAAATACCCTCCAAGTTTCAAAAAGATTGGACCAGGAGGTCCAATTCTATGAGTCCCAAAAGAAGGTGCCCCTATCCTTTATTATTTCCTATGGAAGGAAGGCATTTAAAAAGGTGTGCTGTCCCTTTAAATGTGATGGCCAGAACTCCCTTGGAGTTCAATTATGCTTGTCACACCCTTGTTCCTGGCTCCACCTCCAAAGTCTCCTTTAACTCCCTTTGGAGTTCAATTATGCTTGCCACAGCCTTGATCTTGGCTCCACCCATAATGTCTCCTGGCTCCACCCCCAAAGTCCCCAGATATTTCTTGAATTGGACTTGGCAACCCTGGGGGGGGGCACTTCCATGCCCAAGAAAGTTGCCAGATATTTGAGACAGCTGTTTCCTAAGTGGCATTAGAAATACTTTGGGGACAAGCTTGTTTTACTTGAGAACAGTGACACTCTGGCAGAAATCCAGCAGTACTTACCAAACTCAGAAGACTGGAGGAGGAAGCACTGGTCTGGTGGTGCCCTCCCAAGCTGCCCTACGTCACCACCCAAGCAAGCAGCTGGCAACAACAGCATGCAGGATGAGCCCCGGCAAAGAGGGAGGCAGGAAAACCGTCAGCCAGCGGCAGGCCCCAAGTCCAGCTGTGCGACTCAGGAGGAGAGAGCAGCAGGCGGCCGCTTCCAGATAAGGCAGTGGGACTGAGAGTGGGAAAAGCCAAGCCTCTTCCTCTGTGCTCTGCACCCCGGCGCCATATTGTCCGCTCCAGCCCCATCTCAAGGCTGCCCAAGGCCAATGGGAGGTAAACAGCCAGCCAAGGAGGAGGGGCAGCTGAGCGGATTCCTCCTTGGGAAAACATGCTGCCACCGTGGCGTGCACCTGCTCTCCCAATCGCCAGCCAGCGGCGCCATGGGATGATGACAGCGGGGGTAGGGGGTGTGCTGAATGCTGCTGACTGCTGGGAGAGCGAGGCAGGCAGGCAGAAAGAGAGACCAGCAGCCAGCAGCTTCCAAATTAGGCAGGAGTGTGTGGCTGCGGAACCGAGCCAGCCTGCGGAGAGGAGGATCATGCTGCCGCGGCGTTAGACGTGTGTCTGCTCTCCCAATTACCAGCCAGCGCTGCAGGATGGGATGACAACAGTGGGAGGCGCCAAGCACTGCTGTCACCTGGGAAAGCGAGGCAGGCAGGCGCAGGCAGGCAGCGGTGGATGGTCGGGAGTGCAGGCGGCGAAGCACAGCTGACACGTGGGACTCCATTACTCCAATTAGGCGGGGCAAGGCTTTGTGTGGGTGCCCTCCGGAGCCGCCCTGTTGCCAGGTGGTGCCTGAGGCCGCAACTGACTCCGCCTATTCCTACGCACCGGCCCTGCCCACACATCACAAAAAAGACTTTTTCTGTCAGCTGTTGAAGACTGCAGGAGACAAAGAGAAGCCCAAGGAACTGACAGTTGCCACGGACTTAAGCCATCATGCAGAACAACCTCCATTGTGATAGCTATGGTGTTACAATGAGATAGCAATCTGGCTCTAAATTGACCAACTTCTTTTCTTTGTTTAGGGTGGTCTTTCAATGGGTAATCCCATCAGTACTTGCTAATCCTTTCAAGCTACTGGGAGCCTCCTCCTTTCCACCTCCTGTCTGCCCCTTTTGGAATCGTATGTTCTGACATCACCACAGTGTCCCAGATCATCTGACCTGTGGGTCACAGACCCCATGACCTCATCCCCTAAGGGCACAAATCAGGTAATATAAGGCCAAGCAGGTCAGTGTGTTTTGTCTCCCCATCCCACAGACATGCACCCCCAAACTCTGTTTGGGCCACTTTCCATGTTCCTGTCTTCTGCTTCAAAGGATCCATGGATCAGGTTGTATCAAACCGTCCCCCCCTTACAATATTCCTGAATGTCCTTATATGTTTCATCTCTATTTTTCCTTAGTTCTGGTGTGTATGAATGTTTTATTGATTATGTGTGATTGTATTTGTGTTTTTATATATTTTCTAAATAAACATTTTCATTTTAAAATATATTTAGTCTGGAGTCTCCTTCATGAAAACTGCACCTCCGTAAATAGGCAAAAAGATCCCACCTACGCTCTGCCAGGGTCTCTTGCTAATTTCCCCATCTAAAAGGGAGATCCATAGCAATTTCCCTAACAAAGCTCCACAGTGTACAAGAAATAACTAAAACCAATAATGTTATTACCAGCTGGAAGAAGCCAACTCGAATAGCATCCTTTTTCTTCTCTGATGCCCTTTGAACAAAACAAAATGAAGAGAATTAGAAGGTTTCATTTTCTAAGGTAAGGTAAAGTAAATTTATTTTTGTATCCCGCCCTCCCCCGCCAAAGGCAAGCTCTGTTTCAAATAGGCTAGTGTCTCTAGGGCTGCGGTCACACGTCACATTAAAAGTGGGTGTGTAGCGCTCAAATTTGAACCGCTGAATATTGATTCGATGCAGGGCCGATCAGACGAGCATCCAAGAATGTGACTCATTCTGTTGTTGAGCGATCAGATATCCAATACCATCACGCTCTTTTCTTGGCGAATGCATGATCAGATGGTGATTTCTGGGAGAGGGGGGGGGGTCCATTGAAAATGCACCCAACTGTTTGGAGGTGGGAAATCAAACGTTGCTTCAGAGGCGGCGGGGGGGGGAAGTTTCCGGAATTAACGTTGCCGATTCAAACCAGGGAACTGCCAGGAATTACTTTCCTAGAAATTGGCAGTGACAATGATATCTGGAAATCCTCCACATAGAAAAAAAGATTTTTTTCCCTGTTCTGAATAGTAGGATAATGTCCCCCACCCCTCTGATCCTGTGTTGACTGGAGAAGTAGAAGCACCCAACAAATTTTTAAGGAACCTGAAAACTGGATGAAATGCTCCCACAGACCAGATGTGTTCACTGAGCAGTAATTTGCTCATATGCCATAGATATCGATTGGTTTAAAAATACATCTGCATATATAACATGTCAGAAACCCCATTCACCTTTGCTGCCCCCAGGGCTTGTTGTAGCAGGAACTCCTTTGCATATTAGGACACACACCCTGATGTAGCCAATCCTCCTGGAGCTTACAATAGGCCCTGCACTAAGAACCCTGTAAGGTCTTGGAGGATTGGTTACATCAGGGGTGTGTGGCCTAATTTGCAAAAGAGTTAGAATCATAGAGTTGGAAGAGACCTCCAGGGTCATCTAGTCCAACCCCCTGCACAAACACCTCCCCCTAAATTCACAGGATCTTCATTGCTGTCAGGTGGCCATCTAGCCTCTGTTTAAAAACCTCCAAGGAAGGAGAGCCCACCACCTCCTGAGGAAGCCTGTTCCACTGAGGAACCGCTCTAACAGGAAGTTCTTCCTAATGTTGAGCCGGAAACTCTTTTGATTTAATTTCAACCCACTGGTTCTGGTCTTACCTTCTGGAGCCGCAGAAAACAATTCCACACCATCCTCTATATGACAGCCCTTCAAGTACTTGAAGATGGTGATCATATCACCTCTCAGCCACCTCCTCTCCAGGCTAAACATCCCCAGCTCCTTCAACCTTTCCTCATAGTACTTGGTCTCCAGACCCCTCACCATCTTTGTCGCCCTCCTCTGGACCTGTTCCAGCTTGTCTATATCTTTCTTAAAATGTGGTGCCCAAAACTGAACACAGTACTCCAGGTGAGGTCTTACCAGAGCAGAGTAAAGCGATACCATCACATCACATGATCTGGACACTATACTTCTGTTGATACAGCCCAAAATTGCATTTGCCTTTTTAGCCACCACATCACACTGTTGACTCATGTTCAGCATATTATCCACTAAGACCCCTAGATCCTTTTAGCACATACTACTGCTAAGACATGTCTCCCCCATCCTATAACCATGCATTGGACCCTGATGTTTCTTCTTTCATTAAAAGGAAATATCATTATAGTCGGGTGAATACTAAGTGGAAGTATTTGGGTGTTTTTATTCCACTTTCAATGTCTGACCTATTAAAATTCAATCATAAGGAGCTTTCAAAAACTATTTCTAACCTTGTTGCGCACTGGTTGATTAAACACTTGTCACTTTTGGAAAGAGTTTTAATAGTTAAAATGATTCTCTTGCCCAAAATGATTTTTATTTACATGCTCTTCCTATTGATCTCTCCCTTTCTCTTTTGAGAAAATGGCAGAAAGATATCAACAATTTTATTTGGCAAAATAAAAAACCTCATTTATCCAATCAGGTGGGTGGTCTGGCAGTTCCTGATGTTCGGAGGTATTATGAAGACATTGTGTTAACTAATGTAATTAAGTTCTACTGATCCTCCTATGTTGCAGAATGGAAGATGATAGAAAACTTATGTCTGTTGCATTATAGTTTTAGGGAAGCTCTTTGGAACAGCCATTGTAGATGCCTTATCTCTTCCTATAACCCCTTTTTAAAAGTTTTGTTTAGGGTATGGAACAGATGCTCAGCTAGGATTGCCCCTCCTACTTCATTACTAGTGGAGTTTACAAATTACTCGCCTTTTATACCAGGTACTAACATCAATTCTTTTAGTATTTGGCATAAATCTAATCTTACCAGATTTTTTGACATTCTATTACATGGACGTCTAAAGCCTAAGATCTCACTTGATTGTATTTCCATTGCCGCTTTGCCGTGGATGGAATACTTACAAGTGCAAAGCTTCTTAGCCTGTTACTCTTTTAAGCCAGCATTGAGAGCAAAGTTTACGGACTTTGAACATCTTTTGTGTTCTGAGGACAATCAGATCAAAGGTCTGATCTCAAAAGTTTTTAATTTGCTTCTTAATCAAGATTATACTAATTCATTTTGTAGGAATGCATGGCAATCAGAATTAAGTTGCATTTTTGATGACTCAATTTGGCTCAGCATTTGGCAATCCACTTCTCTTAAATCGAGATCTATGAATATTAAGTTACAGGAATATAAAATGTTACCTAGGTGGAACCTAACTCCGGTACGTTTGTTACATCTCTTCCCATCTAGTTCACCCCTTTGTTGGAAGGGATGCGGCAATCGTGGTACATACCTTCACTGCTGGTGGCTGTGTCTATTGATTAGGCCTTTTTGGTCTTTAATTCAGTCAAAGGTTTTATTGTTAACAGGCACTGTATTACCATCTGACCCTAAGGTTATCCTTTTAAATATCTGGGGTGATATTCTAATTTCTAAACCACATAGGGAATTTATTTCCCTATTATTCACTGCCGCCAAATATGCTATAGCTTTAGCTTGGAAAAAACCTGAGTCTCCCTCTATCCAAACTTGGGCTTCAAAACTTTGGGAATATTTTATTTTAGATAAATTGGTTAGTTTTCAATCTCATTATGGATCTAAGTCTTCTCCTTCTATGTTGTGCAAATGGGAACCCTTTCTGAAAAGGAATTTTGGTTCCTGTCTTCACACTTCAACGTTACCACAAGATGATTATCTTTCGTTAATAACCTCACACTGATTGTTTTCATAAATGTTTTAATTCCTTTGAAGCCATTATTCTTATGTATGTATGTATATGTAGGTATATATGTGTACTGTATTTGAGTTTGGTGTATCTGGTCCTTGTTAATTTATCTATTTAGTTATTTAGTTTAGATTTGCAAAGTACTTTAGGTTGTGGAGTGCAGTATTATTATTAATCATAATAATAATTTTGGTAATAATGTGTTTATTGCAATGTGCTTTTTAGGCTTATGTTCAACCTTGTAACATGACAGCCTATTCTCAGGAATGAAATCTTCGCTATTGTTTTTGTTTTGCTCACCATTACTTATTGTTATGCATCTTTTTATTGTACTTGATTTCAATTTCAATAAAATTGTCTTTTTAAATAAAAAAGAACAATCAATCTACTATGTCAGGTGGTGCCCAAACAATCCATCACAGGTGGGCAAGTGGGGGGGGGTGGTTCACCAGCACAGAAAAATTCACAGTCCAACAGTAAATGAAAAAAACAAGCCCTGGAAAGAAGGAGAAAAAGGAAAGAAAAGGGGGGGGGTTTAAGATCAAAACAGAAGGAACAAGATAAATAGAAATAAAACAGAGTGGAGGGAAGGGAGATAGAGAGCAAAGAAGGGGGAGGTCTATATCAATTTATTCTGTTTAGATCTATGCTGCAGCCTCATTTGGAATACTTTGTACAGTTCTGGTTATCATATCTCAAAAAGGACATTGCAGAGCTGGAAAAAGTACAGAAGAGGGCAACTAAGCTTATTAGGGGATTGGCACACCTTCCCTATGAGAAAAGGCTGAACAGTCTGTGACTTTTCAGTTAAGAAAAAAGACAACTAAGGGGGGGATGTGATTGAGGTTTATAAAATTATGCATGAGGTAGAGATATGACAAAGGGAAATTTTCCTGCCTCTCCCAAAGTACTAGAACTCGAGGGCATCAAATGAAGTTGATGGGCAGTAAGCTCCAGACAGACAAAAGGAAATACTTCTTTATACAGAAAGTGATCAAAATGTGGAATTCGCAGCCAGTGGATGTAATGATAGCCACAGGAATAAACAGCTTTAAAAGAGGATTAGATCGATTCATGTAGGATAGGTCTATCAGTATTTACAGTCATGGTGAATGAGGGGAACCTCCACATTCAGAGCACTAAACCTCTGAATCCTAAAGCCAGGAGGCAACAACTGGGAAAGGTCTTGGTCTCTGTGCCCTGTTGTTTGCCCTCCAGGGGAACTTGTCAGCCACTGTGTGAGACAGGATGCTGGACTAGATGGGCTATTGGTCTGATCTGGCAGGGCTCTTCTTATGTTCTTCAGTCTAACAAAGCAGGAGAATAAAGAACCAACACCAGCCTCCTCAAACAGTCACAATTGTCGGTATTCATCCAGAAGCATGATATGGCCAGCTAAACAGGCAGGTATGTTAGGGACAAAAAAGAGGTTTTGCAAAGTTGCTGAAAGTTTCCAGGTTTGGAATGACACATTAAGTAGAAGGAGGCACCTTCAAGTGTATAATTTTGGAGTGGACTGTTAAAACTTCTTAACCATCTGTACATTTTTTCCTAGGAAAAGCTTGAAGTGAATGAATTTCAGCATTTCTGATAGTGCCCAAAAATACTGTTTGACTTACCCATCATCATTTGCATTGTCTGTTGAAGAACTCCCCTTTTTGGTATAGAAATACCTGTAAAAGACAGATTCCTATATGATTTTTCTTACTGTGTCTGATTCTGCGCACTACAATACCCCTTGATTTTAATCCTGCTGTCCCTTTAAGGACCTCAAGCCTGAAAACTTCGCTTTCCCTTCCCATTTTATCCTCATCCTAGGATGCAGGTCAGATAAGACCAAGCAACTAGCCCAATGTCACATAGTCACTGGCAACTTCATGCCAGTCCTAGTTTACCACACTATCACACTTGGTCTATTATCTCTTGGAACTATAGTATGTTAAGCCATACGCTGAACGCAGTGAGGTGTAGTGATTACAGTGTCAAAATGGGAGGTGAGCTGGTTCAGATCTTCACTGGGAGACACCTTGGTGGGGGGAGTCACCCTCTCCTTGAGGATTGTTGCGAGGCATAATATAGTGGTGTAAGGAAAAGATAACTGACCTTTATTCTGTCGAGACCAGCATAGCATAGCTGAGTCATCTTGATTAACAGCTGGTCTGGATGAGAAGGAGAGGGCAGCCTGTTAACTGCTTGGCGTTAAGGATAAAAGCCAAGTGGGGGGAAATTTTACCATGCCCACGTCATCTGAGGCAGGGCACTCCCTTGCCTTTTGAATTTGAGTAAGTTTTGCTTGGTTTTTACTGTAATTCATGCTTCATGTTGAAGCTCATTAGCCTGGCTATTCATTGCTAAACCAGGCTATTTTGCCTCGTTGATGATAATAAACCTATTTTGCCTGACCTGCTGGATTTGCGTGTGTAGACTTTGGAGTCGAGTATCTCTGGAGAAAACCCAAGCCTGAAGCTTACAAGTGGGTTCAATGCATTGAAGAGGCGAGGTGGTTGTGATAATCAGCTCTTCTAATAATATAGCGTGGTCGGTGGCTGCACTACAAAGACAGAGGAACGGGGCCCAAGGGGCCAACTATATACAGCTCTGGGTTCCCGCGCAAGTACGTTATTGGATCATTCAATCCAGCTAGGAGTCTCTGATTGGTGCCAGGCAGCAGGGATTTGGATCCTGCTGCCCATTGTTCCTGAGTGCCCAAGCTCCATTCATATGGCTCCAGTGAGCCAGGCAGGAACACCTAATTCAGTCATTCCTTGAGTCCAGCACACAACATGAGGATAAAAGGCACAGAGACAAAAGCATGTATACCACCAGGGCTTTTTTTTTTTAGAAAAAGCCCAGCAGGAACTCATTTGCATACTAGGCCACATCCCCTGGTGCTGAGCTAGCCAGAACTGCATTCCTGTGCATTCCTGCTCAAAAAAAAAATGCCCTGTATACCACCATAAGCTGTTTGGAGGAAGGTAGGGTTGCCAGCTCTGGGTTAGTAAATACCTGGAGATTTGGGAGCTGGAGCCTAAAGAGGGTGGGATTTGGGGAGGGGAGAGACCTCAGCAAGGTACAATGCTATAGAGGGGGAAAAAAGGGAGGGGAGGACTCAGCCCAAGATATGGCTGTGATATATGAGGGCCAAGTTGTCTAAACAAATTATATAAAAATACAAATATTTATTATGGTGTACACATTAGCAAAAGATGAAATAAGTTAAAAGAAATGGTCCAAATATCAAACTAAAAGTTTACACAGAAGGCCATGGATATTCTCTCATGGTAACTGCACATGGTCTCTAAATTGTTCTGCACTGGTACCAAATAGCCAACGTGTCTGGATGTGTGTCACTTCCATCAAAAGTAGCACTCAGTTTCCATGGTCTACTGTGTAAACTTTTAGTAGCTGGACATCACATGAGAAAGCAACAGCTATCTTTACTCCTGGATGTGTGTTGTTTTATAATAGTATATTACAATTCAAAGTGTCCTTTTGCTGTTATAAGTGCATTTCTTCTTTTAGCTTAATGTCTAATTTGGCCCATCACGGTTCGTGTCTTGTAAAAAGCCAGATGGAAACTGGAGAGGGTAGTCTGTGTCAATGTTACCTCTAAGCTATGGTCTTGTGAGCAAAAAATCTGCTTTGTGATCTAATGGCATTAAAGTTGTAAGTTACTGCAGAAATTAGTTTGTTCTGGGGCCATTTTTCCTGAGCTAAGACAAAAATGTGTGAACTGGAAGCTAAAAAACCGTGAGCTAGCTCACACTAACTCAGCTTAGAGGGAACCCTGTGCTGTGTATGAATTATCGGAGATACATTTAGAAACTCTGGGTGAACGTATGAACATATGAAGCTGCCTTATACGGAATCAGACCCTTGGTCCATCAAAGTCAGTATTGTCTATTCAGACTGGCAGCGGCTCTCCAGGGTCTCAAGCTGAGGTTTTTCACACCTATTTGCCTGGACCCATTTTTGGGGGGATGCCAGGGATTGAACCTGGGACCTTCTGCTTACCAAGCAGATGCTCTACCACTGAGCCACCGTCCCTCCCCTGAGCTACCGTCCCTCCCCATGTGCTGCAATTTCCTAAACTATAGGCAGCTGTCTTAGGTATATAGCATCAGGATGCTGAAATAAATTTTCATTCTCAAAGGAAATGGCTAATATTGCTACACCGACCGCAGGTAGGCATAGTGCTTATGGTAAGAGCAGTCTTCAGGGAGTCTCTGTTTAGTCACAACCTCCAGAAGTCTGAATCAAGAGTGCTTCAGCTGAAGCAGCCAACAGGGTCTCTGTGCTATGCCGCCCCAACTGGTCACTCCAAGGAACTTCCATTTAAAGTCTAATTTCTATTGAAGGGCGAAAGTCTAATTTCTATTGAAGAGCTGTCACTTAGAGGAGGGCAGGAAGTTGTTGGCAGCAGAGGAGAGGACTTGCAATAATGGGTTTAAATTAAGGGCAGGAAGGTACCAGCTGGATATTAGGGAAAACCTTTTAAGAAGTAAGAGTTGTTCAACAGTAGAATCAGCTACCGAAGGAGGTGGTGAGCTCCCCCTTACTGGTAGTCATTAAGCAGCTGCTGGACAAACACTTGTCAGGGATGCTCTAAGCTGATCTTGCATTGAGGAGGGGGTTGAACTAGATAGCCTGCATGGCCCCTTTCGATTCTGTGTTTCTGTGACTATTCGTATATGCTTTGAATCAAAATTTGATGACAGTCAGGGATGGAATTCTAGCAGGAGCTCCTTTGCATATTAGGCCACACAAGGCTCTTTTTTGTAAGCTCTTGAAGGACTGGCTACATCAGAGGTGTGTGGCCTAATATGCAAAGGAGCTCCTGCTAGAATTCCACCCCTGGTGACAGTTGATTTCAAGTCACATAACGGAAAATATTACAGAACGTGATTTCAATCAGCAGTCTTTTCTCTCTCTTCCGACATATAGCTGGGGTATAGATCTTCAGAACTCTGCTTCTACTCTGTCTTCTAAATTATCCCCATCAACAGCCTACTGCGTAAAGTAATTAGTGTTCTGTTTTGAGTGGGCTCAGAATAGGTTTTTCAGAATTTTGTCATAGGAGGGGTTTTTTTCCTCATTGCATCTTGTTTAATAGTTTTCTGTGTGCTAGATTAGAGTCAACATCCACTGATTTGCTGAAAGCAAATTTCATGTTTTGGAGAGAAAGCGACCAGTGCGGGGGGGGGGGGGGGGATCTGTACACAGAATTGTTAATCATACACCATCATGAGCTTGATGCCGCCTGAATAATAAGAACGGTTGGTTGAAACTGTGGCATTTTCCTCTTTCATTGTTGTGTTAATTACGGTGATGGCTTCGGAATGTTTGCCTCACTGAGTATCAGTTGCATAACATTATAGTTTAGGAAATTGCAGCACATGGTTACGTTTTCAATACCGCAAATTCATCAGTGCTAAAAGATTACAAAATGAAGTTGCTATAAATATAGCCAAGTATCGAGTCTGTAAATGAGTGAATGTCTGTATTACTTACTCTGGCTTGCTGATGCCATTACCTGTTGAGAAATACAAAAGGCATCCTTTCGTTAACAGTAAAGATAAATACATGTCAGTTCACAAATAATTGTGCACACGAAGATCTAAATGCACATACACATATGCAGAAGTAACACTTGGGTAATCATTCCCCAGAGCAGCAGCAGCAGGAGTAAAAACAAGCACAAAAATGGATATCACAGGGCTTTTTTTGAGCAGGAATCCAGAGGAATACAGTTCCCGCTGGCTTGGTGTCAGGGGTGTGTGGCTTAATGTGCAAATGAGTTCCTGCTGGACTTTTTCTACAAAAAAGCCCTGCATGAAACAATGGTGATGTCAGGGGTGTGGCCTAATATGCAGATGAGTTCCTGCTGGGCTGTTTCTATGAAAAAAGCCCTGGATATCGGGTTGACAGCATGACATCACGCCTGGGAAAACCTGGAAGTGATGTCAGTCCTCTTTAGAAATCACCAGCAACTCTATGGTAAAACTTGTTATTGCCGGTGGCCCTCCAAGTCCCTGCCCTTCCAACTTCCACTGGTTGCCAGACCATGCCTAGCAAACCTATTCCACACGAAGAAATTGCAGATGGGATCCAGCTCTATTTGTGTACATAATTCAGATCTTCTTGTAACGTATACATTATACCAAGTGCACATACAGGGTGTGTGAGGTACAAGCAGCCATAATCCTGCTAACATTTTTATACATGTACTGGACCACACTGTCCAAAGGACTTTATGATATTTAAGTCTTTGGAAGAAGGGCCTGTGATTTCTGGCAATTCCAGTAGATTCCCACTTTGGTCCCTGAGGCTGTTCTTGAAGGTCAGCTGATGGGGGGGAGGAGGAATGGGTTGGGCCCCTCAGTACTGTACACTTGGGCAGAGAAATGGAAAATTCCCAGTCGACAAAGTCTGTGGATGGCTGGATACACCCCAGTGACTCTTATTCATGTACTGTGTATACAGTCTTATACATACATTCAAAGTTTCTTGGAAACAGTTTTGAATATTCTCCTGCTTTGAAAACAAATGCCTTGTAAATGTGCATTCCAAGGACACCCAGCACACATTGGGTGAGGACAGAAATGTACAATGAACATGAGTGTGTTACGAATATTTGCTGAGTCTGCCCTGTATTCATTCAACAAGAGTATACATCCATGCAGTGTCTATGAGCGATCCATATTACATGGAGAAAGTCTATGAGATTTTGTTCAGAAGCTCAGATAAGTGTGTGAAGTGTGGTCAGCAGGCATGATTCTGACCCCTGCCACACTGGTCACTAGACATTCTGAAGGGCAGGAAATGTGGTTTGATTCCAAGGCAGGGGTGTCGAACTCATTTGTTATGAGGGTCAGATCTGACATAAATGAGACCTTGTTGGGCAGGGCCATGTCAGGTTGGGCCGAGCCATGTCGGACCAAGCCATGTGTGTACCTATTTAAGATTAGGTAAAAGATACAAATTTTATAAAGAACACAAACACATATTTTTTAAAAAACTTAAAATATGTTTAAAATGTTAGCGCTCATTGGTCTTAAAGATGCTTTCTTTGTATTTCTCCCATGAGATCCAGGGAACTGGGCAAAGGAAGCTCTGGCTCCTTCCTTCCTTCCTTCCCCAGGGGACTGGGGGGGGAGCCTCAGCCAATAGAAGTAAGAGAGGCTTGGCTCAGTAGCTGCACTGTGCAATTGAGGGAGCCTGACAAAGAAAACTCTCACTCCCCTCCCTTCCTTCCCAAGGGAGGAGCCCTAGCCAATGGAGAAAATAGAGGTTTTGCTCTGTAGCTCCTATGCATTTGAGCAAGCCTGACAAAGCAAGCTGTGATACAGAAGGAAGCATAGGGAGAAGGAAGCAGATGACAGCCAGTTGCTCGGGGGCCTGATAGGAGCCTTCCAGGGGCCTGATCTGGCCCCTGAACTGCTCTGTTAAGGCATTTGTCCCCCAGGCAGAGGACATCTGTTCACATGCTGCTCCTCCCAACATGAATTGTGCCATCTTATGCACAGTTCCTCCAGTTTAAGCTGACTGAAATCAATGGGCTTAGCCTGGGGAAACTGTGCACAGGATTGCACAGTGACAATATATCTGCCATCACCATAACAATATTTTCTAAAAGGGTACCAAAAAAAATAGATGAGAGAGTTAGTAGAGGTGGAAGCAAGAGCTGTTAAAATGGGAGGCAATTTTTTTCACAGGAATTCTCCTACAAGAACTAGTGAAGCATAAAAGCCAAGACTGTGCTCCTATGTACATTAACACAGAAAGTAACCCCCCCTTAATACACAGGGCTTTTTTTGTAGCAGGAACTCCTTTACATATTAGGCCACACACCCCTGATGTAGCCAATCCTCTAAGAGTTTGCAGGGCTCTTTTTACAAGGCCTGCTGTAAAGGAGGATTGACTACATCAGGGGTGTGTGGCCTAATATGCAAAGGAGTTTCTGCTAGAAAAAAAAAAACCCTGTGAGGGAGATTTTCTTTCGAGTAAACATGAATAGGACTGGAGTCTAAGGGGCTGGATTGTGAATTAGAAACTTCCTGGTTTAAATCTTGTATTTACCAAAAACTCTCTAGGTGGCAATAGGCAAGCCAAACAATTATTTTGATAGGCACCCTGATCCATCACACAGATTACAGAGATACCATACATCAAAACCATAGATTAATTACATTAACTGCGGTTAGCATGACTGTTCACTCTCAGGCCATGCTGGAAATTAAAGCAAGTTAGGTTCCATCAGAACAGAGTCTGCAATCATGATTTGAAGTTGGTTTATTAAATCCACAGTTTATCTTAACAACAGTTTGGCATGGGGGTATGAGTGCCCACATCCTGGCTGGTTCCTTGGTGCTACCCTCACTGCAGTGCAAATTGACAGAGGTGCTAACTGGGCCTTGGCAGGGGATGTGGAGAAAAGAACAAAGGTGAGGAAACCAGCATTTAACAAGACAAATACTAGGATATGAATGACCCGAATCCTCGTTTCACACACCAACCATAGTTAAAGTAAGCCATTGGTTTTGCATAATGCCTGAACTGAAGCTGTATGTTAAAAGCTCTGAACTATTTAAAGCGCTCTATAAATGCTAAGTGTGGGGCTGCTGTCTAATGAGGCTATCTCCCTCGGGGACTTCAGAATGTTTCCACAGCAAAGGTCAGCATCAATGTGATTGACAGGCCGAGATGATGACTCCCCTCCTCTACTCTGGACAAAATATAAAGTAATAAGGAAGTAATAAGGAAACTATGGGGGTGGCTGTGGATGAACTTCCATCTCTACACACACCCTTAGTCACCATGGGAAGGGGGAAGAGCAAAATGCCATATTCCATTCCGTTCTGCCCTTCAAAGAGTCTTTTAATTTCTTTATCATTACATAACAACTGAGAAAAAGAAAGGGGGAAAGCCTTTTAAAGGGTTTCAAAGGGGGAATTGCAGGTTCTGGGGGGCCTGTGAACCAACGACTCCCTGGGGAGAAGAACCCTATCATTTCTGAGTTCAGTCAACAATGCTGACAGGTGGGATTTTTCCCCCAGACATGTATTATTCTTGCATTGCACAATTGATTTTTTTTTTAAATTGCAATGGAGCATGAACAAATTGCCATACATTTACTGTGAGAGAAAGCACAAACTAAAAAAATGTGCAGGCATGTAATACAGCAAGTTCTTCCAACCACTTAACTGGAGTCGCTGGTTTTTGGCTTGGAATAAAGCAAAACATTCCCTCAAAACATCAACCTGTAATGATGTGAAGAAACATGCATTTAAGAAGTTCTCTGTCATATTTATGAAGCCAAGTATGATTAAAATGCGGGGTATCTTACATGATCCATCTGACTGAAAAGCATAGTTGTCTTCTCCAATTTTCTTAATGCTGCACAAAGTAACTGGTTCAGGCATGATCTGCTTCTTTAATTTTCTGTGAAAAATAAAAATAAATGTGACTTCCCTGATGTGTGACAATACTATACAGCCCAGACTGACTTCTATTCATATATTTACAAATTCATTGAACCAGATGGATTTTTCAACATAATGGAAAAAGCCCTTATTTTAATTCTATACATGCAGTGAAGCCAACTGAGTTAAAAGAACCCTGATACATCTGATACCTTAGGAGATATAGGTGGAAGAGAATCTTGCAAAATCTAGTAAGTGAAGACTGAGAGAAACTTGTGGAATCTGATTGATCTCAACAGATGAGAGGGGTTGTGGCTAAGTGATAGAGCAACTTAGCATTGTAGAAGGTCACAGGTTCAATCCGCAGAATTTTCAATTCAAAGGACAACGTAGGGAGTGATATGAAAGACCTCTTCCTGAGATCCTGAAGAGCCCTTGCCAGTTTGAGTAGGCAACACTGACTTGGATAGACCTAGGGGATGATTTAATATAAGGCAGCTTCATGTGTGATAAGCAGAAACAACAAAATGTTTGTTGGATGAGTCCTGAAATTTACTGACTGAAGCACAAGAAAAAGAACAGGGACATTTTAAAATCCACTTCATCCAGGGCAAATCTCGAGGAGACCAAATTGAATTGAAAACAAGCCAGAAATGTCCCTTTTCTACATCCTCCCCCTTTCTCATTCTTCATTTCATAGAATAATAGAGTTGGAAGGGACCTCTAGGGTCATCTAGTTCAACCCCCTGCACAATGCAGGAAACTCACAAACACCTCCCCCTAAATTCACAGGATCTTCATTGCTGTTAGATGGCCATCTAGCCTCTGTTTAAAAACCTCCAAGGAAGGAGAGCCCACCACCTCCTGAGAAAGCCTGTTCCACTGAGGAATCACTCTAACGGTCAGGAAGTTCTTCCTAATGTTGAGCCGGAAACTCTTTTGATTTTGAAGCGGTCATGTCACAGAAAATTTTTAAAGCAAGATTAGGTAAGGCTGTGTACCCACTGACGAGGTGGATTGAGTGAACAAACTCCAAAAATGTGTAAATAAAAAAACAATAGAAGTATACTTTAAAAATAACAATAAAATATAATATTAAGCAAGACTTCCATCATGATGGCACCAGGCTAGCAGCTTGCCTCACTCCCAAACCCTTTGCTTTATTTTCATTATTTAGGTCAATTTTATCTTCAGCTGTACTGAACTGACTAAATTAGGGTGACCTTCTGGAGACACCGTTTTTAACAACTGACTACTTATCTCAAGAGCTGAGAGGTATCACAAGATGCTAATGAGCATTTACTCTGCACACCTTACCAGCTCATCTTCAGCGCACTGCTTGGTGTTTTGTTTTTACTTATTTACCTTTGCTTCAAATGAGCTCAAAAAAAGTTGCCAGCCGGACTCTGATTTCCAGGAACGAATTAAGACTAAAGATTGATGAACTGTTTGAATCTAAGAAGAGTTCAAGCAGTCTTGGAGCTTCCGTGCTCATCTCCATCTTCAATAGCCGTGCAGTTTTAGGGGAACTCTTAACAGCAAAATCCATGTTAGCTCATGAGTCTGTTTTGGATATCAGCAGTAAGGCTGAGAGCAATATCTCACCGGGAAGTCCCGGCGGATAAGCGCAAAAGGTTTTGCAACAGCTGCAATTCAGTCCTTTAAATTTTGCAGCAGACCAATGTTTAACCGCCCTGAGCCCGTTAGGGGAGGGCGGGATATAAATTTGATAAAATAAATGAAATAAAAAATAAATAAATAACTGCTCACATTGTTATCTCAATTTTTTACCAACTAGTAACAATGACTAATCAAATGAGCTCCCTCAGTGATTGATTGATTGATTGATTAAATTTATATCCTGCTCCCTCTCCCCCATATGGGATTCAGGGCAGATAATGGAGAAGAGAACATAAAATCACGCAAATGGAGGAGAAGAGGCAGATGACAGCATTTTAAAAAAATAGAAAGACACAATAATAATCTTTAAAATAGAAAATAGTTAAAATCTATCACTAAAATCTATCCACTATTAAGCAGGGTAGGATGCATGGATGATGAAGACACATCTGAAGCATACCAGCAACACAACATGATAAAACAGTTTCTCTAAATGCTAAATAGCCAGTAAACCAGTGTATATATGTATCTATCAATATGATGTGTATTTTATCACTGAACTAGTTTATCAAGAACACATGCTAAATTCATCCAAAACACCAAACAAATTTCAGCTTTCACCTCCGTCAATGGTGTAAATGTACCACACAGTTTATCAAAAGCTACAAATGCCGATTAGGTACAAATCACATCAAGCATGTTTTATAAATCACTGAAGCACTGAAAGAGAAGTAAGGTTGTCATTAACATAATGAGATTTTTTTTTTTTGCATGATGCTGAAGTTTCTAAGAGCCTTGTTGGTTGAAGCCAATCTGTCTTTGAAGAAGCTGTTTTGAAATGGGTTCCAGCTAGCCTCCATCTGCCAGACTTTGAATCTCGAATCTTGAACTGATTTATGATATCACAAATGCCGAGAGCCGGACCCTCCATTTTGAACTGATATTTTGTTTGCCATGAAGCTTTGTGCTTATAAATGCTTTGAGTCAAGTGTTCTTGTTGGATATTCTGCAGGATCAAGTATCTGCAGCGGCAAGGCACTGCATTCTGAGTTTTTCTCTAATCAGTCTGACTTTGCTTCTTGTGCTGATTGATGGCACTGAGCTTTTCGCTTGCAAATACTATGAGTTGGACCTTGAGTTTTGAACTGATGTTTGGCATTAAACTTTCAATTTAGAAATGCTATGAGTAAAGCAATCATTTGGGATATTCTGCAGAATCACGAGTTTGCAGCAGTAAGACACTACATTTGAAATCTTATCCCAATGTATGAGTATTAGGATTAATTGATCTTTCTATAGGTGTTACGGCGCTTTGTTTTCTGAATGTATTTTTACATTGTATTTTGTAATTTGATAATTTGTACTGTTTCTTAAATTTTCTGTTTACCGATTCATATTAATTTCATTCTGTATAAAATATAAAATTGTTTTTCAAAGTTCTTTTGTAGTTATTTTTGTGGTTGTGGTTCTGTTTTGCCTGCCTTGAAACAGGCAGTGGTGCATCCATTCCTAATGAAACCTTCTCTGGAGCCAGGAGATTTGAATAACTACCATCCAATCTCAAACGTACCAATGGTACGTTTGAGATTGGATGGTACGGTACCATTCCTAAGCAAGGTGATTATATGAATGGTGGCTGGGCAACTTCAGAGCAAAGCAGATTGTCTGGATCCATTAAAGTTTGGTTTCAGGCCTGGTTATGGGGCTGAAATAAACTTTGTAACCCTAGTATATGGCCTGCCTGCAACAGAAAATTAGTCAGGACAGTGTGGCTCTGTTAATTCTCCTGGATCTCTTGGCAGCTTCTGATACTATCGATGATGGTATCTTTCTAGATCACCTTTTGGGTTTGGAACTGGAGACAGTGGTTCTTACTTCAGTGGTTTCAGTTCTACCTTGGAGATAGCTTTCAGAGTGTGGTGCTGAGGGACTGCTTCTCTGTCCATTGGCTTCTGGCCTACAGTGTCAGTCTCCCTCTATCATTGGATGGAGATTGTTTGTTTGTTTGTTTGGTCTGGAGTTTCTCCACTAACTGTTCTTGGTGCTTCTCCATGGTGGTGTTATGTGTGTGCTTGTTAAAATATGTTTTATTGAATTGTTTATTTTTTATCTTAAACGCTGTTTTAATGTTGAAATGTTTCCATTTCCACCACCTTTGAGGTCTTATTTGAGTTGAAAGAATGACATAGAACTATTTTAATTAAAAAGTTGTGTCAACATAAAGATGATTACATTTTTCTTTACAAAGGGACCTGTTTGTTCCAGTTAACTCTACAGGCAGACTCAGAAGCTGGACATGGTGAAATCTTCTGTATATATTTTTTCTCCCAGTGTGTTTTGGTGCAACCTGACCCCTTCTGGAACCAAAGGCAGTCTAATTTTAAGAGCCAGCATGGTGTAGTGGCTAAGAGCTGCAAACTGTAATCTGGAGAACTGCGTTTGATTCACCACTCCTCCACATGAAGCTAGCTGGGTGACTTTGGTCCAGTCACAGTTCTCTAAGACCTCTCTCAGCCTCACCTATCTCACAAGCACTACTCCCTCTAAGCTGTAGAGTCCTGTGAGCAAAAATTCTACTTCATGAGCTCCTGGCATTAAAATTGTGAGCAAGCCATTTGGTTACTGTATAAATTAGTTTGCTCTGGGGCCATTTTTCCTGAGCTAAGACAAAAAAATGTATGAGCCAGAGGCTAAAAAACTGTGAGCTAGCTCACATTAACTCAGCTAAGAGGGAACACTGCTCACAAGGTGTCTGTTGTGAGGAGAGGAACAGTTGGTGGTTGTAAGCCACTTTGAGACTCCCTTGGGGTAGAGAAAAGCAGAGTATTAAACAAAACCCCAACTCTTTTTTCAATTGAAAGTCCACAGGGTGAGGTTAATTCTCAGTCAATTCTCAGTCCATTCTCTGGTCCATTCAGCATATTCTCTGTTCCCACAGTAAGCCCTATCCATGAGTTTTTGCTATTTGTATGACCTGTTTGTAAAGTGTCTTCTTAAAATCAAAAGTCTGTATGTTTGCTTACTAAGAACAGGGTGCATGTTAGCAAGCTAAACACTGGTTTACCTTATTCCTATCCCATTAACATAGGCCCTCTGAACCTCCATAAAGCCATCCTTTAACAAGCAGGATTTGTTCCAGTAGCTGTTTACCTCATGAACATTAGAATACTTCCAGGGTCTGGTATATAGCTTTAGTTAATGTAAATTCAGTGCTCAAATTATAGGATGCAGGGGGCCAAACCCTCCCCCTGTGCAATTGTTATGGTCCTCTTAGCTATGTTCTAGAAGGCTCTAGGCAGGGTGTTTTTTATAGCAAGAATGCACAGTAATGCAATTCCAGCTGGGTTGGTGTCAGGGAGTGTGCCCTAATAAGCAAATGAGTTCCTGCTGGGCTTTTTCTAAAAAAAAAAAAAAAGCCTGGGCATTAAGGGCATAATTTGCCTCTTACTTCTTCTGTTCGAGCCTCTCTCCTGCACAGGCTTTCTCTACCATATCTCTCTGTGACTATATGTTTGGCTGAGGAGACCAATCTGGTTTCTTTCTCTGATGTGCTTTCTTTACTCTGTTCAAGTTCACCCATGTTATGATCCCACATAGGATCTTTCTTTAGTCCACCAACTGCCTCTCTTCCTCTCTCCTCAAGGCTCTCCGTGGTCAGATGCTCTTCCTGTTCACTAGGGTCATCTGCCAAACAATCAACTAATCTCAGTTGCCTGAGAGACCACAACAACCAAAGGTCTTCACTAATTGATATTTCTCTTATGTCACCATCCAAATAAACATGGCCTGAGGAAAGCAGTGCACATTCTTTTACTGTGGGGAGAAAATACACAGGAGAGATTGGAGAGACAGAGTCCAACTCAAATGACCATCATTAATAGGGATTCCAGAGGATCTCTCAGAATTACAGCTCATCTTTGGACTACAGAGATCAGTTCTTTTGGATAAAATGGCTGCTTTGGAGGATGAACCGCATGGCATTGTACCCCACTGAGGTTCCTGTCCTCCCCAGGCTCCATCCCCAAATTTCTAGGAATTTCCCAATGTGGCTCTGGCAAATTTACTCTTCCCTCCTTGCTGGTGGCTAAGGAGGACCTAACAACTCTAATCATTAACCACAAAGAGGAGGCCTGGACTCTCTCTGTGTTAACTAGTGGTGGGAAGGAAAGGACAGAGCATGTGTTGTAGAAACCTAACTGGTTTCCTTGCTTTATGTAGAATGGGTTATTTAGTGAGCAATCTTAAACAGGTCTACTCTGAATTTTACTAAATAATAATAATAATAATACATTTATTTTTATATTCCGCCCTCTCCCGCCAAGGCAAGCTCAGGGCGGCTGCCCTGACTAAAGTCTATTCAATGAGTCTTACTCTCAGGAAAGTGCCTTTAGGATTGCACAGTTACTTATTTACTTCATATATACCCCACCTTTCTCCCTAATAGCAACCCAAAGTGGCTTACATTGTCTGTCTGTCTGTCATATAAACAGACAAACAAATAAAATAACTTGGGTCTCCCAGTTCCCAAATTGACATTCTAACCACTACACAACTCTCCAATACTCAGATTATGAGGACAAAGGTAGGGAGGCCTACCAGTGAAACAAAACAGAATAGTAGTTTATATTATATTAATCTCTCAGAGGTTTTTTCCTTGCTCATTCTGTAATAAATGCATACAAATAACATGTTCTGTTTTCTGTTCCTGGATCTGGTATTGGAGCTTAGAAGGGAGAAAAACATCTGGCTACAAGGAGGTAAATGTGGAAGTTCAGCATTCCTCTTGCCAGTTGTGTTATTTTTTTAGTATCAAATAAGACCCTTTATCTCTTGCTTCATTGGTGAATGAAGCAGACTCATAAATAAGGGTGGCCTTATCACACCTAACTTAGCCCCCATCTTCAGCTGCAGTTGGAGCCCTGTTTGACTGCCTGTCTTGACTCATGGTTTCTTCTAGCTTCTACATTTGTTTTGTGCAAATGTGTACTGACAGTATGTTCACTCTGCTGTTGCCTTGCAGTTCTCAAAACTTGTTTTGGCCTGGAGCTTTCTCCAGAACTGGATCTACGTCTTAGTTGTAGAACTTTTCCTTCAGGTTTCTAAACTTCTCCCCAAACCTACGTAGTTTGCATTTAAATGTAAGATTATTGTGTGAATTTACATCTCAGTGTGTATTCCATGGCAATCTATCTTCTAATTTTAATTTGTATGGGGATCACAGTTCAGTCATGACATAGCCCTATCTTCAACACATAGAAGAAACTGTAGAGGTTTTTGATGAGTGAAAACAATTGTCACTTTTAAACTA
Source organism: Heteronotia binoei (assembly GCF_032191835.1). Classification (NCBI taxonomy): domain Eukaryota; kingdom Metazoa; phylum Chordata; class Lepidosauria; order Squamata; family Gekkonidae; genus Heteronotia; species Heteronotia binoei. The sequence goes on from NC_083238.1 coordinate 29,578,643, forward strand.
AGGCAAAGTTAGTTTTGTTAAACATATCAAGCTTAGGGGGAATATTGCAGAAGCACCTCTAGCACACAACCTTTAGCACCACAAAATGCTAGTTTTTAAAGAAACGAAGGCAAAGTTAGTTTTGTTAAACATATCAAGCTTAGGGGGAATATTGCAGAAGCACCTCTAGCACACAACCTATAGCACCACAAAATACTAGTTTTTAAAGAAACTAAGGCAAAGTTAGTTTTGTTAAACAAATCAAGCTTAAGGGGAATATTGCAGAGGCACCACCATCTAGCGCACAACCTACAGCACCATAAAATGCAAGTTTTTAAAGAAAAACATAGCCCAAAAGTCCATTAAACAATGCAAATGCAGAAGTAAAAATCCACAGATAACACTGTCTCATTTGGAAAGGTGCAAAGCAAAATTTTAAATGCAGAATCAATTTGGGTGATACAGATCTTTAGCAGGTAGATTGAGTGTTCACAAAATCTGGATCAAACCTGGTATGTAATGTAGTAGGTAGCTTTGAAATGCACACAAAGAAAGGATCAAATGGCTTGTGTAGAAAGGGCCACAGAAACTTAGAGGGACCTGCCATTATGTGTCTATTGCTTTACAATGCAGAAGTGTTAGAAACCAAGGCTACATCAAGGCATATATCATAAACTATAGTGAATCACTACATCCAGTCCTTAAGAGAAGTTCCAAGCCTTGAAGTCAAGAAAGTGTAGGTATGCTTACAAGTGAGGAAATCCCATCAATATGAGTGGGACTTTCTTCGGAGTAAACACAGCAGAGGTGAATGGCAAGATGAATTGCAGGCTTTACTTATGTCAGTAACGGTTGGAGAGGCTAGACCTAGTGAAGTTGTCTATATAACTCTTGTATGAAGAAGACGCATCTCAAGTTTTAGACCAGATGGTAGATCTCTTTTGCTACTCAAACTACCCAAAAAGGTTCACAAGCAGCTCATAGGTTCCTGTGCTTTCCTGCAGAATCAGGAATGACGGAATCTTACAACATGAACTTGGAATCAATGATTCCATAAGAATCTTGCTCCCACTATTTGGTATGAAGCAAATTGAAAAACAGTACATTTAATTCTTGAGAGGAAATTAACAGAAATATCCCCTTTAGTCTCTGAGAGAGGGGATGACCAATATATATATTTTTAAAAAGCATATAAGTCACAACTACAAGACTACATCTAAATTGGCTATTTAAAAAAAAACCCAAAGAACAACTATGATACTGTAAAAATAAGTAGCAGTAGATCTGAAATAAGTAGAATAAAATTCATGCTCAACAAGGTATTTTTCAAGTGCCACTTCTGATACCTATTCCCTGTGACAGTCATTAATCTATTAAAAATAGATCTTCACATAGCAGATGGTTTAGAAAATTCAGGTTAATACTATTTGTGACATAGGCTTTCGTATTACACTAAGAACATTCAAACTTTTTCACAATATAATTTGGAAAATGTGATTTAAAAATATATATGAAACTGGAATTTTTGTGATGATTTTTGTACTCACCAGCTGAAGTACAAATGGAAGAAAGAGCTGCAAAGACACTGTGTAGTGAAATTATTCAATAGTTTGTACATCCATTTCCCACATTGGCAGTTTTCAACATATTAACCCCTTTATCAGGATTTAAACTAAGTGGGCTTTGGCTATTGACATACAGGTCAGTAACCTTCAGGTCATTTGTAGAGTTCACTGACATTTTATGTAGAATTTTAACCTGACTAAAAATATCCATACAACTGAACAGCAGAAGCTAGGACATTAGCCTGAGACATGACTTCCAAGACACAGAAGAAAGATATACACATCTACAGCAATGTCAGTAAAACAACAATGTAAAATGAAACTACAGTGAATAAGGAAGATTATAAATTGGTGTGAGGAAGGATTGGATAGTACTATGCTCCCAAGTCTCAAACATAAACATAAAAAAAACCCAAACCAATAATTCTTCTGTTTGCAAGTTGTACCTTCTCCAAGTTACTTTTGATGCCATTATTGTCTTCCTATAATGCTTTGATTTGGCCCTTTCTCCAAGATTAGGGTGACATGTCTTCTTATTTCATTCTCACAAACACAAAATTAAGTGTGAGAGAATAGGTAACTCAAGGCAACCCAGCAAGCATCATGGATGAGTAGAAATATGAACCTCCGACTCCTGCCTTTTTGTATGTGAAAAATACAAAGTGCTTTTATTTTTAACTACAAACAAATATAAAGCGTTTGTCCTTATACTGGAGTGGAGGGTAAATAGGGGCAGTTTGGTCTGAAAATGGTTTGCAGCAATTTTTGCAATATATTCCAGGATGATCACCTCCATATTTCAAGTAGGATGATGCTGGGAGAGAGCAGTGTATAGCAACCCTGAAATGTAGCCCAGTTTTATTATGTCAGTTTTATTATGTCAGTATTATGTAAGCACAGTGCTTGGGAAGGTGGCTGAACATGTGTGACTCATTCAGTCATGTATGCTCATAGAATAACTGGGGAAAGTTTACTGAGAAAGAATGGTTTATGACAAATACACAATCCAGTATTGTAGTCAGCTATTAGTATCTCCTTTCTACAGGTTGGACAACAAAGGTGACCTGAGAGATTTGGGAACTGGGCATGGAGAGGAAGAATGGCACTCAATGTGGCAGTCATTTCTGAATAAACAATCAGAAGTGACAGCACCAACACTCTTTGGAGTCTAGAGCCTGGATTGCAGCTTTTAAGTTGAGACTTAACATCTTTTATTTAGCACCAAATGCCCAAGGTGGCTTCTTACATCTTCTAAAGGAGGACAATTACAAAAGCATATCTAGATACTAGATTTGAGTTATTGGGCTTTCATCTAAAAGCCTGGAATAGTTTAACTTACCAGGAAGCTTTGAAGTGGACTAGAATGAAGGTGATTAATCTTGACCGGGCTAGTACTTTAGATCGAGCAAGACGCATATGTTCCACTCTTGCCCTAGGTATTCCTCCTCCGGAGTCACTTCCTTCATATACTAGATCCCTAAAAACACCTAGTCATAGATGCGCTTTCACTCTTGCAAGGCTTAATTCTTTTCCCACTGCTGAGTTGACAGGTCGTTTTTCTAGAGTGTCCTACTCAGATCGCTTATGTGATTGTGAGTCTGGAACTGTAGAAACACTTGGCCACCTTCTATTACATTGCCATCAGTGGTCGATTCCTAGATCAATTTGGATAACTCCTATTCTTATTAAACACCAACTGCCAACTGAACTTTGGGTGGCCGCTTATTTGCTGGCAGATACTAATCCTGAAACCACCTATTTTGTTACAGAATTTTTAACGATAATCTTATCTGCAAAATGACAGGAATCTGGATTGATCTGATGGTAATGGAATCTGGCATATACGTGGTTAACATGACAATTTTAGGTTTACTTAACTGTACGATAGGTTTTATTAGAAATTCCTGCTTTAACATTTTATTCACTTTTAGATTTGAATATTTTGACTGTAACATTTGAATTCTGTGAATATGGTGAGTTCTGTTGTATACCAATGCATGTTTTGACGATTGTTACATCCTGATTGAGTTTAAGACCTTTGGTCATAGAAGCTAATAAATGAAATGAAAAAATGACAGCACCACACTGAGTGATGCTTTAGGAATGTCCCCAATTTCTATGGTATTCAGGCCTCATTTTGGACAGGAGCTCACTGGAGCAGAGCTCCGGAACCTCTGCATTTTATTGTGCTCTTTCTTTCTTACTTCCCCACCCCACCCCAAATACTTGCTTCTGGGCTCTATTGTTTAACCCCCCTGTGAGAATTTTGCTGAACTCTTAAGATTTGACAAGCTTGCTAATATTTTCCCCCACAAAAAAAGTATGGTTTTCTTATGACAATTATAACTGAAGAAGCATTTTAAGGTAGATGCTGAGCTGATTTAATTAGTACACCTTCCGGTGATTTTGGGTGAGTGTGTGGCATATGCAAATGAGTTATGCAAATGAGTTGTGCTAATGAGCTCCGGCACCTCTTTTTCTACAAAATGACTCCTGATGGTATTTATTCCTAGAATGTCATGCCATGCCATCTCACTCCTTCTTCTGGCCTCAGATTTCCTTACTTCCCAGTCCCTTTGAGAGTGAGGGCCTACCCTGCAGGCTACCACTTGGCAAGGGAAGTGAGGGGAGAATTTATTTCTAAAAAGAGAGGTTGTCCTGAGACTGTGAGGGAACTTTGCCGGCTGTACTGGAAGGCAGTCCTGGCCCTTCGTGCCAGCTGTGAGGATGGATGGCATAGTCAGGGAAAATCATTCAGTGTGTGTTCAAAGGTTCTTGAATTTAAAATATTAGGGCTATCATCACCCCCTTAAATACTTCCTAGATCGTCAAAATCATACCTCATATAGTAATGGCCGCCTCAGATGAGGAATTCCCTCTTCTTGCATGCACCCAGGTGGTAATACTTCTTCAGAAGTGATGCAGTTAACACATGCATGATGCACCACCTAAAAGGAGTGTGTGTTTTTTCCCCTGCATAATCGTTGCAGTATAAATGTTGTAAACAGTAAATAAGTTCCCAGCCTTGATGGTAGGCATATACATGCTTTGAATGAACATGAGCATGTGTTAGAGAAAGGGAAGGTTGCTGTTTTTCCCTGCACCAGAACTGTGCTCTGATAAATTCAGGGCTTTTTTTGTAGCAGGAACCAAGCCAGCTGGAACTTCATCCCTGTGTGTTCCTTCTCAAGAAAAGCCCTACACAAAACTTATCTTGTTGCAATCCTTACTGACAACCCTATCAGGTATTGCTCTCATATTTCAGAGGGATGATGGGATAGAGGTGGGGTAGATGCTTGGAGAGAATGGCTTGGTTATGGCTACTGTGTTCGTGGCAGTAGCAGGAGTTGAACCAGGGACTTCCACAGTCATAGAGCAATCTCTTTCAACTACTCCTAAACAGGTCTACTCAGAAGTCAGTCTCAATCCAGGTAATGGGGCTTGCTCCCCTCCCCGGCAAAGTGTTCTTAAAGTTGTAACCTCAATTACTTTTGTGAGGGTAGGGGTATTTGAGAAAGCCTCTTGAGACGGTGCGACTGTATTAGCTCAGAAGTAATTCAGTTGCTTTCTAGGTGCTGCTTCATAGTGAGTTGAGGACTGCGTACAAAGTTGGTTTAGAACAAAGTTTGAGTCCAGTGGCACCTTTAAGAAGTGTGTCCGCACTCGAAAGCTTATACCCAATATTAAACTTTGTTGGCTTTGTGTTTTCAAGCTGTGTTTCTGCAGGTGTTGCCAGGCATCTAAGTAAAGTTCTAAGTCTCTGCCTTCTCCCCCGCAACCTGACCCAACCACATACACACAAACAATTTGAAAAGAAAAGTGAGTGCCAGCCAGTCAGCCTGAATGGAATGGGGTGGGCAATGGAATGGGGTGGGCAAGCTGGCAGACTTTGGTTCCTACCAGGCCAGCAGAGCTCAAATCTACCTCCTCTCGCTAACAAACTACTCAATGCACTGCTCACAGGCTATGCGGTCCAGCTTTTAAACACAGGGGACAGTCTATCCTTAAATCTGCCTTCCTTCCATAGAGGCTAGGAGGGAGGGATGATACAGCATCCCTTTCCAACAACCATCCTCCCCCCCCCACCCCCCAGCCCCACTTCCTGATAGTCCTGAAGCAGAGGAGGAACTTGAAACTGGAGGTCTCCTGCACCCACCTGGGGATTGGCTCTGGGACGCAAGGGGTGAGGGCTTGCAAGCCGGGTGATCCAGAAAAGATTCCTTCCTTGCCCTTAGCTTAAATTAGCATACTGACTACTCTGACTGGCAGTGACTTTCCAGGGTCTCAAGCGGATGCTATCTCCTACTGCCCAGTCTTTTTAATTGGAGATGCCAAGGATTGAATGAGGGAGCTTCTGCATGCAAAGACATGCTCTGCCACTGATCCACAGCTAGGGTTGCCAATCCCCAGTTGGGAACTGGAGAGTAAGCATAATGGTTCGTGTCAAGAAAGCCTCTTCTTCACATTCAATGTCAATTTCATATATTAACGATAAGAGAATCAGTCGCAAATATTCAGTCTGTTTCTTTTTTATATGCACACAAGTGCTCATAGGTGAAGAAATTATCCGAATAGAGGAATGCACAATGTCCAATGCACAATGTCCCTACTCCAACGAATTGGCTCACAAACAGTATTCTTCAATTTCACAGCCAAGATCCTTCAATATGCAAAAAGCATACAAACAGCAAACGGCAACAGGCCAAACCGATCTAATATCCTGTTTCGCTGGACAGCTTTATCTGCGCTTCTTGACTGAAATCCCTTCCTCCAATTTCTCACAAATATTCTCTATTGTCTTTTCTTACTCACTTAACCACAATCCCCAGTTGGGGGCAGTGGATCCCCTGGTTTGGAGGGGTTATCAGAAAGCGAGGAGAGGGTTTGAATGTCAGCTGGGAACTCCATTATATCCTATGGAGACTGGTCCCTATAGAGTTCAGAATCAATCTGTATCTGAAGCTCTGAGGGGGACTGTTTTTTGAGGTAGAGGTACCAAATTTCCAGCAGAGCATCTGGTGCCTCTTCTCAACCCACCCTCCCAAGTTTCAAAAAGATTGGATCGGGGGGGGGGGTCCTATTCTTTGAGCCCCAAAAGAAAATGCTCCCAACCTCCATTATTTCCAGTGAAGGGAAGGCATTTAAAGGGAGCACGGTCCCTTTAAGTGTGATGGTCAGGGTTGTCACAACCTGCTCCTGGCTCCACCCCCAAAGTCTCCAGCTATTTCCTGAGACAGACCTGGCAACCCTATCTACAGCCTGTGGCTTTGCAGGCTTGAAAGTAGAATTCTATAGCCAGAGGGACAGTTAATGACAGTTGTGTAAAGAGAGGACAACGCAGTTGAGAAGCCTGGAAGAGAGAAATGGATGTCTGTGCCTAAACTGTGTGTATAATTGACAAATATAAATTGAACAGCCTCAGGAAATAATAAACTCAAGTATAGTTTGTTAAAGACAATATTAGGATATTGCAGGGATTTAAAGTTTTCTTACCTGGCTTAGTTTGTTACCTTGAAATGCTTTAAGCATTTATTTTATTTTTATGTTTATTTCATGTGTTGGGTTTTTTTTTTAAAAAAGGCTGTTCTGTCCCTCAGCCCAAATGTTCTTTGGGCAGTTTACAAATACCCCCCCCCCCAATGCAATACAGTATCAACCCCCCAAACCCAGAACAAAAACAGTTGGGAAGCTGCAATAACAGAAAGTGAACTAAGAACCATGCTCATTTCAGCTTTTCTTCAAGGAGCTAATTCACCATTCTCTCTCCTCCTTCGCTTTATCTTCACAGCATTCCTGTGAGGGAAATTTTCAGCCAGTGGTCTTTGTAGCTAAGTGGAGATTTGAATCTGGGTTTCCTACCTTGTCTCTCTAACCTCACCACACTGGCTCAAGGGTACAATAAGTAACCAAATTCAGTATCTCTAGCAAAGGGCAGCAAATTCTAAAATACAGGATTTTTTGTGTGCCACACAGTCCATGCTGGTAGGTTCCCAGGGGGTCTTACATCCAAGTGAACCTGCATCAGATTGGCATTTTAGGCCCATGACAATAATTACCTGTCCAACATTAACTTGCAGTGTTGCAAAACTGCAGCTGAGAGATATTGTATTTTCCTTTAAAAATCCACAAGTACCAGAATGGGAGAAGCTACGAGTGCTCTGTTGTGGACTGATAACTCTCTGAGGTACCAGAAAGACTGCCAACTCTAGAATGGGAACTTTCTGGAGGCTTGGGGGCTGGAGCCTGGGGAGGTCAGGATTTGGGAGGGGAGGGACTTTTGTGGGGTATAGGCCCTTAGAGTCCTCCAAAGTAGTCATTTTCTCTGAGGGAACTGATCTTTATAGTGTGGAGATCAATTGTATTTCTGTGAGATCATCAGGCCCCACCTGGAGGTTGGCAACTCAAGGTACCAGCTTAACCCCCCCCCCTCCCCATCCATCCCGTTTAGTAGAGCTAACATACAAAATCTCTTCTTTTATTCAACAGGCTTTTAAGCTTTTTGTGATATTTAATTGCTGCTAAGTATATTTTTACTAGTTGTTGATTTTTAATTATTTGTTGATTTTCAAATTTTGTGTGAGCTGCTCTGTTGACCGTCAGGCAAAGAAAAATAAGCTGCTTGCACGTACAGTTGGTGGATTGCATTTCTGTCATACTTTCTTTTTAGAAGTGTTACGGTTGTTCTGTGATCCCTTTCAGCTCCAAAACAGGATACGAACAATCCACTCCCAGACAAAGAACAGTACAGCCATTCTGGAAAACTCAGTCTGCTACATGTGCATGTAAGTGTCTTATTCTTATTTGCCAGATGGTCAATATTAGAAATGAAGGCCTGAATGGTCTACTTGGCAAAGTAGTAGATCAGGTTCTGCTCTTGGAGTGCATGGTTTGAATTGAATCCTCCCAAGTGGGAACCCTCAATTTGTGTGTGTGGGGGGAAATCTGCCTCCCCCACTAAGCCCCCATAACCTCTCCTCCTTTCCTGCCTCCTTCTCTCTTTCCCACCCACCAGCCAACCCACCTTTTTCTGTGCACCTTATCTTCAGTTTCCCCTCCTTCCCTACACTTGGTAACCTCTACCCACTGTCCTTTCCTCACACAGAGCTTGGGTGGGCCCAATTGGGGAGGAATGGTGGCTCAGTGGTAGAGCATCTGCTTGGCAAGCAGAAGGTCCCAGGTTCAATCCCTGGCATCTCCAAAAAAGGGTCCAGGCAAATAGGTGTGAAAAACCTCAGCTTGAGACCCTGGAGAGCCGCTGCCAGTCTGAGAAGACAATACTGACTTTGATGGACCGAGGGTCTGATTCAGTATAAGGCAGCTTCATATGTTCATAATTCCACTTTCCACTCTTCAGGCAAGGGCTGTTTCCTTAGTTTTGGACAGGGCTTAGATGGGCCAAGCTGAGTGCTGCCTTCTTCCTCTTGTTGGGTGGGCCAGAGCCCAGCTTCCCTTCACCTCAGGCAGACCAAGCCTGGTGGCACCTCTTGCCAAGGGGTGGGCCTGGAGCCACCTCCTTCTCACCTTGGGAGGGCTGGACTGGGTAACACCTCCCCATCCCACATTGCCTTAGGGTTACCAGCCTCCAGGTGGGGTCTGGAGATCTTCTGCTTTTACAACTGATCTCCAGCTAACAGAGATCAGACCCCCCTGGAGAAAATGGGTCCTTTGAAGGTTGGACTCCATGGCATTGTGCTATGATGAGGCACCTCCCCTCCCCAAACTCTGCCCTCTCCCTGCTCCACCACCAAAGTCTCCAGATATTTTCCAACTCAGACCTGGCAACCCTACTTTGCCTTGGATTGGCTGGGTACCACCTATCCCATCATGCTTTAAGCAGGCTGAGCATAAGTGATGCCTCCCACCTAGACTTAGGCAGACCAGGTGCCACCTTCACCTTGCCTCAGGTGGGCCAGGCATTATCTCTCTCTTGCCTTGGTAGGGCTGGGAGTCACCTCCCCATCTTGCCTCAAGTGAGCTGGGCCAGGCACTGCCTCCTCCATCTTACCTTCAGTGCACTGGGTGCCACCTCACCCATCTCGTAGGCTGACAGGTCAGCTGAAGTGCTGCAGCAGGCTTCCTCCAACACCTTCAGCAGAGAAGTCTTGGTCCCTCCCCTCAACAAGTCTGGAGAAAAAAGTCCCGCAAGGCTCTAACATCATCAGGGAGTTGGTTCCACCAGTGGGGGGCAGCAATAGAGAAGGCTCGTTCTCTGGTAGCCTTCAATCTCGCCTCCCTCGGCCCGGGGATTTCTAATAGATTTTGTGATCCAGATCTCAGTACCCTCTGGAGAATATGTGGGAAGAGACAGTCCCTAAGGTAGACAGGACCTCGGCCATATAGGGATTTAAACGTAATAACCAGCACCTTGTAGCGAATCCGGAATACTATTGGCAGCCAGTGCAGTCTCCACAGCACCGGCTGCACATGATCCCGAATAGAGAGACCCAGTAACAGCCTGGCTGCAGTATTCTGCACCAGCTGCAGCTTCCAGATTTGAGACATGGGCACCCCTGTGTAGAGGGCATTACATTACAGTCTAGTCTCGAGGTGACCGTAGCATGAGTCACTGTTGCTAAGTCGCTGTGCTCTAGGAAGGGTGCCAGCTGTCATGCCCACCTAAGATGGAAAAAGGCGGATCTCTCAGTGGCTGCTGTCTGGGCCTCCATAGCCAATGTGGGCTCTAGTAGCACCCCCAAGCTCTTGACTTTAGGCGCCAATATCAGTGGTGCCACATTAAAGGCTGGTAAGGGGATTTCCCTTCCCAGGCCACCACGACTCAGACAAAGGACTTCTGTTTTCGTTGGGTTCAGCTTCAGACGACTCAGCCTGAGCCACCCCGCCAAGGCTTGTAATGTCGGGGCCAGTTTTTCTGGGGCGGAGGCAGGCCGGCCATCCATCAGCAGATAAAGCTGAGTGTCATCTGCATACTGATGTCAACCCAGCCCGAATCTCCTGACAATCTGGGCAAGGGGGCGCATGTAAATATTAAACAACATTGGGGAAAGCACCGCCCCCTGAAGCACCCCACAATTAAGCGGATGCCTCTGGGACGATCGTCCCCCGATCGCCACCCTTTGTCCCCGATCACAGAGAAAGGAGGAAAGCCATTGTAAGGCTAACCACTGAATCCCCGCATTGGCGATATAAAAAATGGAATATACGGAATATATAAAATATATATTTTAAAGGACAGCTGAAATGCAGCGGCAGGCTTCCTCTAACACCTTCAACAGAGAAGCCTTGGTCCCCCTCGCCCCCACGTCTGGAGAAAAATCTCTCTTCTGTCAGTGTGGCCCCAGTCCCCAGATATAATTATCTGCAAATCTTGTCACACTTGACTATTAAATATAGGCCCTTTCTGCATTTCTTTTTACTGCTCATCTCTTCCCGCATTTACATCACTTCAAAAATCTGTTTCCAAATACACTCCCACACTCATCTCACTTTCCAGTTGGATTTTCCTTCCACACCTTCCTTCAAGCATTCTACAGTCACATTGCTGTTTGTCCGTAGTGTCCAAGAGTGGCTTTTTAGAGGAGTTTTTCCCTCTCATTCCTTTAGTTTATTTCCAAGCCTTTAAAAGCAGACACATTTCCTCGAACTTCTCCTCCAACCTTCCCTGGCGGGACCAAACAATCAATTGAGTCTATTGGTTGCTTTAATATAAAGACCAGATCATCCGTAAAGGCTCTCAATTTGTATTGTTCACCTTTAATCACCGCTCCCTTGATACTTGTATGTTCTCTTATTTGGTTATTTAGTATCTCTAAGCACAAAATAAAAAGAAGTGGTGATAGTGGGCAACCTTGTCTTGTACCCTTTTGAATAGCAATTGCTTCTGTTAGTTCACCATTCACCATCACCATCGCCCTTTGCGAGGAATATATTGATTGTATTGTTCTCAAAAAATTCTCACCACATTCCATTCCCCTCAATTGTTGCAACATAAATTGCCAACGAACGTTGTCAAAGGCCTTCTCTGCATCCGGACAGATTAGTGCTAATTGTTTCTCTGGATGGTTCTCATAGTATTCCATTATGTTACATACTATTCTAACATTATCTTTCAAATATCTTCTAGGAAGAAATCCTGCCTGATGTATTCTGTATTGTGGTCTGTAAGACCTTCTTTAAGCATTGTACCAATATTGCAGCAAAAATTTTGTAATCCACATTTAAAAGAGAAACTGGCCAGAAATTTTTTATATCTTTCAAATCTGCACCCTCTTTTGGAATTAAAGATACTGTAGCTTCTTGCCATGAAACTGGTATTTGGGCTTCCTCTTGAATCCTTTCACTAAGACGTTTAAATGGCAGCAATAAGGAATCCTCATAAGCTTTATAGAACTCTGCAGATAAGCTGTTTGGACCCGGTGCTTTACCATTCTTTTGAGATGCCATTGCGTCTCCCACTTCCCTTATCGTTATTGGTTCATTTAAAATTTTTTGTTGTTCTTCTGTGGATTTATTAAGATTATTTTGTTTAATATATTCTTCTAAGTCTTCCTTTTGGACTTGTTTGTCTTCATATAGTCTTTTATAAAATTGTTCTACAATCTGACGTATCTCTTGTCTTTGAAATTTCTCTTTACTATTTTCATCTTTCAAAACCGGTATTATTCTTTTGGCATTCTCTTTTCTCAGTCTATAGGCCAACCACCTTCCAAGTTTGTTAGCATGTTTAAAGAAGTTTTGTCTGGCAAAACTTAATTTTTTTCTCCGTTTCCTCTACAAGCAGTAGATTAAATTGATGTTGTGGGCTGCAAAGCATTGACATCTTCACCTCCCCCCCTCCATGAATCACCTGCCAGTGATTTTTTTACCTTCAGCCATCCTGGATTAGCATTAAACTCCTTGATTATTGATGGGGTGGGGGGGAGAACACTAATAACAATCCCACAGTAAATTCAATTGGAAGAATCTCCTATTTCAAAAGATATAGCCAGTGCAAAACTAACTAATCAGGAGAAACCAACTTCACAACATTACCTGGGTTTTCTCATTGGTATGCAGAATATATACACCACAATTCTCAATAGAAATCAGAGAGAGAGAGAGAGAGAGAGAGAGAATGCAGGCACAGCATTCAAAGTAAACCCCAACTAACTTTACCTCACTGAAAATCAGAAGTAAGCTAGGGGCTCTTTAGCTTGGAGAAACGTCGACTGTGGGGTGACATGATAGAGGTTTACAAGATTATGCATGGGATGGAGAAAGTAGAGAAAGAAGTCTTTTTCTCCCTTTCTCACAATACAAGAACTCGTGGGCATTCAATGAAATTGCTGAGCAGCCAGGTTAGAACGGATAAAAGGAAGTACTTCTTCACCCAAAGGGTGATTAACATGTGGAATTCACTGCCACAGGAGGTGGTGGCGGCTACAAGCATAGCCAGCTTCAAGAAGGGATTGGATAAAAATATGGAGCAGAGCTATTAGCCACTGTGTGTGTGTGTATTTTGGCCACTGTGTGATGGACTGGATGAGCCATTGGCCTGATCCAACATGGCTTCTCTTTTGTTCTTATGTTAGCTGTGTTATGTTAGCTGTGTATGCAGAAAGGGCCATAAGATGATAATGATAATGATGATATATGCCAGGGGTGGCCAACGGTAGCTCTCCAGATGTTTTTTTGCCTACAACTCCCATGAGCCTCAGCCATTGGCCATGCTGGCTGGGGCTGATGGGAGTTGTAGACAAAAAAACATCTGGAGAGCTACCGTTGGCCGCTCCTGATATATGCTACAGTTCAGAGGGTTAAGCATGTTAGTTTGTTATAGTCTGGTAGTCTTTAAGGCACCGCTGGACCCCTGTGTACATTTTTTTTTAATACTATGGTTGTTCCTTTGTGGGGAATGAAAAATCAGCCTGTTGGGCAGTACTGGTTAGGAAAAAAAAGGAGTTGTGATTAAGCAGAGAGAATGATTAATTACTTTCAGGGTGTGTGCCTTTTTGTCAGTTCTCTGGGATATGACATCAGGTGATTATTACTCTATCACTATCTTTTGTGAAGAGATTATATCTGGGCACAGCTGATTGTGTAGTTACATCATTTTTTCTAGGAAAAACTGTCATCATATGTCCACACAAACACACACACACACAGAGGCTTTAACCAGAGTGAAAGCATCTGAAAGATTAGCAGATTCCAGCATAAGCTTTTATGCCCTCAAGGCTTCTTCATCAGGAGCATGAAGTGAATTCTCAAATGGAAAGCAGGGTTAACAAAATATCATGGTGGAAATATAGGATGTGAAGTTATTGTATATAGTGAAAGTTAAGCACACTGCCAATTCACAATCATGGTAATATATCCTTGTTCAGACATTCATAATCATGTATGCTGTGTACATGTGGAGGAGAGCAGGATTATATCTGCTTGCCCTGCCTTTCTTCTTCTTCTTCTTCTTCTTCTTCTTCTTCTTCTTCTTCTTCTTCTTCTTCTTCTTCTTCTTCTTCTTCTTCTTCTTCTTCTTCTTCTTCTTCTTCTTCTTCTTCTTCTTCTTCTTCTTCTCCATCATCATTTAATAGAATTTAATATAATTCTCCAGACAGACTGGTCACAGGCTCACCTAATATCAGTTGGCTGAACTGCCTGTTGATCAATCTCAATGGAGAGAAACCCCCACCCTCCAGCCACTGGCTGAGCTGCCTGTCGCTCAATCTCAGTGGAAAGCAAACCCCACCCTTCCAGCCCTAGGACAGACAAGGACTGAGCTGCTGCTTCACAGAGGAGAGAAAGAAAACCTTCCCTCTATTGGCTGAGGGAGGGAGGAAGTGGGAAAGAGCCAGAGAAAGCCTTTTCTCGATTGGCTGAGGGCTCCTCCCTCTCCTCCTCTGGAAGGGAAACAGCCAGAGATGGGGGTGGGGGGGAAATGGCATCCCATAACAGCGGACCAGATTCAGAAAGAGAGAGAGGGATCGAAAGTGAGAGACAGAGAGACTGAAGTCCTGTGGTTAAGACCAACAATGTTATCAGAGAGACAGTGTTGGTCTGAAAGATATCACTAAAGGCCTTTGAGGGAGAACTCATTGAGGCCAGTCCTGACTAGGGCTGTCAGTTCCAGGTTGGTGGGAAATTCCTGGAGATTTTGTGATGGAGTTTGAGTAGGGCATAGGAAAGAGTTGCAGAGTGGGGTCTGCTAGATCCAGGTTCTTGCTGTAGAAGCTGACTGGGTGATTTCAGACCAACCACAAACTTTCAGCCTAACCTACCTCAGATCAAAAGGGGAAGAGGAGACTTATGTAAGCTGCTTTGGTTCCCCCCCCCCATCCATGGAGAAAGACTGTCCTTTTCCTAGGTAGAGACTGCAGGGCGGCGGAGGCGATGGAAAGTCTAAGTCAGAGGGGCAGATAAAGGGAAAGAGATAGGGTTGTCAACTCCAGGTTAGGAAATTCCTGCTGATTTAAGTGGTAGAGCGTGGAGAGGGTGGTGTTTGAGGAGGGGTGGGACCTCAGACAGGTACAATGTCATACAATGCACACTCCAAACCAACCATTTCTTTCTGGGAAACCAGTTGCCAATCTCCAGGTGAGTTATACAACAACACAAAAAACTGTGGAAAATAACGAATAAATCATGAAAATTACTTCAAAAATACTTCACAAATATAATTAATTAATTTTTAAACTACAACATCACATATTATTGCATATTATCAGGAATTCATGAATACAAGGCATAAAGTGCAGAGAATAAATTTTCAAAAGTGCTTGCAGTTATTCATGTCCATTGCCGACTTAAGACGCTTGAAGACTATTCACTCGACTCCGTGGGACAAATAAAGTGCCAGTGTCAACCGTGTTGCAAATGCAGATAGTTCTTGTTTCTCAGAAAAAAGTTTTTGATTTTAAGACGTTACTTTAGACTTTCATCCTTTAAAGAAGTTTGATATATAGTGGATAGTCATCAGCCTCTAACAGTAAAGCCTGTAATACTGTTAAGTGTCTTCATAAGAACATAAGAGAAGCCATGTTGGATCAGGCCAATGGCCCGTCCAGTCCAACACTCTGTGTCACACAGTGGCAAAAAATTTTTTATATATACATACACACTGTGGCTAATAGCCACTGATGGACCTCTGCTCCATATTTTTTTCTAAACCCCTCTTGAAGCTGGCTATGCTTGTGGCCGCCACCACCTCCTGTGGCAGTGAATTCCACATGTTAATCACCCTTTGGGTGAAGAAGTACTTCCTTTTATCCATTTTAACCTGTCTGCTCAGCAATTTCATCGAATGCCCATGAGTTCTTGTATTGTGTGAAAGGGAGAAAAGTACTTCTTTCTCTACTTTCTCCATCCCATGCATTATCTTGTAAACCTCTATCATGTCACCCCGCAGTCGACGTTTCTCCAAGCTAAAGAGCCCCAAGCGTTTCAACCTTTCTTCATAGGGAAAGTGTTCCAGCCCTTTAATCATTCTAGTTGCCCTTTTCTGGACTCTCTCCAATGCTATAATATCCTTTTTGAGGTGCGGCGACCAGAACTGCACACAGTACTCCAAATGAGATCGCACCATCGATTTATACAGGGGCATTATGATACTGAGAGATATGATACTGATTCATCTGAGAGACGTTTTCCAC
This sequence comes from Heteronotia binoei, assembly GCF_032191835.1. Classification (NCBI taxonomy): domain Eukaryota; kingdom Metazoa; phylum Chordata; class Lepidosauria; order Squamata; family Gekkonidae; genus Heteronotia; species Heteronotia binoei. The sequence goes on from NC_083238.1 coordinate 29,594,769, forward strand.
TTATCTGTAACCAACACAATGCATCATTCTAACATGTATTTCAACACGTCATACAATTTACCTGAATCATCCAGGGCATCACAACTCACCTAGCATATCACATTCCTATGACACTAGCTCTGGAGAAAACCTCAAAGGATCTTCCCGCACAATCTGACCTTTATCTTTACAAATTAGAAGCAGCTGGTAAAACTTTTTAAAGCGACATTCAAACCTAAGGGCTGGGAACCCGAGCCTTATTATTATGTACCACTTACTTTAGTCATCACTGAAAATTAAATACCAAAATAACTATAAATTGTAAGAAGCAAGATAAATCCAGGGCTGAATTTAAACTTATGGGTTCTAACGCATTCATTTTAAAGATCAGGGCAGCTTCTTCCCTGGGTAATATCCTTTGGATTTCACTTTGAGTTTTGTTAGTCCCTTGATATTTATATAGGACACAAAACCTCATGTAATATATAGTAATTATATTTGTGAAGTATTTTTGAAGTAATTTTCATGATTTATTCATTATTTTCCACAGTTTTTTGTGTTGTTGTATAAGTTGCTTTGTCCTGTGGAACTCTAGGCTTCTCCAATCTCCAGGTGAGGGCTAGAGATCACTCAGAATTACAACTGCTCTCCAGATAGCAGAGATCAGTTCCCCTTGAAGTAAATGCCTTCACTTGGGTGGATGGGAAGACAGCAAGGGTAGGGAGGCAGTCGCCCAGAGCATCTTTCTAGAGCCCATTGTCCTTTTAATATGTGGTCTTTGCCCCCCCCCAAAAAATCTATTTCTTGCCAAATTTGATTTCACTGGCTTCCCATGGGCGTCTTCCTTTGAAGTTCAGGGGCCTGGAGACCAAACCCTATGA